>NW_026585895.1:22466845-22539671 GCF_907164565.1 Psammomys obesus
AAAGAAAGAAAGAAAGAAAGAAAGAAAGAAAGAAAGAAAGAAAGAAAGAAAGAAAGAAAGAAAGAAAGAAAGAAGAGGAAATATCTTGAAGGATTCAGAGAGAAGGCCAGATACGGAATGGGGAGACACTTCCATCTTCAGTGCTTGGCATTGGTTGGTGTTGCAAGCAAGCTGCTGAGAGTCCACACCTGTGCTGGAGCAGTAGCCCACAAAGCAGATAAGGTTGTGAGACAGACACAGGGGCAGGAATTCTAGATCAAAGCCACCATAACAGAGAGACACAATCCTAAATCCCAGCCTTGTCACCTTCTTTGTGCCTCAGAAAGTTTCTAAACTCTCTGAGCCACTGCTTCTTCTTTTAAAAAAACATTTGTAAGTTAAAATACAATTATATCACGTTCTCTCATCCCTTTCTTCTCCTGTATTTTCCATATCCCCTTCCTCCAACTTCTCCCATGTTTCTGCTTCACTCCCTCAGAAACACACAAACACACACACACACATACACACACACAACCTGCTGAGACTGCCTTTATTGTTTGTGTGTATATGATTTCAGGGCTGACCACATTTTGTATTGGGTAACCAATTAGGAGGCTCACCACTGGGAGATGGTAATACCCCCTCTCTCACCGGTCATCAGTTGCCTGTAGTTCTTGCCCAGTGAAACCCTTTGAGATTTTCCCCTTACCAAATTAGCATGTCTGTTGATATTATTGTTCAGGACTTGTTTAGGCAGCCATTTTGAAGAACCATAGTCTCAATGGCGGCTTCCTGGTCCTCTGGCTCTTCAAATCTTTCCTCTTCCTTCTCTGAGTCATTCTGTGAGCCTTCAGGTCAGGAGCTGTGCTGAAGGTGTATACACAGGAGCTAGGCTCCTCTTGATCTGTTGGTTTTTGCATTGTGTCTACCAGTGTTTGTCTGGAATGGTCTCAACCTGTTGCAAAGAGTTATTTCTTAGATGAAGTGTGAGAGATACATTTATCTGTTGGTATAAGGATGTGGTAGTTTGAAAGAAAATGGCCCTCACAGGCCTATAGGGAGTGTCACCATTAGGAGGTATGGCCTTGTTAGAGGAAGTGTCTGATTCACTTCCTGTTACCCTCTATCTGGATGTAGATCTCTTGGCCCCTCCAGTACCATGGCTGCCTACATGACACCACGATGATAACTGAAACTGTAAGCCAGCCCCAATCAAATGTTTGCTGTGGTCGTGGTATCTCTTCACAGCAATAGAAATGCCAAGACAAAGGATAAGTTTTAGAATACAGTTAGGAATTATGTTGGTCTAGTTAGGTGGCAATAGTAGGATCCATTACCTCACTAGAGCTGGGTAGTTGGCTAGGTTTCTAGCACCAGGCATAATCTCTCTCCTATTGAGTCCAATTAGACACTGCTGTTTACTGCTAACATATCTGATTATTGCATCCTTAGGGACATCTTGCCATTCTGGTCATTGCTGTGGTTCATAGGAATCACAGCTGGGTGGGCTTATTGATTGGTTCCCTTGCTTGGATAAGACTTTGGGTTCTATGGAAGACAGACTTCAAGGAGGCTTTCAGATTAGATCCAGCTGGAATCATCTGACTTCCCTGTCTTAAGTGTGTGGTGTCTTTAACAATAAGGACTTATCTTTAACCTCTGAGAGACAACCAAGGACAAGAGCAACAGCCTATATTGTTTTTGGAGTCTCTGACCAACAACTTGAAAGGTGTTTTCTTGTGTCTAGTACTGAAGATATTGTTAGATCTATGATTCTATGGCTCTTGTGGACATTGTCAGCGAAGTGGTGTTACTTTGTTTAGTGTGTGTGTGTGTATGTGTGTGTGTGTGTGTGTGTGTGTGTGTAGAATGAATCTTTTGTGTGTTGTATGGATGCAACACCTGTCCATCAAAAAAGCTAATGGTCTATAGCTAAGGCAGGAAATAAGAGGTGGAACATATGGGAGGCAGAAAGGATTCTGGGATAGTAGCAGGTGCAGGAGATTCAGCCGGCAAGATGTAAGGAAGATGACGAGTGGTGCCTGAGCTCAGGTAACCAACCACATGGAAAGATATAAATTAATATAATGGGTTATTTCAAGCTATGAGCTAGTCAGAGAAGAGCCTAGCTATGGTTTAGGTATTTTTATAATATTTAATGAATCTCATGAGTCTTAATTCCGTGAGCTTGGGCATGAGAGGAAAAACCACCCATTACATAATGGCATGATACTATATGTGTATGTATGTATGCATAAATGCATATATAGTGATTTTAGGTGAATATAAAATGATTCCTGTGGCTTTATCAAACAATGTTATTTGTCCGCCCTTCCTCCTCCTCCTTCTGTATTGATTTCCCACTCCTCAGTTAGAGCCCTCTTCCCATTTTTCCTATTTCTTCCTTCATATCACTTGTACCTTGCTGTTTCCCTCTCGAGCACCCGTCATGGTCTCCTTATACTGACTTAGTTTCTGTTGTTACTCTTGTTGTATACTTGAGTCTGAAGCTTGGACTTCTGTCTTTTGGGGTCTGTTGTTTCACCCAGTATAGTCTTTTCTATATCCATATATTTACCTGAAATTTTCATGATTTTATTTTGTTTTTACAATTGAATGGTATTCCACTGTGTATATACTTTCATTATCCATTCATCTATTGAAGGAAATTTAGGTTTTTCCATTTCCTTGCTGTTGTGAATAAAGCATCAGTGAGTATTGCTGAGCAAGTATTTGTGAACTCATCTGGACATAGGCCAAGGAATGGTACAGCTGGGTCATTTATTTTAGCTTTTTGGGCATTATCCACACTGATTTCCAGTGAATGCATTCTAGTGATGCACTAGTTTGCATTCATATCGATATTGAGTAAATCTTGGTTTCCCCATCTGTCCCACTAAACTAAGAATCCCTGCTCAGTACTCTTACAAAGATGGCATAAACTCTCAAAAGTGACTGCTACAGATAGTTGATAAATAGTTGCTGTTAAAGAGTAACCATGAGGTCTAGATAGGGAGCAAGGACAGCTAGCACTGTTTTAATTTTTAAGGAATGTTTATAGAACAATTTTTAGGGCACAGAGGAACCCCTATGTTAAGGAAAGTACATGCTAAGTTGTTATAGTCATTGAAATGAATTTGATGCCAAGTCATTGGAGGGAAGTCTATTATTAATTTCAGTAAAATGTTGACCAATTTATCAGTGAAGAGATATTTGACATTTGTGGGAAACAGGAGAAAGTCAGGTCAAAATATAAAAATGCAGACACCATTAACTGGATGAAATGGGATCTTTGGTAAGAACAGGAGAGGACAATGTGAAATAAGTGGTCAGGATATAATTGGAGAAAGATGGGCAGTCATCCATGGAGGCTGGAGTTCAGAGTCTTGTATCATTCTTCGTGACGTTTTAAGTACTATTGGGAATGACATCAAAAGTTTTTCTAAGCAAGTGCTTTCTTTGAAGTATCTGTCAGCAAAATCTCCATAATTATGAGCAAAATTAGAAATAATAGAAATAAAGGTGCCCAGCCAGGGCACTGATGATGTGGTCCCCAGCAAAACTTCGATGCTGAAAGATTGGGTCAGCTAAGGAGTGAAGGGCCTCAGCAATCTACCTGTCAGCTGTCAGGCTCCTAATTCATGATGTAAGATGGGCCTTGGAGATGTGAAGAATGATGAATTGGAGGGGAGCAGAGCAACCTCAGCAGGCACAGTGTGCTAACAGCGGGGACAGGAACTGGTTTAGTCGGGTTCTCGCTAGTCACCTTTATGTCACCAGAGCAAAATTAAGACTAACATCCTATCAGGGCTAAAAGATAAGTTCACATAAAATCCAAGCACTGATCAGGACAACTGGGTTGCAGTAGATTTTAAAATTAATTTTAAATCAAAGCCAGAGCTGTGATGGAAGACACCAACACAGACACAGAAAAAAATTGTTTGCTGCAGGTATTAAGTGAGCAAATAGATGATTCTATGGTAACATATCACAAAGTTTTCCAAGATGAGTAATGAGAGCCTTTTTTAAATGCACCAATCATCAAACTATGAAACTAAGAAAAAAGTTTCATGTGTGGATTGAAAGGAAATCATTAGATCCAGTGAATTAGCTTATGCATATGAACATTTTGAAATTACAGATTTTTCTTCTTCTTTTGCCTGACATTTTAAACCTCAACAAACAGAGAACAAAACCAAAGAAGCACTCCATGTTTTTACTGAGCCCCAGTTTACAGGAAAACTGCTTGGAAGTGTTGTAGCTATGTTGTAGTTATTTTAGGGATGGTGCCTGTGCTGACTTTCTTAACCACTGGGCTAAGAGGTCTTGTCTCTCAGCACAGACAGGCAGCAGCGTTAACATAAAGAAAGTGCATCTGACTCATCCACTGGTTGTTTCCAGAAACAGTTGGTTTGGTTGGGTATACCGTCACTGAAAAACACAAGGAAGTACCAAAAGGTGTCAGGAAGACAAGAGAACTCGATTTTCATACCGCTACCCAGAAATAACTATCAGAACATCATGAAGCTTTTTTTTTTTTTTTTTTTTTACAAATTTCCTCCTTCAAAAACATTTTCTGACTTTAATAATATTGTACAAAAAGTGGAGATAGTATTAATTGTTAGTCTGCATTTTTCATTTGAAAACGAACTGTAATCTTCCTGATACAGATACAGCTTTTCCTGATACAGTCCACTGCTTTATCATCAGTGTTGCCTGTCGTTTATGTAAACTCCCCTTCTTGTCTTTTAATATGCAGATTATGTTAATTCACACAGCTAATGAACCATTTATTAATAGTTAGAAATTAGCTCAACACTTCTTGGAGTGTTCATTATTGACCTGCAGTAATTCATGCATATTTCAGGGTGTGTGTGAGTGTGCACCTATCATGTCAGAGAAGAAGAAGGAGGTGGTGTACATTTCTGTTCTCTGAAAGGGGTACTAGAGCCCCAACACTCACTTTCCCTGTTTAAACAACATCAAGACAAGCATGTTTGTTTGATTATTTCTTGCAATAAATGTCCAGGAGTTGAATTACTAGTTTGGAGAAGATGCACCTTTTTAAGGCATTTGCTAAATACTGCCAAGCTAGCCTCTCTAGTCAATTCGTTGACCCCACACCCTAGTCTCCACCATACGTCATCATTACACATTTTGTTTACAAAACTGATAGGTTGAAACATGCTATATTGTCTTAATTTGCAGCTTTTTAACACAAAGAAGGTTGAATCTTTCTCTCTCTCTCTCTCCTTCTCTCCCCTCCTTTCCCCTTAGGGAATGGTTGGTATGTGGTCTTTCTGTGAAATTCCTGGGGGAGTATTATGATGTGTAAGCCATGGGAGAATCAATTGACTTGGTTTATTTTTGTAAGAAGATTAAGTTTCTCGAAGGTCAAGGCCTTGTCAGTAATGAACTGGTGTCCTGCACTCTCCACAGAGTATGCTAAAGACTGTAAGGGAAGACTCACTTGAAAATTTACAGACAATTAGAACAAGAAAGGGTGCCATGGTCATAAAAATGATAATCTTCTGGTACTGAAGTGCATGGGCTGTGAGAAATCACAGAAGGAGGCGGCTGAAACGGAAGGTTTGCTGGAAGAATGCTACAGTGGTGCCTGGAGAATATTTACTTCATTGATGATGGCTTCAAACACTTCTACTCAAGTGGCAAACTTTTCACAATTTTACAATCTACTCTGGGGGGGGGGGGCTCACTCTGTGTCAGCCTGAGGACCTGTTTCAGATCCCCAGCGCCTACATGTGTGTAAGGGCGCCTCCCCCTACTTAGCCCCAGTGCTGAAGCTAGCAGAGAGGAGTAGAGCCTCTGCTGGCGTTGGTAAAAGGGGCAGAGTGACCTCTGCTCTGAGCAGGACACCAAGGGACTTCCTCCTGTGGTCCTTGCACACTCACATGGACATGTGCACTGACACACACACACACACACACACACACACACACTCTATTAAAGTAATTAACATGAAGTAAATAGACTTCTTAAGCAGGTAAGTTAAGCGTTCCAGCAGATCCGTAGGGTGATGCGCTTAGATGTGGTGTGGTACGGAGTTACTTCTCCTAAAACTCCCGTGTGCTGCCCCGCCCATCACACCCTCTGTCGCCTTTGCGATGTCTTCTCAGGAGATGTGTGTGAGAGCGGTCGAGTTTCCTTTCTTTCCTATCACCAACTTGGTATTGTTTCCATTTCTCAACGTAGTCGTTGTGATAGGCGCCTCGCGATGGTTTCAGTCTGAGTTTCTCTAGTGCCCAGTGTTACTGAACTCGTTCATTTGCCTTTTACATTTCCCGTTTGCACAAGCATCTGTTCTAAATCTTGGCCCACCTTAAAATAGAAACTTACTTTTTAATTTAAAAAATTACATTTATTTATTGTTACTTATTGATTCTGTGCCGTTCCAGGCGCTTCTTCCCAGCTCTTCCCAGCGTGATCAGCCTGTGACCACAACCAGGGGATCCAGCGAGGGAAAGCGAGGCAGAAAACCACTGGGGACGGAGACCCCTGGCGGTGGTGAGCGTGAGGAGAACAGACTCTCCGGAGGCAGGCTTCAGTGAGATAGCTCCTTTAATGGGGAGAACAGAGGCTGTTTAAATCTGTGGGGAGTGAATCGAGGCTTGAGTGCACCTCGTTGGCAGGGCCAATGTGCTGGGAATGCCTTATTCGCACGAAGAAGAATTCCAGGTGCTTGCTGGACATGACCTTATGAGGAGAGAGAAAGTTTAACCTCACTGTGACTGTGCGACCTCCTCTTGTGCTGCCTCATTGGCCTAGGACGCTCCGGGATGCAAGCAAGATATGCGACTGACAGATGTTTCCCCCAAGACTTCCTATGAGGTCAACAGCGCCTTTTCCTAATTCCACGGCAGTTTTGGGATTGATCTAGTTGACGGATGCTAGCTGACAGCTTAAACTCAACTTCTTGCTCATTACATCCCCATATATTTGGCCTCTGCATCCAACTCTAAGGACTCCTTCCTCATCTCATCTGCTTATCAAAGTCACAGTTCCTTATAGTATGGGTTCCTTATAATGTATGGGCTGTGGCTGTGGCTTGAGGTCCCTCACAGGTTAATTCTCTAGCAGATTAAAATAAAACAAAATTATTTCATTTTAAAAATCCATGCAAGAGAGATTTAAAAATGGCTTCACAAACTGAGTGGGGAACCATCCCCGCATGGACCTGAGAATATGGTGCCTGAATAGTGCCAGTTCAAGAGGCTCGCAGCTACCTGCAACTCCACCTCCAGAGGAGCCACCTTCTGGCCTCCTTGTACACTGCACTCAGACGCAATACCCTTATACACAAACACTTAAAAATTAAGAAAAAAAAAGTTTAAAAAAATCAATGCAACATGTGGTATATTTATTAGGCGTTTTTATCTGAGTCACAGACCCTGGGAAGGCAGACAGGGCCACTTTTCAGCTAGCGCTGCAACACCTAGCCTATTATGGGATGCTGGAGCATCAGCACTGGGAGGCTCTTGGAGGCCAGGTGGTAAACAGGGGGCCTTGGGATCCGCAGAGTCAGCACTACCTAGGAGCCTGCAGGAATTTCAAAGCCCGACCCTACCCCAGGTTAAAATTTGCATCTTAATGAGATCCCCAGGTGCACATTAAAGTTTCTGAGGCACAGCTGTTCGGCTCATCTGGTTTTCACTTAGATTTTCAAACAAAAGAAACCGCAGTCCAGAGAGAGCAAGGATGGCCAGTGGGCCTTCACAGCTGGTACTGGGGCCACGAAGAGAATCTGGCCTTTTTACTTTAATGCGTGTATGTAGAATCACGGCACCATCCGCCTTCAGCATCCTATGACAGTGATCTCCTAGACTCCCCCCCCCCCATCTCTTTCTCGGCTGTGTGAGAGCTTCGGCGTTCTTCCTCAGAAACAGAATAGTCTTCTTGAGTCTTCCTCTAAAACTCCTCCCCTCTCTACCCATTCCCACTATCCTCTAAGGCTACCCAACTTTCAAAAAATGCAGAGCTCCAAATTTTTTGTAATAAAACGAACTGGAAACTCTTTGGGGGAGGAAAGCAGTTTTCCCGTTGCATTTGTTTGCTCTCGGCGAGCTCCTGAGATGGCTAACACACTAGTTGTTGATCACGCCATCTGTTCAAACAGCACCGTGGAACTATTGCAGTCACCCTTCCTTTTTAAGGAAGAATTTTTTTTTTTTTCCAGAACAATATGCTTGTGTCTGTGCTGCTCCGTCACCTGGCAGTGCAGTTGTAAGCTACTTAAGTTTTCCCATTGAAAATGACTTTTCAATCTGCAAATAACAATTTTTATAATGTTCCTAACACGCGCGCGCGCGCGCGCGCACACACACACACACACACACACGTGTCTGCTGACTTTCCAAACATGGGAAACGCTTTTTAAAAATCTGTTTCAGGCTGTCTGCTGTCAAAATTTTAAGCATCTGATTATATTTAAATGAAGCGTTCAGGAAGATGGTTCATCTGACTGACCCGGAAACTATTTTCCCCTTTGGCCCTGAAGATGGCAGTGCTGTGCAGTTTAGAACAGCCCTGCGCTCCCCGCCCCCTCCCCCTCCAAAGGAATTTCTGGAATGGCAGAACGTGGGGGCGGATCCTCCAGATCTGAACCTTCTAACACTTAGCACAGACCTCTCCTGAACCCTGGAACAATCTGGTTTATCTTTCGGTCTCTTTGTTTTTGTTTAAAACTGTACCCCATGCGTTTCCTGTTTTCAGTGGGGTTAGAAATGGGACCAGATGAAGGATTATTCCCATATCGCGGGTAACCAGGGAGCGTCTCCAGTTTACTGAGAAGCTGGTTTGCACAAGCTTGTGTTTTTTGTTTTTTGTTTTTTTTTTTTTTTTTTTTTTTTTTTTTTTATTCTAACAAAGGCTCTACCCAAGATAATCAGAAGCTAAGAATACTGGAGGTCTTGCCAGTGCACTGGGATCACATCTCTGGCTCTGGCAGCCTCCTTCCCTCTCCTGACTCGGGACGCCTGTTGTCTGACATTCTTTACATTTCCTTAGACCGCGGTTTGGAAGGTCTACAGGCCTCAGGCAGTATGCAGCAAAGGCAGTCTCCTGGCCCTTTCACAGTGAGGTGAACAGGCATATATGCCTAACTTGGGGGACTCTCAAAATAGGGTTATTCAACTAACCAGAAAAGATCGATTGAAAACAAGTCTATGAGGGATCCTGTGTGACATTCTGTCACGAATAAGCCAGCAGCGCTCTTGTCCTGTGAGCCAACCTCCCGGCAAATGCTTTCACAGCTTCTAATTTAATGGTCAGTACCACTCTATGTTCCTAAGAACACTTCCTAAGATCCACGTTCTTTCGTTTCCTGGTATAAAGGAAACATGGATCTTTGGAGGTGTCACTGATGTCATGAGAATTATAAATAAAATTGTTGGGCTTTAAGCTTTGAACTCCAAAGCATGCTGAAGCAATCATCACCTTGTGTTTTGGCTTCATGGATGGATAACAAAATATTAAGCCTTCAGGAATGAAGCATATTTGGTACCCATTTAATGATACCAGAAAAGAAGGGGCCAAGACCCTAGTATTTCTTTCTACCAAGCGCTACACATTTGCAGAAAAGCCAGGCCCCCAGTGAACATACCTGCTGCTCTGGAAGAAGGGAGTTCGAGATACAAGAGTATAATTATATGACTTTACTTGACTTTATCTAACACAACACCTTCAAAGATGAGGACAGTGTCTTAAGAATCATCTCCCCCCGTCCCCCACCCACTCTTTTTTATTTTTTCAAATTTTTCACTTGGAGTTTTGAAAGTCAAAAGCCAAAACATATCCAATAATCTTAATCTCTCCTTCACCTCCCTGTCCCTCTCCTCCCTCCTTCTCTCCTCTTCTCTCTTCTCATTTCCCTCCCTTTCTTCTGCTCTCCCTCTCTCTCTTGCTAAGAGTGTAAAGCGACAGGGGTGGAAGGTGAAAGATAAAAGTACAAGGATAACACATTGGTTAGCGTTTCAGATGGATTGTTGCAGCAGGATGGAAGGCAATGTTTACCCTTCTTCCCCAGATGCCTTGGGCAGAGATTAGATGTAGCTCCAGTTGGAGGCTGCTGAGGACCACTGGAGAAGCACCAATCTAAGTCCTCTCGGTGGGAAACAGCTTCTTTGTCAAGGATCTAAATTCACTTCGTTTTCTTCTCAGAAGTTTGTTTTGAATGAAGATAAGATCAATCTGGGGCATATGACCTAGGATGAAAATTTCTTCTTACAGAGGGCACCATAGCTTAGAAATACTTTCTGGGAATGGCCTTTTCTTTTCTTCTAAGTCCTTCCTTCAGAATCCATCTTAAGTTGACATTGTATTTCCAGATATCCACTGATCATTCCTGCCAATATTGCTCATCACCCTTTTCATCATCCATAGCGCTTATGTTTTAAAATTGGTTCACTTTCAGTTCAGAAATCTCTTGAATACTGCTAAATTTTATTTTCTCTTCCAAGTCAATAAAGTGTAGGTGTTTCTGTTTTTTATTTTTGTTTTGTTTTGTTTTTTGACTCCTCAAAAAAGTCTTGCAGGGGATGCGAATCACTTAATTTTGTGAGGAGACTGTTTCTTCTCTGGCACTCCGTGATTATTTGCATGCTGATGCAATTATTTCTTAAGATGCACCAGGGACGTGGATTTGAGACCAAGCCACAGGCAGCTGAAGCTAAAAAAGGTTGAACCTAGCATTGTCACAAGGGAAAGGAGCATATGTATTAGATCAGTCCCGATGTTCATGCTTCCTGAGAGGAATGGAGGATCATCCTAGCCATGGCTTTG
The DNA here is from genome assembly GCF_907164565.1 of Psammomys obesus. Classification (NCBI taxonomy): domain Eukaryota; kingdom Metazoa; phylum Chordata; class Mammalia; order Rodentia; family Muridae; genus Psammomys; species Psammomys obesus. Next base: position 22,477,625 of record NW_026585895.1, read on the forward strand.
AAGGAAAGGTTGGGATACCTAGGCCTTCTGGGAACAGAAATTGAGAACTGTAGACATAAAATGTGCCAAAACAAAACAAACAGCAGTGTCTATTAGCTGGTGTTCTCTACTGAATATTGCCTTTAAGTGGTGCTCAGAGCTTCCCTAGGGGTTCCAAACACAGTTCCATAAAGGAGCATTTGGGTCTCGCTGTACTGGTCACTAGGAAAGTTGAGTTTCCTTTCTCTGTACTTCCTAGAGTAGCTACAGGGTTTACAATTTTCCTGTTAACCCTTTGTGTAAGATTCTATTTGAAATGAAGCTCTGTTTGTTTTGTTGTTTTTCCTGCTGAAGGATTACGGGGTAGGGAAACACATGGTTTTGATTTCTGTATTTTTGGTGGGTATCTCACTTAATTAATTGTTTTGAAATTTTAAAATATCTCAGCTAAGCTCCTGGAAACACACTTGTCTATGTGGAGGTGACTACCAGAGATGACCACTGGGTGATGGAGAAAATCAGTGGTACTGGCCTTCAAGGTGAAGGTAGCACCTGGCAAAAGGACAGCCTTCCCCATGTACCACACCCTGGCTTCTTATTCTAAAGCTAAAGAGTTGGTTATGAAGATGTGTATATGAAGTTGGTTCTGTATGTGTATATCCCCATCTATCTATACATTTCTTTCTTTATATAACTCTTTCTATATATGTTTCTCATCTCCAAATATAACTTCTTCTTGAATTGAATTAAATTATGAACCCAGTACTTATAAACTTTAGATGCCAAAAGTGGGGAGGAAAAAGGAGAATACAAAAGAAAAGGAAATACCAAGGACAGCAATGAAGATTGACGTCACCTTCTCCTATGCCCTGCCCTCGACAACAACCGAACGGCAGAGCTGGATGTGCCTTTGGCCTATTTTATTAAGGATGATATTTCCAAGACTCATAACACAACATTTGATAGTGTCTCAAAAATCTACCATAGCACATCCATAATGCCAAGCTGAGTCCCAGAATTCTCATTTTTAGATTATTTTCAGAAATTCAGTGGAAGGGGTGGTATTGCCCAATTTCATTTCAGACTCTGAATGTCTCCCAGACTACTCCAGCAAGAGAGAGACACACAGAGAGAGAGAGAGAGAGAGCTTTGGGTTATACTTTAATTTAATCTTTTTAATGCTTTGGGAAAGATCTCCCCGGCTTTTCTCAGGAAATCAAGACAGAATGGAAAGGTATTCTGCAGCTGTAGCAACAGCCTCGATGGCGGGGGATCAGTCACCGCTGCTCCAGCTGCTGCCATGCTTCATCAAACCATCCCAAAGGGGGTGAGCACAGTTAGTGGCGTGATCAGTTCTCTGCTGCCACACCACTTCTATTTATAATCTTGGCAGAGCGACAGATTTCAAGGGTTTTCAAAGATGGAGGAACTGTGCGACATAAAGTGATTTGAGCTCTCTTCTTCTCAGAGTTTGAATTCAAGGGATTTCCAGCCTCTGGGTGAAGCGATGCTCTGTGGGGCTCAGCTCACATCCTGCCTTTAACACAGGCAAGGAAGGGAAGCAGGAAGCCCCCCCCCCCCTTTCCCTTAAGGAATCTTTATTCTTATGAGTTTATAAGATGGAGATATATTTCCTATGTTTTTAAGTTTATTCATCGAGAATATCTTTAAATCACTCGAGTGTTTATCTCACTCTGCCTTGCCTCAAATTATTCATTTCCAATACTGGCCTCTCTGTTAATTAAATGGTGTGTCTATGGGGGCATTTTCACTTGAATGATAATTAATGTGTTTTTTCCCAGTCCAGCTGCCCATGAACTCTAGTAGATAAATTGTTTTTGTGTAAAGCACATATTCAAAAATCTAGGCTTGGGTAATGATTCCCTGTTGAAATAAAACAAACAAACAAACACACACACAAAAAAACATAAACCTGCATTATCTAAAATGTGTGTCCTCTTTCTATAATTTATGCATGTTTGTGAGCAGACAAAGAAAAAAATCCCTAATTCAAAAATTAGAGCAATGAAACACTGCAGGAAACATGGCAGAGGCCTCATAGACCTTATGGTTGATTTTCATGATATTCTTGCCTGTGTTCCGTAGCAGTTTACAAGGCACATACCTCCTGAGGCATGTATAAATTAAGATTAGGTTGTTTAAAATGTTTCTGCTTCCAGAGACATGTTAAAACGTAACAGATTTACTAGCCAAAACATAAAGTCGTCTTTTTAATTAATATGCTACATATATATATATTTCTTTAAGAGTAGGAAATGCACATCTGGAAAAGATGTGCATTCAGATTCTGAGTTCACAGTCAGGCAACTCCGGGACCTTAGGTGATCTTTTAACATCTTTGTGCCTGGCTTTTCTCATTTATAAGGACTAATAACATTATTGATGCTGGGTGTGCTGGCACACCTTTAATCCTAGTACCAGAGGCTAGTGGATCTCTGTGAGTTCAAGGCCAGCCTGGTCTACATAGTGAGTTCCAAGTTAGACAGGGCTGTGCAGAGAGGCCCTGTCTCAAAAGACAAAAACAAAACCAAGAGAAAATGAATTATTGGTGCAAAAAAATATATGACATATACTAGTCCATCTCTTAATTATTAGTAGTATTTTCACTAGGAGATATTCTAACATTGCTTCAGAAGCCTGTGCAGTTTTACATCATTCTTCTAATTAATTGACAAGTCTAGAAGTGCAGTTCAGGCTACAGAACACCGTAATATCAGCAGATGGATAATGTGGGCAGCATATTTATAGCTTTCAATTAAAAGAATTTCAAAGTAAGGGGCTCTAAATCTAGATGACAAGACAGGAGAGTGTAGCTTATCTTGCATTTGAGTATCTAAAGGTGAGTTTAGAAAGTCTTCTCCATTTAGAAAGTCTTCTCCACAGAAACCTTACCATCCCAAGTATCAATTTAGATGATACTTCCACCCAACCTGAGCAAAAATGTTATAAAGACTATATAGTGAGGGGAAAGGAAACCTGGCCTTTTGATATCAACTCCTGACTCTCGTCATCAGAATGAAGAGATTAAGTCTAAACTCGGTCACCCCATCATCTGGATCTTTTACTTGGCTTGTGGATAATAGGAACAGAGTGAGAGTTTCCAAACCAAAACTTTAGCATATTTGCATGGTAAGTATCAATAAAGGAGGTAGATAGTCTGATAAAAGTTTCAGGGAGAAGCAGGTCACCTAGGATTTCCTTTGGAAAGAATCATCTCAGAGCTTTAGAAAAGCTATCTTTATGGTCAAGATTTTAAAGCTTACAAGCTTTGAGAACCTATGGGGACTTATTGTTCCTGGACTACTTCTGCATTTTAAGTACTGTTGTGTGTCTTGTGTTAACTGAATCCTCTTTACAACTCTAATCAACCAGTCTCCATTTCCCATCCAAGTCTGGGGAGATGAGGTTCAGAGATGTATCTTCTAAGCAGCAAAGCTTAGGCTCAGACCCAAGTAGTGGAGGCTGAGCCCACCCACAGATCCACAAATCAAGTCTTAATCAGTACATTTTCTTCTGTGACATCACATGCCAAAACACAAGCATCACAGGTCTCTATGTTGACTCACTAGGTCATTTCTAAGAAAGACATAATCACCTCCTGAGGATTCCCATCAGTATTAACAGCAATTCTGACAGCTGGACTAAAATGTCAAGTAGCAGTGATGCAATATTGGGGAGTAAGAGTCTCCTCTCGCGATGATGGAGATGCCATTTCTTCACTAGTTGTTGCATTGATGGTGAGCTCTGCAGGAGTACAACGAAGGCACTGTGGATGCTGGGCATCGCGGTGATCTGATAGGTTTTAACCGATCAGTTCCATGGTCTGGTTAATGTAAGATTAAGGCAATTCATCTTCAGGTGCATTGGTCCATTTCTCTGTTTCAGCATGACATCCCAAGGGGCTAGAAAGGCCCGTAGAGAATGTAAAGAATGCCTGTTGTGTAAACACCAATATGCAAAGTAACTTGGTGACTTTTTGAGAAGTATCAACTATGTGGCTATGAAAAACCTAATGCTAAACAGATGGAAGGACACCTGCCTGGAAAAGACTTGGAAACCAGTGGCCAAGTGACTCGTGGAAGACTTTCTACCACTCTGTAGAAAACTACGGGTGTGCAAGTCCTTGTCTTGCCCCAAAAGACCAATGAAGAAACAAACATGAGCTGTGCTCACTGTAATCCCCGCATGCAGGGAGGCAGAGACAGGCAGATCTCTGAGAGTTCCATGCCAGCCTGGTCTACAAAGAGAGTCTAGGATAGCCAAGGTTAAAGAATTGTGAAATAATACAGCATGTCATTTGAGCTTAGGTTTGTTCTGTCCAATTTGGTAGACGGGCAGCATGTGCTACACAGGGCAACTGAAATAAAGTAAGTGCTCAAAGTGTGAAATCTCAATGTGATGTTGAGACTCAGTAGAGAAAAGGAATGTAAAATAATTTTTATATTGATTGTATGTTTAAATGTCCCTGTTTTAAACATATTGGTTAATAAATCATTATCAGTTTTTTTTTCTGAGTGTTTTGTTACTTTCAATGTGACTACCATGACATTCAAACAACACATATGGCTCTTCCTGTACATTTATTGAGCAGCACAGTACATGGCACAAACGTCAGGTGAGACACGAAATCAGACTTGTCCTTCCTTTCCATATGAGAAACTCTTTAAGAGGCAGGTGCGTATTTTAGTGGGCTTGTTACACATCTCGGTTCTGATTTGTTTTTCATTTTATTAATTTTTTTTTCTGCTATCACGACTGTGTCCTTTCCCTCATGTACTTTGAGTTTGTCCCATCCTCACTCCTCTATGGAAGGTTCTGATATTTACCATATTTTCATGCCTGTGTAGTAACAGTAAGTAGTGAGACATTTCTAGCCTCATTTTCATGAGCTTCTTCTTTGGTATTTCTTATTATGGAACATTTTCCTCTACTTAAGAGTGAAAAATTATATCTGTGGTTACTTAGGTAAAATACAGTTAAAAAAATAGACCAAAAGAAGACAAAAATCCCACAAACACACACACACACACACACACACACACACACACACACACACACACACAAAATGAATAGAGGTTCTTACAGAAAAAGATAACATTTTTGTAATGTTATCTATTATATCTAAATGTGTTAATCATAACTCTGACGATTATTTACTATATGGTAGGCATGGAAAAGACAGTGTTGAGCAAGGAAACGGGAAAGTAATAAAACTGCTACCTTTGTCCTGAACTACAGAACCACTAGGAAGCCCTGTCAGGGTTGCTGCCATTCAGATTTCTAAAAGGAGCAATACCTTTATGGCACACCTTCCCTGCATTTCAAGCATTCCCTTCTGCATACACACAGTGTTTTGTCTATGGTTGCCATGGTTGTTTTGGGAGGGCATCATGCGACCTGAGTTTGTGGTACTTTAGACGGTAACATGCTTCTCAGGGATGCTGACAGTCCCTTCAACGTTGAGGGACTAGACAAAATGTAAGGTGTTTCCAAACCTGTAGATTCTGTGATGCTCCACTGTCCTGGAATGTTGCTGTTACTTATTCTCTCCATTCTACTGTTTGATCAGGAGTCGGTCACAGCCAGAGCTTTGTAACAGCGCGGTCTGGTGCTTTGTATTTGATCGTTAATTATTTTGCTCTGCAAGGTTTGCTTGCTGTCTCTTATGAGCAAACTATTAGGTACCCCAAATGTTGCTGGGTAACCTTGCATCCAAAATTATCCCTGATTGATTAAAAGGCCTATACATTTGGGCAGGGCAGAAGTAAGAGGCAGAGCTAATGTTCATGGGCTTTGAGGACGGAAGGATCACCAGAGGAGAGAGGCAAGGGGAGGTGAAAGAAGGAAGTAGAGTCACCATGGGATACATAAAGAACCATATGGGCTGTAAGGAGGGACTCTGAAGACAGGCACGGAGAGAAGCAGCCCACAAGTATTTATAAGTACAAATATTTATGGGAATACTGGATGGGAAGTAGCTCAGATAGGAATGATGAAAGGAAATGGCATGAGATGTGGGGCTAAGAAGTAACAAGGTCAATTAGGGGATAATATCTGCCCAGCTCTAGGTGAAACAAGGCTTATTTAAATACAGCAGGTGTCTGTGTCTTTTACTGATATGGTAGCTGATTAATAATAACTACCATGATAATTATAGGCTGTTAATAATAAAATTAATAGCCTTTTAATTTTCTACCACAGAGCTTGGAAAAAGCTGATGAATGATTACTTTCTTTTTTATATATTTTATTTAATTATTATTTATACACTATTCTGCCTGTATGTGTGCCTGCATGCCAGAAGAGAGCACCATATCTCATTATAGACGGTTATGAGCTAACATGTGATTGCTGGGAATTGAACTCAGGACCTTTGGAAGAACAGCCAATGCTCGTAACCTCTGAGCCCTCTCTCCAGCCCAAGTGATCACTTTCTTAAATGTCTCCCCTGGCAATAGCACAGTGCAGATGTCACAGATCCTGCTCCCCCCAAGATTTCACGGCTTCAGTAAGCCAAAGAACTTACTTTGGGACCACTATATATTATATGATGAAAGTTTAGATTTTGATCCATATGTATCTTAAAAAGTTTGAGGACTGGCAAGATGGCTTAGCAGGTCAAGGCTCTTTCTGCAGAGCTTGGTGGTCTAATTTGACCCTTGGGACTTACACAGTGAAGAGAGAGCTGACTTCGAAATGTTGGTCTCTGACCTCCACATGCATGCTGTGGCATGTGCACATATAAAAGCATGCGCACATTCACACAAGCAAATCTATTTAATTAAAATCTGAAGACTTAAAAAAAGAGATGTCTGTTCAGGACAAAGTGGATACACGGCCATGGGGAAACGTTTCATTTCTTCTAATCATTAAACACAGTGGTAAATTTAAGCAGACTGTAAAATGCAGTTCTGTAGTTACAAGATTCTCTTTGAGAGCTTAGACTTTTAAGTCAAGTTCATGCAACACGACTCTGGGACAACAGCTTGAGATCTTTGAAGAAGATGCTTTCTGCTTCACACAACTCTAAGCATTATGGGATGATAAAGTCATTTTTCGTAGCGTTTTCGGAAGGCGATGTGTCAGCCACAGGCTATCTTACCTTTCTTTTAGCCTCTAAATTCATTTAAACTCCTGCAGGAAAAATCAGTAAATAGGAAACAGGAACATGGACCCCACACACACCCACACACCTACACACACACACACATACACATTCTGATTGAGAAAGAGCTGATGAAGCACTGGGCGAAGCACTTTACCGTGGTGAGGACACAGAGCAAAGGCAGGGAATACCACTCATGCCGAACTCCAGTGAACTCCATTAGTACCCCGCTTGCTCCTTCCGCTAAGATGGGGTAACGTCACTATCATCTATATCCCCATCTATGAAGACATTCTCACACACACATGTACGTGTATAAACGAATACAGTGGTGGTGGGCCTGAGCTTGCTGGCTGCTGGAGATCAAAAGTGAGTCGTAGATGTCTGTCCATTTGAGCATAACTAATAGAAACATGACGAATCAAAGTAAAACTGTTAAAATGGAAGCCTCCGGAAGAGAAGTTTGCTGTGCAGCTCACTAGATTCAACTGAATTGACTGCGGCTTCCAAGAATGAGCCAACAGAAAAAATGACAAGAAAATCCTACCAGGAATGTTCTAGGGAGCACTGCAAGTGCTTTCCGCGCTCTGGCCGGCAGCCTCTTCAAGTCCCAGTTCACACTTTTTGAAGAGCCAGCTAGGCAATTGTCTTAGTTAGGGTTTCCATTGCTGTGAAGAGACACCATGACCACAGCTCTTATAAAAATAAATTATTATTTTTTCCATTGGGGCTGGCTTACACTTTCAGATGTCTAGTCCATTATCATCACGGTGGGAAGCACGGCAGTGTCCAGGCAGACATGGGGCTGGGGAAGGAGCTGAGAGTTCTACATCTTGATCCCCAGGCAGCAGAAGAAGAGTGTGTGCCACATGGAGCATAGCTTGAGCATAGGAGACCTCAAAGCCCGCCCCCACAGTGACACACTTCCTCCAGCAAGGCCACACCTCCTAATAGTGCCACTCCCTATGGGACAAGCTTTGAAACACATGAGACTATGGGGATATTCCTATTCAAACCACCACACTATTAAAAAAAATATGGCAGAAATTGGACTTCGTCCATGGGCAACTAGGAAAAGTGAATAGAATGACATAAAGAAGAAACACTGTCTCACTTTCCCCACACTGAGTTCTTTTCCTCTTTATAATGGAGTATTATCTTCTGGAGCGAAAAAAAAAACCCACAAAGTAGCACTGTTTACATGTTTAATAGCTAAAACAACAACAACTGGCAATAGATGAAGGACAATCAGTAAAGAACAGAACCAAGATTTTCTTTCCTTCTTAGTCTTCCACCTTCAAGTTTCCTCAGAGGGAAGAGTGCAAATGTGACACAGAGCTGGAAGATAGAGCTCTTGAAAGCCATGTCCCAGTTGTCAGAGCTGAATCACAGGAGGATGCTAGAGAACCCCACTATGGCCTGATGGTTATATTGTGGAAGTCATCCCCAAACTGCCATGACCAGCAAATTTTCTTTCTCTCTTCCTTCCTTCCTTCCTTCCTTCCTTCCTTCCTTCCTTCCTTCCTTCCTTCCTTCCTTCCTTTCTTTCTTTCTCTCTTTCTTTCTAATTACAATTTATTAACTTTGTTTCCTGGCTGTAGCCACCCCCCTCATCTCCTTCAGGTCCCACCTTCCCTCCCTCTTCTTTGCCTGCCCCTCCCCTAGCCCACTCTAAACCAAATACTTTGACTGGCAGAGATCCCAACAAGAAATTACACCTTGCCAGTCCCCTCCCATCCCCCGTAGGGATGGATGCCACAGAAGAACTGTTAAAGGAACATGAATGCATCTGCCTGTCCCTACCCTTCCTGAGAGGGGTTACCTCTGCATTCCTGGCCACCATCATGGGCCAAGGCAGCCTCCTTCACTTCACTAAAATGAAGTCTCCTTGCAAACCTGCATGTTCATTCTTAAAGGAGCCATTGTGTAGTACCATACCCTGCTGTGGTGGTTTTGACTCAGCAATGTCTCCCATGCCTAACGTATTTAGACACTCCGTCCCATGTAGGTGGCGTTGCTTAGGGAGGTTAAGGCACGAGGTTCAGCCTTGCTAGAGAAAGCACAGCACTGAGGTGAGATTTTTGAATTCACAACCTTGTCCCGTTTGCAGTTACGCTCTTCTCTTCCCTGTGTGCGGTTGAACAATATGATCTCTAAGCGGCCTGCTCCCTGCTACCATGCCTTCCCTGCCAATATGAACATCTAGCTCTGGAACTCTGAGCCTAAATAAACTGTTCCTTAAGTTGCCTTTGGCCACGGTACTCCATCACAGTAACAAAAAAAGTAACAAATACACCTATACTCTACAAAGCTGGTCTGCTTTGGAAGTGGTGTTCTAGGAAGGAAAAGACCAAGAGAAATAAGCGTGGTACTACTTCTCCACACAGCTCAGCCTCTCCAAATGGCCACAGAGAAGCCCCCAGCAGTTTGCTCATCAAACCCCTTGTTGAAAAAGAAAATCACCTGAGCTGCAGCCATGTTTGTTACTCAGGTATTAACAATGTTACCTCGCCTCCATCAAAACCTAGCAACTGAAACTGGCAAGTTATTACTCCTCGTAATTTGAGGGCTGAAGTATGTATTTATGATGAGGACAGGAACAGGTTCCATTTCTGAGTGGGAAGATGGCAATAGAACCTGGAACCAGGCAAGCAGCTCCAGCCTTGGAGACTGACTGGTCTGGGTGTAAGGCTACATCCAGGCTTCCGCTTAGCTTTGGAAACGTTACTTTCTGGCCAAATTTCTGGAACTTTTATCTCTTCCTTTGAAAAATAGAACTAATCACACCTATGTCATAAAATGTGAATAAATAAAGTCACCTTGGAAAGGGCTATAGTGCAGAATAACTGGTTGAGAAATGATGTTTACGTTTGTATCATTATCATTGGAAGAGATAAAAATGAGGACTAAAAGTATAAAGAGTTAGTGTCAACAAGAACAGCAAACAAGATCAATGAAGTTTATGATATTGAGTCTCTATGACACTCTAGCTTAGGGCAAGAGCCTGATGAGGGGTTTCGGAGATCATGGGGTTGGCTGAGTCCATTCCTTCAAATGAGTTGGGAAATGTTCGGCTTAGTGATTTTCCTCTTTCCAACGGGCTTCAGCCAGAGCATATGACTATGAACCCCTCTTTGTGCTCTCCAGTACTGTGAGTCTATGCTTACCACAAAGAGGGCAGACATCCACTTCCACATTTCCTGGCCAGACCCTGGAGTGCCTGAGTTGAAGGGAGAATGTATACGGTGCTTGTTACATAAAGAAAATTATTCCCTGAGAATTTCCTGTATCTCGGCTGACGGGAAAGAGGAGAAGGGGCTGGAGTTTCTGGATTTTAGGGCCATTCATAACCACACGGCTGACACTGTTAGCATTTGGTAGGTGACTGGCCTCCACACTGAACTCAGTCTTTTAAAGGTTGGCTCTGCCTGCTCTGTCAAGTGGGAGCCTGCTCTTCCATTTCACTGGACTGATAAGTCATTGGTATTTTCCTTAGCCATTTAAGAGTCATTTCCTCTCATTTTCCCCAGGTACCAGAGGCAATCTTATACATGAAGGTGAGTGTGTGTGTGCGTGTGTGCTATCTTCAAACACAGCATGTGATAGCAAACATTACTCAGAGATTTTCAAGCTGAAATTTATCAATAACCTAAATTCTAGCAGCCTGCTCATTCAAAAGCAAAGATGTATGCCTTGTATTACTTAACCTTTCCAGGACACCTGCTTCTTATTATATTTTTTTATTTCATATTCAACGTCCTATTTGAAATTCAAACATCTTATTATAATCATGTGTATGCTTTTTGGGTTTAAGGGGAACATTCTAAAGTCTTGTGTTCCCTTCATAAAAATTGCTGTTAGGATAATTCATTTATTCAACAAATATGGAGTGTCAGATGTAATCCAGGCCTTTAGATAGCAGGGATAGGTCAGAAAGCACAAAGGAGGATGATGGCTGCCTTCGTGGATCTCAGAATTCTGGGGGCGGAGAGGGAGAAAACAGGCAATGTTTAACTAATAGTGTTTACTAGCTGTGGCAAGTGTTATAGAGAAATAGGGTGGAGGTGTGCCGGGTTCCAGGAATATGCGCGTGCTGTTTGAAGAAGTGGGGTTCAAATCTGAATAGCAGAATCATGGAAGATTGCATTGACAGGGTGGCTCTCAGCACTGACCTGGAGTACAGGAGAGAGGTAGTTATGAAAGTATCTTGCGAACAACCTTCCTACCAATCAGGAATGCCTTGAGGCCAAAGATGTCTGGGATGTCCAAAAACATTGCAGGCCTAAATGGAGGCAGAGAGGGGCTTTATAACATGGGGTAGGGTAGAAATGAAAGATTGTAGGACCACCAAACGCTGAGAGGTTCAAAGAGGAAGAAATGAGCAATTATAGCACAATTATAACCAGGGATAAACAGGGATGGCATCAGTGGATGAAGCAGAGGAAACACAAATACCAATAAAAACACAAACTCTCTAAAATGCTAGAGGTGATTCAAGCAATGGAAAAGAGATGGGCACAGATTGCAGGGGGTAATTGTTCAATAGGATACCGTTGCCTAGGACAGTCTTGCAATGCAAAACCCTTTGTTTGGTTCTCATCACATTAGGAGTCTCTAACAGAAAATCACTGATAATGGGTGTCATGGCATGTGTTGGCTACGTAGGTTCTGTGCACAGAGGATGGTGCTATACGATCAAAGGAGAGGCTTGGCTTCATGGAGTTTATAGGCTGGTGGCAGAGACAACATTCATCAAGTCATCACCCAGATCGATTCAAAACTGCACGGCACCATGGTGGGAAGTATTTGATATTAGGGAAGAGAATAATTTTAAAGGGGCTTGGTGTGTATGGAAAAATATCAGTCTCTCCTTAACACTTCGGTGGTAATATTGACTTTCCCAAGTGAGACGGCTGTGTGTCCTGATGTGAAATGGGAACTGGAAACAGTGCAAATGTGTCCTGTCCTGTTTGGAAACACACTGCAAGCTGCTCTCTGGAAAGTCAGTACCCACATCTTCAGAGTTGCCCTGCAGCATTAGCTTAATCAGAACCTGTCTGGGGAGCAAGTGTCTCCTGCTGGCATCGCTGGGACTGCACAAAGCAAATGACATTCTCTTCTGGAACCTGGCAAACTTGACTCATGATCTGGAAGAAGCTATAGTACCTTGGGGGTTCTTGGGACAAAGCTTTCCCTAGATGATGGGATAGACATAAGATACAGGTGTTAATTCTTTCTACGAGTCCAGCAAGTCTGACTCTAACTCAGTTTAGATAAACCCATTTCCAGTCTTATTCTGAGGGTGTAACTTCGGTCATTCTTCACTGTCCATTATTTTAGATGACGGGTGACAAGATCCAACAATTGAACCAGAAATATATTCATTCACTAGCAACAGTGACATATTTTTCTGTATTAGGCTTGTCCTTGGCAAAGGATGCCTCAGCTGGCCCATTGCTTTCTTGATAAACGGACAGGCTTCCTTCCCAGCAGGGCTGGTAGGAATCCAGGCTGCAGCATTGCCTGCTTCTTGCAGCAATTGTCTTTCTCTTCTCCCAGCTCACTGAGCACACTGAAGTACACAGGGGACATTCCAGAGGGCACTGGCAGCCTCAGACCAGCACCAGGAGAAAATACAGTTTTACTCAATACTACTAAATGTCTCTGCCAGATTTTACAGAAACTTGATGCCAGAAGAGTAAAATAAACTTAATTTCGTCCATTGCACCAAGCTATTTAAAAAATTTACTGCCAGGCTCTTGCAAGGGACACACTAGTATGTTTTAGCTCTTCCTTAAAGCAGTTTTTCTAACTCAATGGTGATTCATTCATTGGAGTTTTTAAGAAGGCAGGAAAGAGCCAAGTAAGTGTATTAATGTGGATAGTTTTTAATTGTATGAAGAGTGAAATAGGATATGGTAGAAAACAGAAACTGATGAAATTTTACTTACTGAAAGCCAGGCCTTCCTGAGCTTTTCAGCACAGAGTTCAGGGCATTAGCAGTGAGTTAGTCTCAGCAAGGTACCAGCAGCAACCCTGTGTGCCTGCTCTGATTCAGATAAATGTACCTTCAAGCCCAGGTGTTAAAGGCTTGGTCTCTGCCCATGGCCTAATTAAGAAGTAGTGGAAGCTGTGGTAAGTAGGGCCTAGTTGGAAATCTGCCTGTGTGAGGTTATCACCTGGGGAGTTATTGGGTCCCTCATCTCTCCCCTTTCTTTGCTTTGCTTCCTTTTATTTATTTATTTAATTACATATATATCTGTTTAGTCAGTTAGTTAATTGAAAAAAAATATGTTTTTCATACAATATATTATGATTATGGTTTCCCTTCCCCCAAACTGCTCCCAGATCCTTCTCACCTCCCCATTACCCAAATCTACACCCTTTCTCTCTCTCTCTCATTAGAATATAAACAGGCCTCTAAAAAAATAATAAAAATAAACAAATAAACAAACCAGGATAAGGCAAAACACAAAAACAGAAGAAAAGCAGACAAAGAGAAACATACAGATGCAGGCACACACAGAGAAATTCCCCCAAAACACAAATCTTCACATTTGCTTTCTGTGCTGAGCAACAGGACGGACTGAAACCAAAACCTGGACACCCAAATAAACCTTTTCTTATCTCAGGTGTTTTATTTCAGTATGAGAAAGCTGACTAACCAGCATGTGGCCTTTTTGTCTACCTTAGATGAAATCACGTTAATAGCTCTGTTTACCACGTCTTTTCCAGTGTATTATCTTCTTACTCTCATTACTACGATGCTCCTGTATGGAAGATGAAGATTTTCATTACCATCTGACAGTAGAGGAAGCTGAGGACCAATGAGATCTAGCCCCTGGGTTGCCAGGTTCACCTAACAAGCAATGATGGCTGCAATTTGTACATTTGCCACATTGCTCTAATTTTCTGGATGAAAATTAGACATTAAAAGGTAGTCATATTAATCTCAGACTAGGTGAAGAATGCTTAGGGTGTTTTTCTGGCATTTTATTTTTAACTTCTATCTATACACAATATAGTATAGATAGCTTTTCTATATGTGGTGTATTTTATGACCACAAGAGATAACAGTTAGGGAAAGCAACAAATTGATTATGTTCCTGGACTGTGGTGGCCACATAAATATGGAATCTCATTTTTTAAATATCAGGTGGCTTGTGTTTTAACTCTTTCTTGGCCACTTTAAGAGTTAATGAACCTCATTAGAGTCCACTTCATCCATCAATTGGAGAAGCCTCAAATGCAGCATCCCTGATCTTCTCGTCCTTTGGTAGAGCTATTCTGAGAAGGCCAACTTTCTCCCGTAGTTTTGAGGTCCGTGTATTCTCATTGTACCTCCTCACAGATTGTGTGCAGGACTCTGGAGCATCGTGTATACATTGTTAGATGTGGTCCTCAAGCTGGTGCCTTAGCTAGGTCTTTAACATTTGATTCTTTGACACAAGATAGCCCCACTTAAAGGTGGCCCAAAGAGCAAAAGAATACAGAAAGTTTTCCCAGTGGACAGGAATCTGAGATGTCTACTTGATCATACCCCATGGAGAAACTGTGTTAAGCTGAGAGGTACGCTGATTCCTGGGCTGACACGATGCTGCTAATTGGTTTCCTCAGAGTGATGTGTTCCAAGATATGATCCTGGGTTCTCCGGTCACGCACTTCCTGTGTTGCCTTCTCTACAAAATATGCTCCTTGGTCTCAAGAAAATTCACTGTGATTCCAGGTTGGTAATTCAAGATATGCCCCCAGAGGCTGTTGGCAAAGATGCCCTGCCTAGGGAAGGAAAACTCCCAAGTCTGTTTGAATTTTTGTTGAGAATATGTTGTTCTCCTTCTTGGAAAGAAAGTGACTAATGTCATCAACAAGTGGTTCCCTATTGAGACCGCTAGACAGGTCTCTGCTGCCAGCTCAACAGTTTAGCAGCGGTGAGTAGAGAGCGTCAGTGGAAGAACAGCCCTGGCTTGTTGGTCTAGCACAACCTCCACACATGCTACCAAGGTGGTGCCATTTATAGGACTTCTGTGTGGATGCTAGGATGGCTGAGATTAAAGGCTGACATCCACTGGACTTGCCATTCAAGCCACCTTCTTGTTCAGTGTCTTTCTGAATATTCTAGAACATTTTCCAGCGGGTTTAAGATGAGACATAAACATCCATATATGCTTTGGGACTTTGCTCAAAGGTTCATTCCTAAACTCACATCTCAAACCTATCTTCAAGCTCCTCTCTGGATCCCAACTAACCAGAAAAGCTTCCTGTCAGCTCGTAAGCTAGCGCTCATCCCTGCTTTATGCACTCTCTCCCTGGGGTGTGACCAAGTGTATTGCTCAGTTTTGCCTACTGGGAAAAGTTCCCTTTTGAGTGGCCCTATATTACAGTGATATTATGTTTCAGGTCATTATACCTGTATTGAGCTAATAGATCTGAGATGCTGGCTCAAGCAGCTCCCCCACTTGACCTTGTTAAGGTGAAACTCCCATGAGAGCATAGACGTGCACCTAAATACAGTGCACAAGTCACATCGGAGTCAGGGCCATCCACTTAAGAAATTATTGAACATTTTGGACCCGCTCAGCCCTGTTCAAAATGTAGGATCTACATCTGTCTTAATTTCTTTGTGCTGGAACAACAAAATGCCAAGATGGGATTATTTACAAAACAAGCCTTCATTTTTTTCCCCCAGTTCCAGGGACTGAGAGGCAAGGCAGTAGCAGGCCCAGCTGTGGTAAGGGCTGTTCTCTGTTTCCAAGATGGCATCTCATTGCTCCATCCACTAGAAGGCAGGGAAACTATGTTACCACATAGTGAGAGGAATAGAAGAGTAACAAAGGGATCAGATTTCCTCATCAAGTTCCAATCCCACTAGGTACCCAATCTCATTTGTGAAGGGGAAGCCACATCCCGAAAGCCATGCTTCCCAATACTGTTACGCTTGGAGAAGACAGACACATCAGTCAGTAGTAGCATCATACCATGGATTACCACTATGCCTGAATGATCGTTCCTTTGTTTACCTCATAACCCCAGTGCTCCACAGGCACCCCTGGTGTCCTAGATTATATCAATGGGTGGCTCATAGCACATTACCCCATGCTCTGACAGTTGTATCTGACTAAACTGACCAAGTACAGTAAGCCTTCCTTAGTAGTTGGAGGAAGGGTTAGGACAATCTGTCACTTATGTTAAAAGTGACTTTTCCATGCATTCCTGCTCTTTAGAAACATATGCATTGATGGGTCTTTGAAATGCTGAGGATTTATTATCTTCTTTTTTGGCATGAATATATTCCTCTAGGCTGCCCTGAGTACTATCTCTTTTCCTCACTAGGTTCAATTACCATGATGTCATTAGTGTCAATTGCTAGATCTGTGGAGTATCAGGGAAACAGAGGTCTTTCAGGACTATAATGCTACAATGAGAAGAGATGTTAACCTGATCCTAAGAAAGATAGTAAATATAAAGTATCATGATGGCAAGCAATCCTTACTATTTATAAAGACTGAGAAAAATGTGTTTGTCTGAGCAAAAGCTGCATAGTAAGTCTTGAAGTGAGTCTATCTTAGCATAGTACCACATGCAGGATCGCAGTTTGATTTGTGGTTGTCTGTTGTTTACTTAGGTCACTTACTTTGTTCAACAAAGCTCTTTCTAGTTTATTCAGGGGGCAAATAGGTAAATTGAATGGGGGCATCCTTCATCCTTGAGTTTTTAATAGAGAACCCAATTTCTGCAGTCTGTCCTGAAATGAGGCATTGTTGCTCCAAGGATGTCCCTTTGCTCCTTATAAACACATAGTGGCTCTTATTCCACTATGCTAATGAGGAATCTTGATTGCACTGGGGACTGGGTAATCATCACATTGACTAACATGTAAACCTAGTGGACCAGTATGAGACAGTTATGAGCTACTACTGACCAAATGTTTGTCTTCTCCAAATGAACTGAAAATTTTCTCATTGCCTAGCTTCTGTTAGCTTCTCTGTGAGGAAAGGTTACTATTGTGTCTTGGATTCCTTGCTATTAGAGTAAGCTCTGACTCTAACACATAGAGAGCTAGGAAGGAATTAGCGAGGGATTTTCCTTCCTACCGTGTGAACCCGATGGGCCACTAAACAACTTTAGGTCCTTGGAGGGAAGGCTGGGGGATATTTGTTATACATATGTGCAGTGACATTGCAGGACATTTCCTGAAAAGAGTCTGCTCTCTTGATTGGTCAGTGAGCAATGGACTGAGACTTGAGTTAGATCTAGGGGAGTGATAATGCTTTTCCATTGTGGAGGCTAACAATGGACTTTGGCAAACCAAATCGCAGCTTCTAGTTACACACTTAAGCAAGATCCTAGACAACTGCTACTCACCTCGTGTCCATCATTTATTAACACTTGCTACAGTTTCTTATGCTTGGATACGATGGCTGTCATTCTAGCCTTTATGTGCGTTTCAACAATTATATTAACCTTATTTCTGTGAAGACAAATCTACCCCATTCTAGAATTCTACAAAGTCTACAAAGTCTAAGCTTCAGTGACATGGTAGAGCCAACTCTTTAAGTGCTAGTAAAGTATCAAGCCTTTTTTCATGGGAGAGCGGTCCAGTGTCAATAAATTTTCTCTCTCTTCTTGTCTTATATTTGTAACTTCGTATATGAGTAAACTTAAGGTCTGCTTCTATATTGTTTCCTGGTTTCTGCTGGGCCCATATTAATTGAGTCTTGCAATTCCTTGGCTATGTTTTTTCTTGACCTGTCGGAGAACCATATATCCAGAGTGGTGTTATCACCCAGGTAGACCTCTCCATGTATCACTTATTTCACAGGATGGAAACCAGCAGAATGTTCTGTTAGTTATTTAGCATGTGTACTGCAGGTCAAGAAAAGCACCTTTTGGGTGGGTTGAGTCTGAAGACAGTAAACAGAGCTTGGGGTAAAACAAGAGGGGTAGAAATATGTCTTGGCGTTTCAGTCAGGGTTTCTATTGCTGTGGTAAAACACCATGGACAAAAGCAACGTGGGGAGGACAGGGTTGATTTCATTTGCTCTTCCATATCATTGTTTATCACTGAAGGCACTCAGGACAGGAACTCTAAACAGGGCAGGAACCTGGAGGCAGGACTTGATGCGGTGGCCATTGAGGAGTGTTGCGACAGCCTTGCTCCTCATGGCCTACTCAGCCTGTTTTTTCCTATAGAACCCAAGACCACCAGCCCAGGATGGTGCCAACCTCAATGGGCTGGTCCTTCCCCTACCAATCACTAGTTAAGAAAACACCCTACAGGTTTGTGGACAGCCCAATCTTATGAAGGCATTTTCTCAGTTGAGGTTCCCTCTCTCAGATGACCCTAGCTTGTATCAAGGGGACACAAAAACTACCCAGGACACTTGGGAAACACTTCCTTCAGATAAGAATTTTCAGGCTCCGGGTCAGGTTCTCAATATGGCACCACTGACCAGTCTTTTATTTTGAGAAGCTACCTTGTGCATTGAAGGATGTTAAAAATATCCCACAATGGCTTGTGCCTATTAGATGGCACTGGCAGCTGTGATAACCGACTATTTCCTGTGAGAGCTGTTGTTTAGGTGACGGTTGCCTGCTCTCTTGAAACCAGGCTCTTGCAGATGTCCCTTAGGAGACAGCAGTATTCTTCAAGGTACAATGGAGGTAAAATGTCATCAGATTATCACTGACCGCACCTGGTACCTGCAGCGATGGCTTGAACTCAAAATGGAGTAAGAAGAGATGAGCCATGGCTGAAAATGCATCTGACTCAGAAGAGCATAGCTTCACTGTCTTTCATAGGTGACAACACTGAGCCTGGG
The DNA here is from genome assembly GCF_907164565.1 of Psammomys obesus. Classification (NCBI taxonomy): domain Eukaryota; kingdom Metazoa; phylum Chordata; class Mammalia; order Rodentia; family Muridae; genus Psammomys; species Psammomys obesus. Next base: position 22,496,548 of record NW_026585895.1, read on the forward strand.
AGGAGAAACGATTTAAAGGGAGGTATTTAAGTCTGGGTCATTAGGAATAGAGATGCACAAGGCCAAATAACTCTCCTCAGAAAATTTTCAGTCAAGTGAAACATGAAATATTGTATAATAAATAATTGCATGCATGTGTTGATAAGGTCATACACACCGCCTGTGATAAAGTTGCAAATGCAAGGGGTTTATTTGGATTCTAAATCTTTATAGTAGACATATCTGGCCCCTGATTTTATTCTGTTGATGCACACTAGAATAGTTGCTAAATTATTCGCATATCTGCTATCATTAAACATGCCTAGAACTTTAAAGAAGTGTATTTCCTCACTTCTCATTTTTTCAAAACATAAATCGTGCATTTCCTGTACACTTTCACCTGACCTAGACACATTGTCCTTAAAGAGACATGGCCTTGTGGAGAAAGGTGACTCAAGACTTATAAAAATCAATGTGGCCCAGCAGAGATGCAGGCACAGGCTAATGCGGCACGTTGCTAGAAACAGGAGAACACAGCGACTGATCCCATTAGCTCCACCTTCATCCTGTGGCAGTGTGAATAATTAAGATCTGGGTTGGCACTAAGTCGCTCAGCTCCTTTTAAGAAAGGCTGCCAGAACTGTGGAAACTATCTAAAAACATAGAACCAATGTGAGAGAAATAATATTGTTACAAGGGAATGGATAACTATGGATAATGGGAAAGAGAAGAAATAGCAAGATGCAGCTAATTACCAGGGAAAGGCCCTTGACACCGAGAATGGCGAGCCAGGATAATGGTCTCCTGAGGGGAGTGGCACAGCCACCATCAGTTAGTACATTTAAAAATAGGCAACAGAGCGCTAGGAACAGGGCTTTGGGGAATAGTCTTGCATTAGGCAGGGAAAGAGGTAATTGACTAAGTGACCTACTATTAAGAGCTTTCTTTCTCATGAATTTTTTGAATTCTGAAAAAAAAAAAAAAAAAAAAAAGAGATAAAATCTTACAAGCTGTACACAGGAATGCAGGTACCTAATGACTGGAAATACCTAAATATAGTCTCAAGTTATTCATAAATGCGAAACGAGAGCAGCTGTGCCCCGAATTTCACAGAATAGGAGGGCCGAGGAAATGTCGGAGGTAGACAGTTGAGTGCCAAGCACTCTCAGGAGTCAGATCCTTCCGAGGCCCCAGGTCCCCTGGGCGCGAGCGCACCTGGGCTGTCCGCAGGCCAGGTCGGTTGTTTGCCTCCGGCCCTCTTTCCTCACTTCTCTTCCCGTCCTATGCTAGTAATTGCTAGAGATGAGTGCCCGGGGTCTGTAGACTTCTGCCTTGCCCATATCTAAGCCAGTTTTCTTTGTGAATGGTGAGATCATAAAGCTGTTTGCTATGTGTAGCCCCAAAGCTTGACTCTGAGCCGCAGACAGGCTTGCTGAAAGTGCGGATCTCTCGGAATCTTGCTGCAGACCCATAGAAGCTGCATGGGGGCTGCAGACTGCCTGCATCCTCCTGGGTAAGACATGAAAGCTAAATCAGAGAAAACCGCAGGCAGGGGTGCCCCTCCCTCCTCCTTCAATTACTTTTCTTGATTTCCCTTTACTCCCAACTAAATGAAAACTCATCTAAATTCCCGACCTCACACATGCTTCTGAGTATGTATGTGCACGCGCCTATAACACATTTTACCTGTTGGCAAAAGGCTTTAACGTAATTTTCTTGTCTGTGTAATATGCTAGTTATTATTGCTGTTTTGTATTTATCATGTTCTTGGATTCCTTTTGAGGGCAGAGATTAGGTCTCAGTCACCTTTCTATACATCATAATGCTGAGGTAAAGAACAGTTATTTTTATTGAATGTGACAAAGCCAAATCTGTAAAAAGTAATAATAATAATAATATAAAAATCCCAAGGTGAATAGTAGAAACTCAGGGAAGTTGCCAGCTTTGCCAACAGGATAAGTCCTCACTGGGAGGCTGAACACTTACTTGGGTTGCTACTTCCACCTTGACCAATAATCTCATTTGAGACATTAAGCAAGTCATGTGGTTTCAGTTTCCCTTCCTGTAAGCAGAGATAACAATCACTTTATTTCTTCCACAAAGCATCTGAGAGAGTAAGCATGATAATATCACTGTTTAATATCACTTTTCACTTAGCAATGCTAAAAATGATATCAACATTATCTACATTATCATTTTACCCTCTCCAAGCAGCTGAACAGGAGTGCAGCCTGGGTTCCCCAGAGATAATTACTTTCCCGAACATCAAGACATACAAGAAAAGATAAAACAGGAAGGAAAACAAAGATTCCAGGAATTACAGCTAGTTAGAATGCAGATCAGTAATCAGTCTTCTAATACAATTCTCCAGATAACGCTAGATAGCAGGACAAGAAAAATAATTGGCATTGTTTAATTTTTGACGTGCTAATGAACAGTTAAACCGTTTTTACAAAAGGCAGAATTTTAGTGGTCCTTCTTCCATGTAGCTACTGGATGATCTGAAGTTAATTGGATTTCCCATTATGATGAGGTTTGTTTTTCAGAATTGAATCTGTGAGTCTCTTCCAATTGCTCTGAGTTGATGGTGAGACGGAAGACGAAGAGGGCATGTGGAATGAGTCATGGGTTTGGGAGTAATGTCCTTAGGTCAGAGAATCCTTAGGTATATTAGCGCTTTGTAATGGTGCAAACAGGAGCTTGGATTGAGTAGACTGTGTCTCCCCAACATGGACGTTTTCAGAAGGGGAAACTGACTCTGTCATTATCCCTGCCTCCTCCCTCCAGTCAAACAATAATGTGTTTTCATTCCATTAAGAGGTTGAATGTTATCTGTGCGGCTGGAACAAAACGGCAATACCAGCTTCCTTTCTAGTCTGAGGGATTGCTCCACAGATTACCTCTTTAGCATCGGTTTGTTTGCTCTGGTGTTTTGAAAAGTGAAAAGAGCTTTCAAAGCAAAACAACCAATTTGAACAAAGATACAGCAGGCAGTAATGGGCCAGGCGACAATGGGGCTTTCCCAGTTATAAAACGGCAACTCGCACTGTCACCTTGAGAACAAAAACAGATGGCAAGGTGCCTGCAAATACGTTACTCCAGACACAGTGAGTGGGTTCTTAAGAAAGGATGCTGAGCAGACAGACTAGTGAGCTTAGGGGCTATGAGGAGATCTTGAGGGCTCTTTGACCTGCACCAACATTGAGGAAGAACTTCCAGCTTAGCGTTTTGGTCCTGTTTGTGAGTCACAGTGAAGTGTATGTATTCATATGTAGCGAGGCCATTTTTGTTTGTTTGTTTATTTGTTTGTTTTGTTTTCTGAGACTGGGTTTCTCTATGTAACAAGGCCTGGCTGTCCTGGACTGGCTTTGTAGAGCAGGCTGGTCTCACAGAGATCTGCCTACTGCTCCCTCCCATTCATTCCTTACATGTAAACATTCAAAACAGGTCAGTTTTGTTCATCCCACTGAAGCCACCTCACTGCTTTGCAAGTCTCTACGAATTTACAGATAAAGTGACCACAGACATTTGTGAACTTCGAGAAGCTGGAGGGCCTGGCCGCAGCGAGGGGAATGCTCAGAAGTTGAGAGAGGTAAACTGGGGCAGACCGAGAGAACCACAAACTCGGGCTAGTTTTATATTATTACTCAGGATTTAATCTCTGAGTGTCTTCCAATTACTCCCAGTTGAGAATGATGTAGGATGTCCTTGAATTACAGGCATGCCCTTGAATGTCTCCTACTCTTAATGCCCCCAAACCAAACATTTAACTTCTGTGGATGTCAATGTTTACACCAATCCTACGCAAATCTTTGGTCTGAGATCACATTGAAGAAGGAGACCGAAAGAGCAACAGCATGGTGTTTGGATAATTAAAGACAACTGCACAGAAAATTGATAAAACTCTAATCTTAAGCTGAAAGTGAACTCCAGATCCTCAAATTGTGGTGTGATCACAATTCTTCTTTCCTGACAAAAGTTATCTCAACCATGCAAGAGCAGCAAAACATGTTGAAATAGCACTTTACAATTTTGAAATCAGGCTCATATATGTTACCCCGAATTCTCCCAACAGAAAAACGTTGCATAATACCTACCATAACATATTGGTCTTTTTCTTTTTATTGTTTGTTTGTTTGTTTCTTTCTTTCTTTCTTGAGCAAAATGTTTCAGTAGTGTCTTTGTTTATGATAATTTCACATGACAGATGACTATCTGAAGGTACAGACTAGAGTGCTATAGGATCTAGAAAAAAACAGACTGGCTTTATAGATGTCAAGATACACTCACAATCTGGCAAATTAAAATACAGTTCCTGTCCGTTTAACAGAGCACCACCATCCAGGTGGTGGTGAGAGGCCAAGTCCCAAATGAGAGTCTTGTCCAATGCTTTCCCACTCGGCACGATTGACCATGAGTGACCACATGAGCAAGATTTGAAAGGGTCACATGCTTCTGTGACCAGACAGCAGGGTTTTAAAGGTATATTCCTCAAACAAAATATTTATTGATTTTTCATTTGAAGTGTGTGAGTGATTGTCTGCATACACACGTTTGTACCAAATGAGTGTCTGGTGCTCATAGAGATCAGAAGAGGGTGCTGGATTCCTTGGTACTGGAGTTACAGGTGTTTTTTTTTGTTAGCTGCAGTGGATACAGGGAGCCTAATGAGGATCTTCTGGAAGAGCAGCAATTGCTCTCAGTCACTGAGCCATCTCTCCAGCCCTACTGGTATATTCTTGAAAAAATACTTGCACCATCTCCTTAATATGGCATGGGTATTTCACTACTTAATCCAGCTGATATGAACTGATGAAGAAAAAAAAAAAATCACAGTCTTCCCTCTAAGGTACATCCTCATGGAAAAAAAACTGGCATTGGAAACAAATCTACCTCGTTTGAGCCAAATATTGTTTGTTTTTTAATGGATATAAGCTGCATGTGTTTAAGGAATGGTCAAGGTCTATATAAGACTAACAAATGTCAGCAGCTTGGCCACACAGAAGGAAAACATTGTTTTCTAAGGTTCTTAAGAAAGAAGGCTAGGCCTACATGGTGGTACATGCCTTTAATCCCAATACTTGGAAGGCAGAGGCAGGCAGATCTCCATGAGTTCAAGACCAGCCTACTCTACATAGTAAGTTACAGGACAGCCAGGGAGATACTGTCTCAAAAAACCAAAAAAAAAGAAAAAAAAACCAGAAAGAGAGAAAGAAAGAAAGAGAGAGACAGAGAGAGATTAAAGAAAGGAAGAAAGCAAGAAAGGAAGGAAGGAAAGAAGAAAAAAAGGAAGAAAGAAAGGTGTAATTTTGGACTTTATCAGCTATGCAAGCTATTCATAAGTTTCCATAATATTTGTAATATTAAGGTTGTATTCCAACAAGACAGCAGGAACATAAGCATCCTTTAATGACCAGATGAAAGGGTTTTTTTCCCCCACTTGAAAACTTAATGTAAAAAGGAACAAAACACAACTCTGAATTATAAAGGTGGTTTAACAAATGGTGGCAAATGCTAAGTGTGGTAACAGCTGGATACGTGTAGAGAGATGCATGCCTGTGGAAGATTGGTCTGTTTTACATTTGCTTTCAACACCTTTCCATTTTGTCCCAGCATCACATATATGAACTCAGATTCTTGATCAAAACAAGCCCCAATGAACTCTAGCAGGTGCAACAAGGAAAACAATTAAAAAAAAAACATGTCTGATACTCCTTGGAGCAATTTATAGTCCCCAGGTAAGGCTCTCTGCCTTCTTGGGAGGTTTATCTATACTGCAATCTTATTCATCGAAACAATGGTGTCTTAAAGTGTATTCTAGAATGAGGATTTCAACAATATCCATAGGCAAACCTCACATTTAATATACCCAAGTAAAGAGCTTATACACTTAAGATGACACCAGCTGTGACTCTGCTTTAGAGTTTGGCCCCTAGAGCATGGTGACGTTGACTCAGTGTTTCTGAGTCTCCAGCCTTTGCAGTCAGGGTCACAGATTTGAATAGGATTTTAAGCAACCGAAAGGCATACTTCACGCATGCAGCCTGCCCACGGAAGTCCTGGCTCAATGGGGTATCCATTTGCCAAAAGTCACTGGAATTCATTACATGCGCTATGCAGAGCCATTCATTTATTGACCTAGTTAGTCACTGAAATATTTATTGAGTTCTTACTACATACTCGATACTGCTTTTGCTTACTCAACAACTTTACTCCTCTTCCTTGCACACAGCTAAAACCCAATTGGTTTAAATCAAGCTTGATTGATCTCACTGTTCTTATAAGGCATTGATTTCTAAGGGGGCAGAAATCCCAGCACTAGTTTGTGGAAACCGAGAGAAAGTTTGTCAGTTGGGGACTTCTGGGAAAGGTTTCTTTGCTTTTAAAAAGAGCTGTGCATGGGGGAAACTGTTTGGGGTGGTTTGTTTTAAGGCTCAACCTGCTCAGTCTATTGCAACTAGGTATTCTAGTCTAGATGTTGCTATGAAGGCATTTTGTAAGGTAGTGTCTGCAAGCAGTTGAGTTGAAGTGAAGGTGGTCATCATTGGTGATCTAGGAAGATATATCTGATCAATTTGAAAGGTCTTCATAAAACGGTAGCATCAGCTTCTCCTCAGCGTTCCTTGACTGCCAGCTTACTGAATGAATCTTGGCCTTGCCACTTCCTGTTATACATATACACCAATTACATGAAATTACATGTATCTCCTTCTGGTTCTGTTTCTCACAGAACCTTAACTGGCACACTGTCCTTTTGTCAGCCTCTAGAAATTCAGATAAAAAAGTATATGCATGGAAAAGACCTGACTGGAGTTGCTCAGTTCTGGAGCCTCACTTAATTGGGGTTCCTTGAAATGAGAAAACAGGTCCATCTTTTCTCTCTTAAATCATTTTGAATTGAGTCTTCTATTTCTTTTTGCTAGAAACAACCATACTAACAAGAGCTGCCAAGAATATACCTCGTACCACATAAATCATGATGAACCAACCACAAAGAGTTGAAGGTAATGATATACTAGTGTTTGGGCCACTCAAACCCCCTCCCCCAGATAACAAGTATTGCGCTTTTCTCACCTTGAAGGTCACTGTAAATGAGTGTATCGGAAAGTCAGGAAACTGAATATTGTCTCTTTATAGGGCTGAGATAAAAATTGTAAAAGAGCTCCAGTTGGATGGCTCAGTGGGTAAAGATGATTTGCCATCCAGCCTGATGACCTGACTTCCACCGCTGGGATCCAGAGTGAAAGGAGAGAACCGAGACCCACAAGTTTTTCTCTGACTTTCATATGTGAGCTGTGGAACACAGGCAGACACACACAAATACATGTACATGCGCATATAGAGAAAATAAATAAATGTGGATGTAGAAAAAGAGACACTACAAGTGTTTATATTATGGTTGTGTGCCTAGCCTTTAATGGCAAAGCCATCTCTCCAGCCTGAGACACAATATATGGACCTTTTTCTGTGGCCAAAGACAGTTCCAGTCTTTGGAAAGAAATCTTAAAAATAGTATTCATATTACAAAAAATAAGACTATGCTTCCTGCTTTTGATAATTTCACAATAATCAGTCCATTTTTGATTTTGCACATTTTGGTCTTACCATGAAAGAATTGTTTGGTTGTTTTCTTAGTAATGTTCACACTCAGAATTCTTCTAGCCCTCTTCTACACTCGGAGTACAGTTACAGTAAAATTACAAACAGCTGCCGTTCCTGTGCCAACAGCATGTGTAGGTGTGTGCAAAATGATTAATGTCTTCACCAGGAAACAGGTGTTCCATGGGCAGTCTGTGCTGAAATGAAATAAACCACCCTCAGGATGAAGCTGTGAAATCCAGTTGCTAAAACTTGGCTCTATGAGTTACACATCTATGAAAAGAGGTGAGTGACAGACACAGTGAAATACTCCCACAAAGAGAAGCCTGCATTCCACCATTGTCGCATCATCTCCACAGGCTAATCCTTCTTGGAAAAAACTCAGGTACTTTGAGTTACAAGTGCACAGATTGTAGAACGGTAGGTCGGAGCCTGAGAGGAGTGACTGCAATATGCTGGCTTTCCTTGCCTGGATCCACTCAGCATGCTTAACACTGCAACTTTGTGCAGTCTTAACAATTTGTTTAAAATTTTTGTTGGTTTTTTTTTTTTTAAGGGAACTTTTGTTGTTTTGTTGTTGTCTGTTTTAAGTACAGACTAGTCTTTGCAACATATGTTTAACCTATCATGAAATGAGACTAGCACTGATCACTCACTTACTGTTTGTTTACTCGGTGCCTTGGTTGGTACTAGGGTCACAAAGATGGAGATAAGGAAGTGATTTCCAATATGACAGTCTTAGGGTAGACGAAACTTCGGTCAAGGGAAAAGAATTTCTGGACTTGGTGGAGACCTAACATTCCTCCTGGGCTGTTTCGGTCAGTTTGGCTAAAGGACTACACCTGGAAAGGTGAACTCGCCTTAGGCCATCCTGAAGAGATAGACAGAATAATTGGTACTTTAATGAGATAATGTATTCACCCTGTTTACCCCTAGTGAAGGGGCATAAGAGTTGAAAATCCTCCTGGTTTTCTAAATTACGCGAAGTCCTTCAGAGCGTGGCAAGTCCCCGGGACACGGTTTCTTGAGAAGAGAAGCAAACAGTTCTTCCTTGATGGGTTAGTCTGAACTGACTCTTGAGCTATTCCTCCTGTATGGAAAAACAATTCAGGTAAGTGTTGTCCATGAGATCAAGTTCCTTGAAATAACAGTAACTAGAAATTTAATGTCTGTTTTCAGTGTTCTCAAAATGTGGTGCGCTGGCCACGCGTGTAAGTGTGATGCTGGTTTCCATCTGTCCAAGTCACAGACTCAGAACTGGGGGTGGGGGGTGGGCCAGGACTTCAGCTTCTGAGGTCTGACATGATTTCTGTAGTCACTGAGGTTGCTCATCACGGATTTTGGTTAGACAGCTTCTTCACTACCTCACTGGCCCAGAAGGCTGACGTACATCAACTGCAGTGTGAGGATCTTCCATTTTCAGACTTCCAGTGCTTTTTGGCCTGTGGGCATTGGGGTAGTTGATTGATGAAATAGGAAAGTAAGTGAGGTACTGTTTTCCTCGGTGTCCTTCTGCCCTGTTGTCTGAAGTCACAGATCTTTTTCTTTCCTAATTCCAAGGACTGTCACCTTTTGTCCTTTAGGTTCCTCATATGGTAGCTGCTCCCTAGTGTTATTTGTCCTGCAGTTCCACTTTATTGTGCCAACCTGCTGTATTTGTAAACAGTCTTGAACGAGCTCTCTTCCTATTCAAAGAAAGTAGCCATTTGCTTTCTGTAGAAACAGGGTGAAGCTGAACAGATGCGCTATGGGTAATATTCATGGCTGTATCTCATGCTTTGCAAATTGACTTTTAAATTTGTATAACCCAGTGTGATATGAACAAGCAATACATTAATATTTTATTTATTATTATGCTTGTGGGGGGGTATGCGCGGCATACAACAGTGCCACCTGTGGAAGTCAAAGGTCAACTTTTACGAGCTACTCCTATCCTTTCACCTTTTTACTTGGGGGCTCAGGCTTCCATTTGATACTGTATCTCTGACTCCTGGAGCAGGTTGGGACACAGTAGGCATTCAGTTAGTGTCTGTTGACTGAGTACAAGAGCATCAAAGTGTCTGTATGTTCTCTGCACCAGCACAGCGTGAACACCAGAAGTCGCTTTTTGGTCCCGCCCCTCCTCAACTCTAGGACAGCCAGTTATCAGTTTGATGTGACTGTTGCTGTCCCTTGAGTGTTCTTTCTTCTGATTTCCATACTCTGGTCCTCAGGTCTACTTTTCTCAAAGTTGTAATATTTTCCTAATAACTGACATACTTGTCGTTGTCTGGTCCATTTAATTGTCTATAAGGTTATGTTAAGAAAACACTTTTTCCATAAAATATTTCCTGATATTGCTCTTGTTCATAGTTTTGAAGAAAATTTTCCTGATTTTGAATTCTCCCATTATTTATATGTGTCATTTTAGAGACACTGAATACTTTCTATTCACCATTTAATGAGCTGTATGCTGTCCTTTTATATCTTAACCTCTCTATTTTTCTTTGTGGTCCTATGGATTGAATCCAGCATATTGCCCATACTCTGTCAATGAGATACACTGCTAGTCCTCCCAAAGTTTGTGTATGTTTGTGTATGTGTGCATGTGTATACATGTGTGTGCACATATGAAGGCCAGCAGTCAACCTTGGCTGTCATTCATCAGAAATTAATTTCTAAAGACAAAGTCACTGGATTCTGGGATTCACCAATTGGGCAAGGCTGGCTGGCCAGTGAGTCCTAGGGATCGGCCAGTTTCTAATTTCCCAGTACTGGGACTGCAAGCATATGCTACCTTGCCCAGTTTTGGCATGGGTCCTGGGGATAAAATGCAGATCCTCGTGCTTAAACAGCAGACATTTTACTGACTGAGCCATCACCCAGCCCCCCACCCTCACACAAAAAGTAAAAACAAACAAACAAACAAAACCTTACTTTGAAAGAGGATCTTAGTAAATTGCCCAAGATGGCCTTGAACCTGTGATCATCCAACTATCCAACTTCAATCTTTCAGGTCTCTGGGATTACAGGCATGCACCACCAAACCTGTTGTATATGTATATATAACAGATATATATATATATATACACACATATACACATAAACACATACATATATACATATATACACACATATATATAGTATACATACTATATATATTATACATATATTGTATACATACTATATATATGTATATTATATATATATTGGTCCTCAGGTATATACTATATATAGTATATACTGTATTTATATATACTATATATATATCACATAGTGTTTTGCACTTAGGATATACCAATAGGTATTTTTTTTTAAATAATGTGTGTAGTTGCATGATGAAAGCATATATAAGAAATGAAAATGGAGTGTCACCAGGTGGTGGCGGCACACACCTTTAATCCCAGCACTCAGGAGGCAGAAGCAGGTAGATCTCTGTAAATTTTAGGCCAACTTGGTATACATAGTGAGTTCCAGGACTGCCAGGGCTGCACAGAGAAATCCTGTCTAAAAAGAAAAAAGAAGAAAAAGTAAGCGGAGTGTCAAGAGTAATGAAAGGCTAGTGAGCGGTGTGTCACTAAAACAAAGATACAGATTGCAGAGTGAAGACAGTGCCCATGATGGCCAGAAAACCCTTGTTTAGCTGAGTAAGAAATGAGAATAAGATGCTGAGCATCTGGGAAGAAAACCCTCAAGCTCACAGGGGTGTGTGTCATAGACTAAGAGTGATGGCTAGGTATCAATTATGTCCTTCGTGATAAAAGGATAGAAATCTTTGCAATGGGCAGGAGGACAGACTGGAATGAAAGGAGTGCTGAAAGCAACGACCACAGAACTCTACAGCCGAGGCCTGAAAAAGGCAGAGCAAAGATATTGCAACAAAGCGAATTTGCTAGGCTTGGGGACCAACAGTGAACCGATGGGTGCAGATACTGTCTGGGAAATCAAAGGCAAGAAAAGTCACATCAAAGTTGGCTCAGGTGACCTGGGGAAAAGCCTTTGATAACCAAGATGCTTTCAAGGCAGCCATGTAAGAAATGTTCAGAAGCTGCGGCACTGACTTGTGGATGGGAAGTTGCCTTAGAAGTGAAGGCTCAAGGACACATGTTCAGCTCCAAGAAAGGGTGACAGCGTGAGAGGACTCACAGTATGCCTCTTCTTCCAGATGTGATATGCACTGGATGTCCATTTCAGACGTAAACTCCAGTGCTTTTACTTTGTCCGAGCCATACTGATAACTCTATCTGGGTCGTAGCAGAATTCTCGTTCTCTAAAAGGATACAGAGAGCATCTGGTTCTGAACCTACGAGTAATTCAACACGGAGAATGAGACCCTAGGAACTCCTCCCACTAGGATTTTTAAATGCTTTTACTGAACAAGTCTAATTGCTCAATTTCTCTGCCAGAAACTCACCACTGGTTAAATGATTTCCATAGTACTCACTTCAAAGTGATATTATGAAGTTTAATTAATGAATACCTTATTTATAAATCTTTACCTCCCTCTCTCTGTCTCTGTCTGTCTGTCTCTCTCTCTCTCTCTGTGTGTGTGTGGAGAAATCAGCATAAATATGCTTGGAATTTATCTAAACCAGAGTAGGGCATGCTCATCCTTCCACAATCAAGTGGAATTTTTCTTATAAAGGAGGTGCTTCTCTGTTCGACGTTCAATTTCTACTTGATTTTATCTGCTCCCACTGCCTGTCAATTATCTAGGACTAGGGAACACTTAGACTTAAGTGGTGAACAGAGTTTATCTGAGGAGACAGAATCAGGGCAAAGTTGCATATTACGTTCATCTTTAGATGTCTGCTCCCTTGACTGTCTGTGGCCTGTAACTATAGCTACATGGTCAAATATTGCTTTTTCATATCTACTTCTCTTGGGGTATGTGGGTAAATGCCAAGGAACAAAAAAGCTGGGATAACACTTTTGAGAAATTTCTCCATGTTTTGAAAACCTATTCACTGTATGGGAGAGATGACAAATCTATGTAGCAATCTTTCTTGGGTCCCATACAAAAACAACCCCATAGTTCTCTGTGGTATTTATTTGACCATCTCTTAGGGTTTTTTGTTTGTTTGTTTGTTTACTCTTTTGTTAAGGGTAAAGAAGTTCAGATAAACCACAAGCAGCACTTTAGTGGAGTCAAGGTTACAGCAAAGACGGGGAATTGGTGAAAGTCAAGGTCAGTGGCTTCGGGAAACAGAGACTGGTGAGTTCTCAAAATGGGAGGCATTAGTTGTGAAGCAGGTAAAGGCTGTCTGTGATCTGCACCCCTACACGTCACTTCCCCACACCCCAAACCTTTGGCTCCACTGAAGCGCAGTCTCCACATTGCCTTCTAGACTTCTGTGCCCTCAGTTTTCACTAGAACCAGAAAAGCTGTTGTTAAGTAATGGCTGCTATATAAGAGAATCATGGGTAATTATCTCTTGGGGCTGTGCAGAGGTGGCTGTGCATCTCCTTATATAATATGGGATAAGGTTGGGTGCGCACGGAGATCTTGACTGGAAATGCAGAGAGAAACGACTTCATGGCTCACATGGTAAAATTTTAGGCCCTAGACAGAGTTCTGTTTGAACCATCGAGTCACAGGATGCAGGGGGTTGCTTATCTTGTCCTCCTAAAGCCTTAGTACAGAAGAGGAGAAATTATTATTAGCTGAGATTCCAATGCCCTGTTCTCTCATCTGCATGTAATACTGACCTGCAGAATTAAAGAAAGCATTCCGAGATTCAAAAATCAACCTGTTTTTCTTTCTTTCTTTCTTTCTTTCTTTCTTTCTTTCTTTCTTTCTTTCCTTCTTCTTCTTTTCTTTCTTTCTTTCTTTCTTTCTTTCTTTCTTTCTTTCTTCCTTCCTTCCTTCCTTCCTTTCTTTCTTTCTTTCGTTGTTTTTAAGTTTCAGCTGAAATACAATCCTAAGGTGCTACAATTCCCACGAGAAAACCACATTTTGCAAGCACCCAGCCCAGTTCTAAAGACCCAGGCAGTCCAGAAGGCCATTAGCAATTGCCACCTAAATAAAAAATTAACAGCTTTGGCTTCTTATCCTGCTGAGGTTATAGCTTCTTTTGATTTACCAACTCTAGAATTTTTAAAAAAGAATAATAGAGTGGAAAATGTTTTTAAATTATACTGTTTACATACCAGAAACTTATTTTCCATGAAACTTATTGGCTCATTTTGTAAGGAAAAAAAATTGGCAGAGAATTCATGTGGCTATATTATTATCACACTGCGAAGAACCACAGATTAAGAAAAGCTAAAAAGAAAATAAGAAAAATAAATTTCTGTTTTTATCTTCCAGGGCAAATAAATATTGGATTTCTCACAGGAGGCCTATAAAGTATTTTATAAGCAATAAATTCTTAATCCCTTCAGAAGGCAGCATGCTATGTTGTAATAGGAATCAGAGAGCAGTTTTTTTTTCTTCTCTTTTCTCTCTCAATAGCTCTGTAATATTGAGTAAGTGTGGCAAGCATGCTTGGTTGTCTACTCAAAAGCCATTCTTCCAGGCTAATAGCTCCTCTCATCAATCAACTCTTCCACAGGTCGACAAACTCCAGTTCAAAGGACTGAGGTTCTCCAGACCTCCAGGGATTAAATCATAGTGGAAGCCAGTCATGGGACACCCATTCCTTTCTCAGTGAATGGGTCAGGACTGACTGTGTCATCTCTTCTGGCCAGTGAAATGAGAAGGAAAGCCATTGGGACAATTCTTTGGGGGCGGAAATGGCTTTGTACTTTAAAGAAAAATACAAAAGATAATTAAGGGACTCATGGGGCAAGGTTGTGGCACCCTGAAATTCCTGATGTGTTGTCATGTGAAGTACATGGTTGACAACTCTAAAATTTTCTTGACAATAAGATAAGACTTGAGCCTGTTCATGAGAAAGCAGTCACATCTCGTCTGTAGGAATTATATGTAAGATGCCCATTGTGGATTATTCTAGATTATCAATCTCTTACAAAAGGTAGAACAACAATTTCTATTATAGGTTATCACAGTTGCTTGGTCCTTGATTGAATTTTGGGGGAAGTGTAGGGGATGCTTTTTGAGATGTATGAGGAAATTCAAATGTGGATTATATTTTAGATGATGCCTTAAATATAAGTTTTTGTCACATCTATCAGTGTCCTGGTTATATAAAATCTTTCTCTTGAAAGAGTTTGCTGAAGAAACTAGGCTGATGAACCTCAAGGTTTGTAACTATTTTCAGATGATTTAAGGTGGACAGAGCTTGCTGGTTTGAATGTGAGTGACCCCATAGGCTCAGATATCTGCATGCTTGGTCCACAATTGGCGAAACTGTTTGGGAAGGATTAGGAGGTGTGGCCTTGTTGGAAGAGGTGTGTCACTATGAGTGAGCTTGAGTTTCAAAAGCCCATGCCTTTCCAGTTGGGACCCTTTCTGCCTTATGGTAGTTGCCTTAACACATAAGCTCTCAGCTAAAAAAAAATTCTTGTGTCTTTTAATTCATACATGCAGAAGTCTTGTGGGGAATAAATGGATTTTAAGGACATGGGGGTGATGGTGAAAGACTATAAAACTAGATCAGGCTGAATCTATTCACAGGAGTCTACTGAGCAGAGATTCTGCATTTTCATAGTTGAAAAATGGGTGCCAGCCATTTATTTATTGGTTGGATGAAAAATGGGTCAAAGCATGGCCTGCTGTGAATGAGCTGGAGTGCCTGGTATTCCTTGGCTTCATGTATTGATGAAGGGATTCAAAGGCCCAGAGAAATTGGAATGCAGGAACAGATTTACTGGGTAAAACCGACCCTTTCATGATGAGGTATGGGGCCAGAGATGTGCCCTTCACTACACTCATGAGGAACAGATTTGTAAAGAAAGCCCTATCACTCTGCTGTCGCCCTTCTCTGTATGCCAGACATTGCAGTGAGAGCTACAATGGTGGCTCAATTGGAAAACTTAAATGCAATAGGTCTAATTAGATCCGGAAGTAGCAGGGGCCAAGTGGCAGCACTGAATTGCCAAAGGCAAGGTGAGTGCATTTACCATAATGAACAGCATAGGCAGGACAATGTTCATAATGCTCTGACTTGTGTGAACCTTTGGCAATGGCTAATTAATCATGGTCTTCCCAGAAATGCAATACGTAGGATGCCTGGTAGTTTTTGCTCCATCTATATAAGCAGGAAAAAAATTCCAAAGCAAATGAACTAAAATGTACTTTGAATCATAGCAAAATCACTATCTTTTAACTGATGTCCTCATCTGAGCCAGTTTCAAACTCAAAACCCCTCAAATGAGGAGAGGTCAATTCCCTTGAGGAACTACCTTGCTACAATATGCAAAAGGAAAAAGAAAAAAATTACTGTTAAACAGACCTTTGGCCTTTTACCAGAAAAAGCTATATATTGGTATAAAGAAAATAATCAGGCCCTTTGGCACCTACGAGACAGTAGCTTAGAACTGATTGATAACACGGTGTTTCTCCAGCTAAAGTAGGGGTTAGTGAGGTCGGGTAATCAATGCTATTATACCCAAAGTCTGACTAATGATAGGTATGAAGTGTGTGTGTGTGTGTGTGTGTGTGTGTGTGTGTGTGTGTGGTGTCGGAACATACTCTGTGGTTATTTCCTCCAGTCTCAGAATACATTAATTGGGATAGATACGCTTAAGTGTCGCTGGAATTTCCACACTGATTGCTGTGGAATTAGGGCTATTAGGACTAAAAAGGCCAAATGGAAGCCATTGGAGTTTCAGGGAAACTAGTGAAAACAAACCTGTACTATAAGCATATCCATGAAATGATTCATTCCACTGCCAAGGCCCTGACAGGTGTATAGATGCTGGTTCCCACTGCAACCCCCTTTTGCTCCTGTATTTGGCCTCTGCTGAAACAGGATGACTCATGGAGAATGACAGGTGATTCTCAATAGGCTCCTCCTCAAGATTCTATCAACAGTCCTAGTTGCTGCAGAGAGCAGAGGCTCTGACCTGCTGTGCTGCCTGCAAGCCATGCAAGCAGTCCATGCCGCTTTCCTGAGTGACCATCTGTGACGGGGAGGGCTTTGCCATGATGTAGCTGCATTTGAGTCACTCATACTCTTCTGGCAGGTCATTCCAATAAATTTATTGGCTTGACAAGTTAGACTTTTGTGGCATTATTATTTCAATTCATCATTTGTTCCCTATCTGAGGTGAGTAGCCATTGGTTCACTTCTTTCCAGGAAGAGTTACATAATGTGGATTATTTGAATTTTAGAGGGAGCACATTTTGTTCATTGGAGTATATTGCTCTGGCTCATATACCAAATGATTTAAAGAGCTGCTAGTACTGAGTGGGACCAAGAACAGAAGGCTCTTCAATAGGTTCAAGTTGCCTTGAAGGTTGCTGTGCCTTCACTTGGTCCATATGATCCAGGGGATCAATGATACTTGATCTCTCAATGACACATAAGGACGCTGTCTGGAGCCCTTAGCAGGCCCTCATAAGTGAATGATGGTGGATGCCTTTGGGATTTTGGACCAGGTCTCTGCTGTTGTCTTCAGACAACTGTTCTTTTCTTGAGAGATAGCTCCTGGCCAGCTTTTGGGCTTCCATGCAAAGAGAACTTGACAATAAGCCAGCAAGTTACCAGCTGATATGAGCTTCCCGTCATGAGCAGAGTACTCTTCAGCTTACCAGACCATAAAGTTGGACGTGCATGGCAGAGCAGAAATCCACTATCAAGTGGAAGTGGTGTATACATGATTCCATCTTAGAAGAGCTTGAAGACACTGCTAAGTAACATGAAGAAATCACCCGAATGTGTGTGTTTTTGGTTGTGCTTAGGATATGATGGTACATGGAATTGTGGCTTTGTTATTGTCATTTTTTGGAAATTGAGCATGGCATAAGAAGATGTGGTTGGGTGTTATGTTGACAGGGAGTGCACTTGTTAAATCTCGATTGTCAGTTTAACGAAATCTGGACTCCTCTAAGAGTTACACCCCTGAGTGGGTTCACGAGGACATCTCTAGGATGGAATAACGAAAGAATCTCCGCCAGAGTCAGTTTTACCTTCTGATAGGTGACCCAGGTCTAAAGAGTTCTGAACAAAAAGGAGTAAAAGCAATACTGTGTGCTTCCGAGACTTTGATTCTTGTTGTTGAGTCTATCTATCCTTTGGTGACATCAGCGTCAGTCTTCTCTGCCTTCTAAAAGAGACTGAAGGCCATCAACTCACCAGGAATCTTCTAGGCCTTTAGGGCCAGATCGGGACTATTGAAACTCCCTAAGTGGCTGCAGACTTCAAGAGCTATGCAGCGCTGGTGTTCTCGGGTTCTCCTCTGTGTGGAGGGCTCTTGCTCAGCCCCTGTTTGGTTGTATCTAAGAAATCTCCTTTTATGACATGTACACGTTCCTTTGGCTCTGTTTCTCTACAGCAGTGGTCCTCAACCTTCCTAATGCTGTGACCCTTTAATACAGCTCTTCATGCTGAGGTGACCCCAACCATAAAATCATTTTGTTGCTATGTAATAACTGTAACTTTGGTACTGTTATGGTTTGTAAATATCTGATATTTGCCAGATATCGCATATATGGTCCCCAAAGGGGTTGTAACTCACAGGTTGAGAACCAGTGCTCTAGAGACTACTGCCTAATATGATTTTTTAAAATTTATTTTATATGTACAAGTATTTTGTTTGTATGTATATTTGTTTACCATGTGTGTGCTTGGTGTCTGTGAAATACAGAAGAGAGCATGGGGTACCCTGGAGCAGGAGGTAAAGACATTTGTGAGTCACGATGGGAATTCTGCAAATTGAACCTGGGTCGTCTTCAAAAGCAGCAACTGTCCTTAACCACTGAGCCACATCTCCAACTGCTCAATAAGATTTTAAAATGAAATTCATTTCAGGAATGCAAGCAGCAATTTAAAAAATAATAAGCCTGGTAACAGTACAATCCAAAGATAGAATAATTCGATACATACTGAGGAATGATAGTAGCAAAACATTTAAAGTCTCTGTTCTTGGTAATCAGACCATCATGTTTCTATAAGCAGAAACCTTTGCACCTCAATTAATTACGTCCAGTAGTCTTGAATTCAAGCCGAGGTGTTTCAGGCAGCGTTCGCCATCATTGTGACAGCGAGCATGGCAAAGAGTGTGGGCACTGTGGACTCGGATCAAGGGTGCCATGATGCTGCACTACGCAACACAGCCGAGCGCTGCTAGCAATACCTCAGATTCACCACAGGTTGGATTTTGGATTAAGTTTTTATTTTTATTGTTGCACCTTCAGAAGCCTTATACTATTGTCATCGCCTCTAACCCTTTTCAGTTCCCATATTTGGTTACATAGCCCCTGATGGGATTAGGTCTCACAGTTTAAGAAACTGGACGTTGGGCAAATACTGTTCATGCTGGTAGTCAGCACCCTTAATCAGCTCCTATTAACTCCTGATGATCCGGGACTTGGAAAGGAGTGTCTCTTTGGGGTATCTTGTGTGATTGTGATTTAGCTGCAGCTGGGGAGACATCATTGGCATCCCTATATGCTTGCGCCCTGGGCTTTGAAGTCTGAAAACAGCCGAGAGCTAGTACAGCTCCGCTTCTTGTTTCTCTGTCTTCAGCGCGGTCTCTCCAGCCTGGAACCCTCACCATAGCTGCACTCACACAGAAGTTAGAGGTTCTAAAGGTAAATATAAATCACATCACCGTTTGCCACCTGCCTGTGGAAGGCACCTAGCACTTTCCCCACCCCAGGCCTCTGTAGAGGCACAAAGGTTGGCACAGTTTCAAGCAAAGATGGCATAGACTGTACTTCTTGGTATGAAATCTAGGCTCAGGAATAGCATATGGCAGGTAATATACTGTCGTGGCCTACAGAGGCTGCTACAGAGAATCACATCAATTCCGGACCACTTAGAGATGATTTGTCCTCTGCTTGCTTGAATTCTGTCAGGTGCCTTAAATCTCCTCACAAAACTCACCCTTCCATTGTGCTACAGAGAGGTAGTGTCCGTTACTTTTAAATAAAACAGTCTTGACTAATAGGTGTAACCAATGATTTCAGACACTCTTCTCCATATTTGACATCTGTTTTTAAAATGAGTTTATTCCAAACCTGGTTTTATTGAACGTGTCGTGATTAGATGGGTGTCATTAGGAAGCACACACAGTCCTTAACTGAGACCATAAAAAATAAGAAAAGAAAAGACAAAAGTCTGAGTGACTGCCTGGTGGTAGGACTCTTCTCCAACGAGACAACTGGTGGGGTCACGGGATCCAACGTCTAGTAGGCCATTCAGATTTTGTGCAGAGCCTGTTGAGCAGTGTTTTCCCAAATTGCCTTAGGAAGAGCGTGGATTTGGATGGTTGACAAGATGCACGGTCTTGGGCAGAATATCTGGCACAGGGCACCCAGCCATCTGGATTGAAAGGCTCTCTTGGTGAAGCTCCTCCCTTAAACCTTAGTTTCTCAAGTGTTACTGTGAGTCTAGAATAGGGTGTGGCAGTTCTGAATTAATTTCTAAGGTCTGTCCCAGTGGTGCTGAGGCACCTTGTAAGTGACAAACTTTGCAGCCAGACTTGATGGTCTAGAGATGGAAAAGGTAGGTAGGTTGCCTCTTCGGGGTCTTTTTTTGTGGTCCCTGAGCTAGCAGTGTCTGTAACCTAGGAACTTGTTAGAAATGCAAAATCTTGGTCACATTCTCCTACTGGGGAAGCTTGGGGAGTGGCCATTAAACTTTGCAGTCACTTCTGATGCTTATTTGTGGGCATGAGTGCATGTGTGTATGTGCGTGTGTGTGTGTGTGTGTGTGTGTGTGTTTGTGTGTACACGAGAGACAGAATGTTGAAGTGATGGAGAACAGTGGTTGTGCTGGTGGCAGCTGGAGTTTTCACAGGGTCATGGTTGCAAAGGGCTAATGTTTCAGGAGCCAGAGAGACAGATGGAAGCCACATCACCTTTTGTGACTAACTTTGGAAGTCACCTAGCACTTCCAAAGTGAATTAAAAATCAGCATCCTCTGGGGTGAGAAGGAATGACCTTCATTGTTCTAGCCCCTTCAGTGCATTGTAATATGAACAGTAATTCTGAAATCAGCCACGGAGTAGGCTGTCCTACATCCTCCTCCTATGTCCAGAGGAGAAGCCGATGCTCTGTGAGGGGAAGCTAGGAAGAAGGACAGGCTAATCCCAGAACTTCATAGGTAAGTTGTGGCAAACCCTGGCCTTGGAGTTGTAGACAATGCAATTTCTTTTTCCAAGGTGCCCTAAATAGCAAGTAGGATTAACTCCACTTGAAAAAGACTGAAGGAGGGAAAAGCAGTCCTTTGTCTAAAGTAACACAGATAGTAATGGAACAGAAAACTAAAACCAGATCTCATTTATTGTAAATATTTTCCCACTTGACTCTGTAATTAGAAGGGCTTTGTCTGGAGTGAAAGAAAACCTGGGATGATGAGGAGAGAGTCCAGGAGGGCTGCCATGGGAAGTACAGTATTGAATTAATGGCACATGTATCAATTTTCCCGCTTGTACCGTGCTTTTATGAAGAGTAAGATCCATATGGTCAGTTCTTGATTCACTCAATAAACACTCATTAAAAACCTACTCTGTAAATAGGTGTTATTCAAAGTTCTGAGGACCCATTAGTTGGGAAGAAAAAATATCACAGGGAGGTAGTGATGTTCTCCTTCTCTGCTCCTCAGCACGAACTACAGCAGATGCCACAGACAGTAGATGGTCTGTGATCATTGTAGATGGATAATCTAGGATTAGCCATAGAATTAGCCAGAGCTGAGCTGTAAGCCAATATATGAGCTAGTGACTAGCCAGTAAGCCTCTGATTTCACTTCCTAGTCTGTTTTACATAGTTTTTGTTTGGTGGGTGGGGCTCAGTGATGCTACCACCATAAACAGCCTATCAGTAAGTGGACGGTGTTGCTTAGCAGCACCGAGGGCTGTAAACTGGGGGAAAGTTGCAGTAATTTCAACTGAATTTCTGTGAATGCACAGTAGACATCAACTAATCTGAACTATCTCTTTTTGCTTCTAGGTCCATGTTTCACAGGAAGACTGCTGAATGCCTTTCACGTATTTCTCTTGAATAAATTAGCCTGGGCACTTTTTTTTAAAGTAAGCCTTTAATTGTCCCTGGAATGAAATGAGACGTAACAGTTTAGAACATTTTTTAAAGAAATATGTGGAGTCATATGTTTAACTAAAAAATAATCTACAGAAGATTTAATTTGCCTCATTAATAGTATAAGTGGACAACATAAAGAATAATAGCAGTGACAACAATTTTCACTACCGGTTGACATTTGTTCTGTTTTTGGTTTTGTTTCATTTTGTTTTTGTTTTTGAGACAGTATTTTATTCTTTGAGACCAAGCTGGTCTCAAACTCTTGGCAGAATCCTCTTCTCTCAACCTCCCAAGTTCTGGGACTATGGTAAGAATTACACCTGTTTTGATATGATTATTGACAGTATTGAAACTCTATTTGAAAAAGACAATGGTGCCACTGACACTGCAGCTTGACACCTCTGAGCTTCATCCCATGCTTTCTGTACTTTTCCTTCAGGAAGATCATGGAAGAGAAGCAACATCACCACTGCTCAGGCTTGGGAAAGTTAAGAGGCAAATCGTTAGCCCTGTAAGAACTGGTAATACCTGCTTGTGTGCCATGCTCACTAACCAAGTTGAATAGGCTACTTAAAAAAAAATTCAACGTGCAGCATGTATCCAGTAGGAGAATGGCTCTTATAGTTGCTACCTGACATGTATTACCCCCATTTTATAACAAAGAAGACAATGTTCTCAAGACCACATAGCAGTAGGAGGCCTGGCTCTCTAGTGTGAGAGCCAGCATCTTTCCACAGCATCTGAAGGAACAATTTCCTAGAAGAAGAATTTGTAAAATTGTTATATTTGACTAATATACACAACAGGGTTATTGGAGACTGTTATTCAAAACTAGAATAGAATCTAATGTATTTAGAGTAGTTCTTATAGCCAATACTTGAATTTACAAAATGATAAAAACCAGATCTCTCTCTCTATCTCTTTCCATCTGTCTGTCTGTCTGTGTCTCTCTGCCTGCCTGTATCTCTGTCTGTCTGTCTGTCTCTCCAGCATTCAACACTGCAGAATGCATTTCTCACTTTCCTTCTGTGCTCCCAACATCCTCTGTACATTTTGCTCCTGTGCATGTGTTTTTCTCATCAAACTGTAGCTTCCTAGGAACAGGATGGTGCTCTCTTTATCCCCATGTCCCTGGCTGTTGGGGAGATGAATCAACAGTTTAACAGAAGTACTTTGATCATTAACAGGCTGGATATTTTTGAATGCATATTGGCAAGCTTTTCCGCATTTATTGAACACTTAATCAGTGTTCTAGGCACTTAGGATAAAATGTCCGTGGCAAGTGGAGAGTATGTTCCCGGGGCTCCCTTGGCTTCACACTCAGTAACTACTAGTCGCATGCTATGATCCATGTGCACGCTGCAGAGGTGAGTTGTGAAAAGCAACTTATGTGGCCAACCGCGTAGGCTACGGTATGTCTCTTACCTAAGACAGTAACAAAACACATCCTTTTACGTACAAAAAAAAAAAAAAAAAAAGGAAAAGAAAAAGGGTTGTGTCCATGTGTAGAACTTATGTGATGAGCATGTGTTTGGTGTTACCTCACCTCATCTTCCATTCAGGACATCTGACTTCTGTACAACACAAAAGGAAGGTCAGTGAAGCAGAGAGGAGGAGCAGGAGGATGTGTTTTAACGAGAACATAACACTTGACTTTCCCCCAGATGGACTGCCGCCACTACGACAGGATAACCTTGCAATATTCTTAACTTGAGACTGTCCGTGAAGTTTTGCTTCCTTCTCTGCGCTTCTAGAACAGATGGCTGGGGCACACACCTATCGTCAGAATGTGACTCTAAATGCCAGCCACCTGTATACCTCCTGCTTCCCTCCCCTTTCTCAGTTGTGCGCTCTTCCTCCCCTTCCAATAATCTTTCCAAAATGTCTTGAACAACATCGTAGGAGGTTTCTAGTGGATCCATATACTTCTGCTTTCAAAACAACATTTTATCTCCCTGACTCACAGGCAGAGTGGAAAAAAACAAACAAACAAACAAACAAAACAAAAAACAAAAAACAAACAAACAAAAAAAAAACAACTTACACCACAACAAACCCCTACACATTCAAAGGAACCCACAAGGGAAGACGACATTGGGAATCATACTGATGTATAATTATCCTGTTTACAATCTCTCTTACATCTTTTCTCGCAGAAAAATGCAGATTTGGAAACAAAGCAAGAACAAGATGCCAGAAAACGCTGGCAAGGCTCTCTGACCACTGCCTGCTTAGGAATGGCTGCAGAGGGAGAGAAATGTGTTTGCAATTAGGACTTCCCAAAGCAGGTTGGATTACATCTGCATTGAGCCAAGCTGAAGCGCTTTCCAGGGTGAACTTGTCCTGTGGGCCTAAGTGGATAAAAAGGCAACTTAGACTAGAGCCATTACAAGGAAATGAATGCCCTTCCCTTTGGTGTCCATTCTCAGAGTGCTCATTCTGCTTTTCTGGCTCATTCTTACTCCTTGAATGAAGAGGAATAAAATCACTATCATTTCAGGCCCTCTGAGGTTATACAGTTCACAAGGTTTTTATGTCTCCTCTCCCCCAAAGTCATGGACTAAAAGAAAGAAAATAAAATGGTTGTTGTGCAGTGCTTTCAGACTGGTTGTGGTCTGCAGGATGACCGGAGGGTGTTAAAAAGGTCCCATCAAGGCTTAGAAAGAGCCAGTGTCCTGTCCTTCCACCCCTGTAACATCTGAATTTGCTTCTGGGCACCAGGGCACTCACCAGGACTCTGCCATCTACTTTGATCTGGTTCTCCGGGGCACAGTGTGCTGTTCTCCGCAAAGAATTGAGACCTGTTCAGGTCTCTCCCCCTTTTCACAACTTCCCCAACAGAAATGCTTCACCCAGGCTGTGGCCACTCCCTCAGTTAAGGAACAAAGCATAAAACAAAAACGATGAGGCCCTCAAGGTGCCCGGATTCTCTTGTAGGGTAAGGCCTGTGCATGTCTTGCTCCCTGCGGAGATGCTAGCTCTCCAGTCTTCCTGAGATGAAGAGATAGTCTGACCACTGACCACCAGTCAGAAATCCTTCCCCTCCAACCCGTTTCCTTGATTGTCCCTGATTCACATCTTCCAAATCAGTCTTGGGTTATTGCTCTTTATATTTCCTGGATTAAATACTTGGAATGTTATTACTTAGTAGGGCATCTCTGTGGGGAGGCCCTAAAGGTCTTTTGTCACTTCAAACACGCATGCACATACAACACCACAGGTATACAAAACATACACATATACACCCACACAGTCCTCTTCCCCTGCTACTATCATTACTGCCTACGCAACTATGGAAATGTCAATATAACCATTTTAAAGGACCAACGATTCTTTAACACTCTGTTTTTTCTTTTCTTTTCTTATTTGAAAACTTCTCAGGGCTGAGGCTTTAGTGAGAAGAGTCTATTTTAGCTACCTACACTGTTTCTACACACAAACAAGTCTTAAAATTTATCAATATTCCAGGATAGAAGCTACAGCCTGGAACTGGTCTTAAGTGATTTGTGCAAATTTATGGAATTGTGGCCAGTGGGGCAATTTGTACTGCAAAATTCTATATTTGTTCTGTGATGTGTTCTCTAGCCTCTCTTTATTTGTCTGGGTTGTTTAGAGCCCATGTCCAAGCCTACATGATGGTTAAACTAAGGAGATTCTGGTTAAACCCAGGACCTGCTCCTGTGTACTTGTTTGGCATTTTCTTATAGTTCGCATAGGTTTTTTTTTGTTTTTTTTTTTGTTTTTTTTTTTTTTTTAAGGGAAAGGTATTGAGAGGGGATGTTAGCAATCCCTGTCTCAATAAGATCAGAAAAGGGGATGTTTACAATGGTCTTCCTGGAACTACTCCAGAAGACAACCTCAGATGAGACAATGAGGCATCTCAGCTGTTTTGCTGTTTTACAAACACACACACACACACACACACACACACACACACACACACACACACACACACACACTCAAGGCTGGTGGCTTCCCGATTAGCTATGGATGGACACTCATTTCTGGTGACCCATTCTTGGGAAGTTGTTCTGGGGAAAACTGTCTATCTTTCTGGCTAACTGGCTCAATGATGTGACTTTGCGTCCCCTGGATTGGTCTTTATTCCTCATTGAATTGCACTTGTCAGCGAGACCTTTCTCTCCTTACTGGTAAACTTACCGTCTCAAAAATGTTTTATTTTGAGAATTATCTTTAAAAAGAGTTTCATTTCCATATAAACTCAGTATTCTTCCAGTGTAACTTTTGCTGTAATTGAGGCTAATTTTTTCCCTTTAAAGTTGTAATTTAAATACTGTGGGCTTAAAAGTTGTCTTCCCTGGAAATGAACTCATTTCAGATCAGTCTTTTTTTCCTTCCTTGAATACTAAGTAGTAACCTTTTGTTTCAAGATTTTTGTGCTCATGATTTAGCCTCCTTTCACACTTTCTCAAATGAGGTGACCTTCTGTCTTGATTTTGGTGGCTGCATGCTGGTGGATATGAATTTTCATTGTCTGGTTGAAGGACAGAGGATGAGTGGGCCCCTGTGCCTGTCTTGAGAGCTGTTGCAGTAATGCCAGTAGCAAATGAAGAATGCTGCCTCTAACTGCCACTTGCTGACAAATTTCAGGGACTGATTGAATATTTGCATGATGTAGCTGCAGTCCTGGATAATGGTTAGATGGCAGAGGAAGAGCAGCCCTGCCTTCTTTCCTTTCGGTGGCTGACGGAAGAGACAGAAAACCGGACATTCCACTCAGTAGCCCTGGAATGCGAAGATACGGCATCTTTCCTGTAATGACTCATTACTCTCTACTCTAAAAATTTAACCACGTTTGTATAAAGTGATAATGTCACGGTGTGCTTAGACTTTTCACATCGCTGCTTCCTTTGCCTTGCTATGCTGCTGTGCACAATTTCCAAGGGAAATTCACAAATCAAAATGCTATCAATTCAGTTGTCAGGGACAGCCCTGGGTATTTGCACTCCTGTAGGAATGGCAAAGAAAGCAGAACAAGGAAATCTTTTGGAATACCAGCAAAAGCCCCGTGGAGGGTCTAGTTCCCTTTGATGTGAGGAAGTGTTGCCCCTTGCAGAGACATTGCCAGGGCATGGATTGTTCCAAATAACTGGGGCTTTCACCTGCCAATACTCTTACATCTGAAGAGTCAGGATTAAAGAAAACCTTTCCAAACTATATAACAATTTCCTTCTTTCTTGAGTAGAGAAGAGAAAGCACAAGGTATATGTATTTCCTTTTTGATCCAAGGGGTATTGTCTTAGGGTTTCTATTGCTGTGCTAAAATACAACCAAAAACAACTTGGGGAAGAAAGGGTTCATTTAGCTTACAGCTCCATGTCACAGTCTGTCACTGAAGGAAGTCAGGGCAACACCTAGAGCAAGGCAGGAACCTGAAGGCAGGAGCTGAAGCAAAGGCCATAGAGGGACACTGCTTAGCGATTTGTCTCCCATAGCTTGCTCAGCCTGCATTCTTCTACAACCCAGAACCAGATGCACAGAGGTGACGCTGTCTATAGTAATTGGGCATTATTAATTTCAAGATCATATCACATAGACTTCAGGTCAATCTTATGAAGCATCTTCTTAATAAAGATTACTCTTTCCAGATATGTCTCTGTTTATGTCAAGTTGACAAAGCCAACCAGTACAGATGTCCACTAATGTTGCCAATCCTACAGCAGGAGGGAGGTTCCTGTTGTGTGCTAATTGCAATTTATATCCCAAGTACTCCTTAAATGACCTTGAAGTACAAATACAATAAAATTATGTGCAATGGATGAGATAAAGGTTTTTGGCAGGTGTCATGGGTTAGACTCATTTCAGTTTTCAGTATCAGAATTGAACTAGCTCTCTTGTTTTGAAAATCAGAAAAGCTGTTCCATTTATTCTTCTTTATTTGAAGGTCTGTATGGCACCAGGTAGGGAGATTTCCTAAAAGAGACATTTGCTGATGTAGTTACAGAACCATCGGTGGGCTCATTCCATTTGGAATATCAGTGTCAATCCACCAAAACACCTTTCCCAATAACCAGATGTCACATTTCCAGAATTTTGTCTCTCATCAACAGCTCTGCCTCTGGAGTAACTCTTAATTCTCTGCACCCATCTGTCTTCCTCACTGTCTTCAAAGTCATACAAAATAGTACCATTCTCCTCAACTGTCAACTGCTTCCTTCCATTGTCAAAGCCTCTCTGATCCTGCTTTTCTCTCCTCTACCTAGGAGCCCTGTGACTAAATGCATCCTTGATTCTTCTAGAAAGAGGTCTAGGAGAAAGCTATTTGGAAAAAAAAATGTGATTTATTTTAATAGGTTAGGGGATTACCTTAATGGATTTAATGAAGTTAATGGGTCAGAGTACATAAAAAAAAAAAAAAAAAAGACCATTGGTGTTGTTAAGGGTAGGTTAATAGATTTTTTTTTGTCAAGAAAAAACAAGTTACTGATTCCTATAATTATCTTGAAGAATGTGAGGATCATGGTTAGGCATTATGACAAAGGTACTTGACCATAGTCCTTATTACTTGAAACCATGTTAAGCTGAAAATCAACAGGAATCACACAACAAAATGGAAGATGGAAAGTAACCCAAGGATTAAAAAACGGGGGGGGGGGGGGGGGGGGCAAAGCTGTTCATAATTGTTCAAGGTTATCTCTGAATTTCAGTCTGTAATGGTTTGTGACCTTCATGTGGACCATTGTCTTATTGACCTTTGAGTGACTCTAAAATTAAATTTTCTAGTTAGGCTGTGATGACATAACGGTTATTACCAAAAACAATTTGCTTGAACTGGCTCATGTATACTTATGGGATTTCTATTTAGCATGACTCAAATTTTATGTCAAGAGGATTTTCCAGCTCAAGTGTAAAACATAAGGAAAAATCCACCAGGACTGTAGTGACCTTTAGGCGTTCATATTGTCTTGCTTCTCGGGCCTGCCTGCCTCTCTTTTGTGAACACGGAGGAAGGGAAGTAGCACCCATCTCAGAGCTTGGCTCCTTTTGAAAAACCAAATTTTTATTTCTCAAGCAAAGACTGGGTACTCCCAAAACATAAGGGTTGTATACCCGATACGTTAATCAGTGTTCATCATGGTTACTGGAAAGTGAGGAAGTCCATAAGAGTTGTATGTGTGAGGGAGGGACATTGAGGGCTGGAGGGTATTGCTATAGACCAAATGACTGTCCTCCCTTCAGGATTCATTGTTGAAACCTTTACTTCCAGTGTAGGTGATGCTAGGACATAGGAACTCTGAGGTCACCAGACTGGACCATTATGAATGGACTCCCCAGACTCCCTTCAGGTCTTGTGGGGCAAACTGAAGACAGCCCTCACCAGAGGCCTGACCTCTGGCTCCCAACACCCAGAATTGTGAGAAATAAATTTCTGCTATTTACAAACTTTCCAGACTATTTTGTTAAAGCAGTTCAAATGGACGAACCCAGAAGTTAACTCCTACATTTTAGTAATTCTAATATTCAAGTGATTACATAAACATGACACTTTTCCCCCATGGCGATTTTATAGCTATTAATGACACTCATGTAGGTTCTGGAGTAAAGTTTTCATACCATGCTACTTCGTAATTTTAGTAGTTATCAGTGCTACGATTTTATGATAAAGGCAGCCAGCATTTAGCATTGTACGGCATGTTAGCTGGGGATTATGAAGATCCAGCAGGCGGAGCTTGTGATGGTTGTCTGTAGTCTAGTGAGACTGTTTGTGGCCATGTGAATACTAAGACGCAGAAAGATAGCTGTTGTAATAAGCAGTGCTAGCAAGATTCCAAAGCACTCTAGTCTCTCTTAATCCTGAACTACATGACTAGATGAACAAGGTATACAGTAATCAAAAGTAGGCTTTCTTGCCAGTAGTGGATTGGAAGATGAAGCTTGGGCTGGAAGCTATTAGGCTGTAAGTGTAGGAATTAACTCTATCTGGGAATGAGGAGAGCAGTGGTTCTGGTTTGTTCATAGAAGGTATAGAGGGAGAAGACTGTGGATTGTCTGTGGATAGCCTGGTGCTGACAGAGTTAGAAAGGATAGTCTCTGGGTAGGAGAAAGGACATGAATTGCAAACATGCCAGTGAAGTACGACACCCTTCTTTCCATGGAAATAATGACAAAGCCTGACAGCATGGCTCTAGTAATTGTCCTTTTGATGTTTAAAACTTTTACTTGAGTTTAAAAGTATCCATTGGGTGTTAAGGGTAGAATGCTTTACTGACTGAGGAAGAGGGATGGACAAAGAAACATATGAGCAGTAAGTATGACGCAGGAGGGAGTTCTTGAAGTGTTCTCCAATAGACATTCTGGAAGACAGTCTTGTGAAAAAAGTTGTTGGTAAGACAGGTACATAGCTCACATAGCTCATTCTCCAAACCACAACCTCTGTAAATCTTTTACTTCTGTTGTCTGGCCAGCAGGAGGCATTTGTATCCTCAGTGGGTATTTTTCAGGGTCTATGCCCTAAAATAAAGAAAACATGCATGCTGTCACTATACCAATGACAATGGTGAGTGATCATACATTTATACACACCCAGTGTGATGCCTAGCACCCTTGTGTGTGGGTCTGGCATGTTGTGGACCTGGGAGGGGCCAGTCTGGAGTAGGGGTGGGGCCAAGTTGTGTCCAATCCCAGAAATCTCCTCTCACTAGTGGTAGGAGTGAGGACTACTTCCTCCCTTGCCCTGGACCTCCCCTTTGCCCACACCATAGGTGGTCACATAGTCACAGCCAGGTTAAAATTTCCCTCTCCTTATAAGGTCATGTCCATCAAGCACCTGCAATTCCTCTTCATGCAAATAAGGCACACTCACCCCGACAGCCCCTACCAACCTCCCAAAGGTTTAAATAGCCTTTGATTCTCCCAATTAAACTAGTTACTCAATGCAGCCTGCCTCCTGACAGTCTATTCTCCTGAGTTCTCCATCACACATGGCCATTCCGGCCTTCCTCGGACCTACCACACTGGGAAGCGTGGGGGAAGGAGAGCCTAAATGGCACTTCTCAGGGGAAACCACATGATCCTCTGGTGGAGGATCTTTGTAAAGAATCTTCTTCTAAAAGACAGAAGAATCCTTTGTGTGTGATTTTAGATTGGAATGCAGTAATTTATCAGTGAAAGATTTTAGCACACGTGATAGCTGCTGCTCCAAAATAAGTAACAGATGTGTTAGTCCCCTGCAACACAGATATGGAGGAGGCATTCCTCACATATGAGCATTTTCCATTTTGAGAGCTGCATCAGGGACTTGGCCTTTTGTGTCTGTCTAGTCTTATTGAGTCTCCAGCAGAAAATAATAGAGAAATCCCTCACCAACATTTCAGCTCAAGTTTGGAAGGCAGAAGTCCAGACTCTCTTCTGGAAAATGCCAAATGCGAACTCTGAAGTGATGCGGGCTAGAGATGAATAATGGTCCGGGAATAGCCTACAGAGTGTTTCCCCAGGTGCCGGTGCCCCACTTACTCTGCTCCTGGGTAGTTCACACTACTTAAGCATGCTACGGATCTGAACTGTTTTCAGTGCCGAACTCCTCAGCGTGTACTAACAGACTTAGCTAACTACCTGACTGGCAAGAACAATAATTGTGTTAGAATTAGGCTTTCAGGCTAACCTGAGACTTAGGATTGTTAGAAAGGTTTAGTATAAACCTACTTAAAATCAAAACCTTAGAGGTAAGACTTAGGAGTCCTTTGTCCCTATAAACTGTTTTTTAATTTATCTCTAACAAAATTGTGAAACTTGTTGGTAAATCCTCTCTTAGCACTGGCATATTTAAGGCATATGAGAACCTCATGATATTTCTTTGTTAAAAAAAAAAATCAGCTCAAGTTGTGTAAATGTGCGCATGAATCAGTAACTTTTCAAGTGAACCAAGAATGCTTAATATTTGGAAAAGAGTTAACAAAACTTTACTTGTTCAGAATACCCGTAGCAGGCACTTTACATCTTCACTGGAAGACCTGTAGTCCTCATCACCAAACTTCGGGCAGAGTGCAGGAAATCTTATGAAAGAAGGGGGAGATAGAAAGATCTGCAAGGGTCTGGAGCTCCACAAGGAGAACAACAGAACCAAAAAATCTGGGCACAGGGGTCTTTTCTGAGACTGACACTCCAACCAATGACCATTCATGAAGATAACCTAGAACCTCCGCACAAATATAGCCCATGGCAGCTCAGTCTCCAAGTAGGTTCCCTAGTAAGGGGAACAGGGACTGTCTCTGACATGAACTCAGTGGCTGGCTCTTTGATCACCTCCCCATGAGGGGGGAGCAGCCTCACCAGGCCACAGAGGAAGACAATGCAACCAGGGTCAGAGGAAAGGGAGGAAGACCTCCCTTATCAGTGGACTGGGGAAGGAGCATGGGAGGACATGAGGGAGGGAGGGTAAGATTGGGAGGGGTCAAGAGTGGGCACTACAGCTGGGATACAAAGTGAATAAGTTGAAATAAATAAAAAATTATATTTAAAAAAAGGAAAAGAAACATGTTCTTCCCTATTGTTTGTCCTAAACAACCAAAGAACAAACTAATAAATTAGAATCTCCTCATTGTTCCTGTGATAAGGAAACATCTGTGCCACCTCTACTAACAAATCACCTAGAAAGGTAAGGGGAAGCCTGATGTGCTGGGAATTGATGGTGAGATCCTTTCAGTAGCTCATCCCGGCTCCCACGGTGCTGCAACATGGTGCCAGGGTTCCCAGGTGACAAGGATTCATTTCCAGTGACCTGTTCTTTCTCCTTCCAATGACTTCTCTCTTTGTTCCTTTTTATTGTAACTTCCCCGTTTTTTCTTTCTGATGTTTACCCTGCTCAGGCAGAGGTAACTTCAGAATAGCTCACTGCACAATGCCAGGTTTTCTTGTGAGACTTTGGTTCCATCTCAGAAAACACTTTTTTGCTTATAAACATCAGTCCCTCCGAAAGAGGGGTGAAAGGGATCATTAAAATGTCCCCATGTTTTTCTGTTTAAACAGGAGAATGTTGGGGAGAGGGGGAGAGGAGAGGTGTGTCTCCTCTCTATGCAGTGGCATAGTTTCTGTTGGGTGTATATAATTCACTTTTGTCCCCTTGCACTTGAGGTAAAAGTCACCTTTAAAAATAGTCCATAACTCTTAAAACTGAAATCAATAGTCAATCCCTGCAAATAAATTGTGACAGACGTTCATTCCTCCTTTTTGCATTTTCTCTACAGGGCCATTTTTATTTTTAATCAGTGCTCCAGAATACTTTTAATAAATCTTTTATTATTTCAAAGCTTATTATTTCAACACGATAAGCACATCCACTTTAAAAGTAAATGTTAACCCACACAGGATCTACAAAGGGATGGTACTAACAGGCTTTAAGAACACATTTAATGGTAACTTTAAATTGAATGATAACATATAGCCAAATTTGCTAGGTAGTAAGTAAGTATATTTAAAAATGGAGTAGTTCTAAACACTGAAGAAAAAAAATCCACAAAGCTGTATCCATTTTGGATATGGATAATCAGAACAGTCTGTAGCCGTCTGTGGCTAATGGGATGTTTCTCCCAGCTTTGTCACCATGGCAAATACTTTATAATACACAAACATTTGTAGTGCTAGAATCCACCCACTCTAGTTGAAAGATGGCCAGGTTTTGTAAAATTACATTCCGGGCAGTGCTTTCCTGCTGATTTGTAAGATGCGTTTCTTTCTGTTTGCCATTCATGTACTTAACAAAGGGTCAAAAAAAAAAATATTTAGATTGCAAATGTGTTGTGACTTTCGTAGTCTAGTACTTTGTGAAGAAGTCTCTGTCAGTAGATTTTTGTGATGGCCAGGTTTGTGGTAGAAGGAGGTTACTTTGCAGTAGCCACTTAGGAAAGGCTAATCTGTGGCATTGTAATCTTCCCTTCAAATTCCAAATAAACACATACTCAGAGTGAAAATGCACATTTGTGGAACAAATGAGCCGGTAGAATCAGATTGCCGCCCTTTATGCACCGATGGAGAATTCTGGGTATGTCCTTACAAAGAGGGGCACAAGAGCGAGTGTTCAGGAAGCTGTAACTCATCACCACTTCCTGTTCTGCCTCTGAAAGTGAAGCTGGGAGTATCGCAGGTGCAGGCAAGAAATGTTCCTTCTGTGTTCCTCTTCTGCTCTCTGTCTCCTCGGGAAAATAGTAGAAGAGCATATCTTTCAACTCATTCCTTTACTTTCAGGACGGGGAAGAAAGCCCTGGTTACTCACACTCCCCAGCAGAGCCCAGGGGCAATGCCAAAAAAATGCAGAATATGTGTGACTGGGGAAAAAAATGTCGCAAAAACTGTTTTCCCGCAAGTGGGTGGAAGAGGACGAGTCACAATTTCAGAAGCATAACATAGGTGTAGAGTACCAGGAAAGGCCAGTCTAAATATTTACACGAAAAAGCAGTATATGAGGAAAAGCCTAACAGAATGCTTGGGGGAGAAAGAGAGAACGCAAATGTTACTGGAAGCTCTAGGCACAACACCGGGTTTGTTGGAGACCTATCTGAGTTTCACAAGCCTGTTTCCTCTGTCTGCTACCCCAGCACCATTCTGCTGTCTCATATGGTCTGTCTCAGAATCTCCAGCATCAAGTAGGAAGGCAGGAGCCAGGGGCAAAGATTCACCACAATTATGGAGGCCTCTTCCTAACAGTTGTTCATTTTCATTGTTATTAACTGTCAACAAATTCACTGTATTTGTTTCTGTAAACCAGTCTTTGCGGAATTCAAGGGTGTCCTTTGGGGTGGCAGTTCCAAATAACATAGCTTGCATTAGCTCTACACTGGAAAGCATTCAGACGCTTGTTCCAAATATACCTTTCCACCAGGGCTACTGCTTAGGAATTTACGACATTAATTAACACTGAGCTTAAGTCACTGGGTATATAAGACATCAGCCAGTCCTGCAATCAAGTTGTCCCTGTGTACACCTCAAGCGAAAAGTCAATCCTAAGTGGCTTTGGCTGACAGGAGAAAAAGGAAGATAGCTGGCTCCATTCCATGGGCCAGGCCTTGAAGGCTGTGAATATGGCGACGATAAGCTGAGCAGCAGCAAGCAAAGATCCACTCATTTGTTTTCCTTCTGCTTTTGACTGAGGATGTGCTGCAGTAAGTCTCTGCCTTGATATCCCCATATAAAAGACTGGGCAACCTCGAAACCTAGTCCAAACAAATCCGTTACTCCTCTGTGTTGTGCTTTGTCAGGATATTTGTCACGGCCACAGAAATGAAATGGGAGCACTCCTCTTTCAAGACATTACAATAAATCGGAAGTAAGTCTTGGTAAATATTAATTTTGTTATGAACTTGAATACTTTACCATCTCATACAAAGCATCTATATTTGTGATATTTCTAATAAATTACGTATTGCATGTGCCCATACCAGAGCGCTTGATTGAAGGCTGTCCTTCTGAACAGCAATGCTGCCTCTCACACAGATAGATGTGTTGCCTTCTCCTGCTTGAGCTCCCTATCCGTCTCTAGGATGTTTGCTGACATTTCTATGTTGGCAGCTTTGCTGTTCTCTTTTTCCCAGGGACTTTCTTTACAGTTCTCACTGACTTCACTCCGCTCCTGACCTCTGTTCCCTCCAAAGAAAATTAAAAGCATCCCAAAATATGTTGCGCCCCAGTGAGTTTTACAGTTTTTAACTCCACTTACATTCCTCCTGGTTAACTTGCTGCCAGTCAACTGACCTCCTATCTACCGCCTCATAAACACCTACATTCACGTACAGAGCAAACCCTTTTCTACTCAGAGTAACTTTCCCACAAGTCTTAGGCACACAATTAAAAATTCCCTTAAGCCTATATGATAACACTATCTTGGTGCCTTGGATTATATCAGTTTTATTCATATCAGTTTTATTTATATCATTCAATACTTGCAGGCAATATTTGTTTCTATGGATATTTTCTATCATGTTTTTATTAAAACCCACAATAGACTCAATTTTATCTTTTCCATAGATGCACACATTAAAGAGAAATAATGCAAATAAAAGTACTTTTTTTTTTAAAATGGAACATATCTGGGATCTTATTTGAGTGACTATAAATAAGCTTGATCCTGTTTCACCTCTGGTGCTGAAGACGGTGGTTAATTCTTATGTGTGTGATAGGATAATTTGCAATCTTCTCTTTTTCCTTAGAGCAACTGACTGCATGTGTAAGCTTGTTTGTGCTTCTAGAAATGTTGTTTTAATATTTCTCTGAAATCTACTGCAACATTTCCAGTGAAAAATGGCTCTGCAGTTTGTTTCTTTGTGCTAATTGAAATGAATTATTATACCATCCAGAAAAAGCCTTCTTCCATTCTAAATTAGACTCTGCAGATATCTCTAATTTACCTGCGATTGGATTACAAGAGGAGAAAATGTTCCACAATCATCAGTGAGAAAGGAAAAACATATCCTAGCAAAAATGAGGAGATTGCTATGAGGGAACTTTAAGAAAAACAGCTCAATTCAACCTTAGATTTTAGCAAATCAATGAGGTGTTAGCAGGGAATAATCATGCTATGATGCCTAGGTTAGCAGACTGGGAGGTTTGTTAGGATATCTTCCCTCTCCCACTGTGCAACATGAGCAGCTAGCTGAGCCATGTGCTCCTTCCTTTTCTATATTCTTCTTGTGACCTGTACGACTGAGAAAGGCTGGGCCTCATGCTCTTGTTTCACACGGAGCTGTTGCTTTGTCATAATGCCTCACAAGTTAAATGTGAGCAATTGTAATTGGGATTTTTTAAAGTCTAAATTAAGGGTGAAAACTGGAGGCCATTTTCAGGCCTTCAGATCTACCCAGGCTCTCTGCTGTCCAGATGTTTTCCTCAGGCCCCAAAGCACCTCCTCAACCTCCCAGTCAATCCATGCTCATTGTGCCGAGACTCATTTCCTCAGCTTCTAAAAGTAGACACAAGCCAACACAAAGCTCCAGGCAGGCTTTACTCTGAAAAGGTGGTAGTATCAGAAAGCAGATTTTCGAACCTATTCTTGAGAAGTTTCATATGATATTTACACATATTTATGCCCGCAGCATGCTATTTCCATACACGTATACCATATGTAACAATGAGGCACAGGGACTTGGCTTATTCCTTTCAGACTCATTCTTTCTTTGACAAAGTTTGTGGTGGGTGGGCACTTACGTGATTTCTCATTTCCTGGTGCATGTGAAATACACGAAACCACATTGAGATGCATAGTCTATCCTAGAGTCATCCTCTGCCCGAAACTCTTTAGAAAGCCTCCTCCCTCTCTCCGCATTCCACTCTTACCAATACCCCGTTGGCATTTCAGATGGA
This sequence comes from Psammomys obesus, assembly GCF_907164565.1. Classification (NCBI taxonomy): domain Eukaryota; kingdom Metazoa; phylum Chordata; class Mammalia; order Rodentia; family Muridae; genus Psammomys; species Psammomys obesus. The sequence continues at coordinate 22,533,527 of NW_026585895.1, forward strand.
GACACATCTCAGCCACACCCACTCCTATATCTGAGTGATCTGACACCAACCCTATAGGACTGTGGACAATACTGACAGGCTCCATGCCTTAAAGGTCTGGACTGCTCCAATGTAATTTTTTTTTCTTTTTCTTTTGCAACTATTATAGGTCCACAATGTAATTCTCAGAGAAGTGTACAAGGGAACTGTACTCACCATCTAGCCTACCTCCCTCAGCAACATTTGCATAGCTCCTCCAGTGAATATCAAAGTCAGGAATTTGGCATTGGCAAATTCTATGCAGTTTTATCTCAAGTGTAGATTCATGCAACCCTCAGCATAATCAAAGTAACAGCCCAAATAAGATCAGTCTAGACAGCATCACAAGCAGAAAAGTAAGAATTGTTCCATGAAGATTATCAGTTTTGTGAGCATTTATACCCATATTCACATAAGTATACATGCACATAGATTTTTTTTCACATTAACTCATATCCATATTTGTACATGTGATATATATTATAATATAAAAATTTAGTTCTTGCTGTAGGTCATGATACACGTATTTGAAAGTAGCTTTTTGCTGCTTAAAATGTGAGTTATCCACCCACCAGCAGCACTCCCTACAAAGAAAACTTCTTAGAGTTGAAGATTCTTAGGTCCTACTTCAAGCCCACTTCAAGAATCTAAAATAGGATCCTGAGATGACTTTCACAGAGAATATGGGCTGGGAGGAAGTGGACAGGTTCACTGAATCGGCAAGGGTTAAAATATCAACTTTGCGTGGTCTTTAAGAGTTGGGAATGAGGACATTGGACTACCAATGGGGGGGGGGCAGCATCATTGGTGTTTCCCAGCTTGTTATAACGGGAGCTGGGACCAGAGGTTATCATGAAGGTTGCTCCAGAAATGATGCTAACGCTTATATAAGCAAGCTCTTTACTCTTTCAGGATTTGATAAATATTTTCCACAAAAAGTCAGGATGAAAAAAGAACCTTTAGTCCTATTGTGTTTCTATAAAATGCTGGTGTCTCAGGAGGGGGTTTATCCCATAACAACAAGAATGGTTGAAAAGTCACTGTGTTGTATGCTACCCCAACCCTGAATGCTCTTTCTACTCCTCTTTCTTAAACAGGTTGACAAAAGAATACATATGTGGAGGAAAATGAGAAGAGGCTTGGCCAGCCTTGTACTAGAATCTGGGTAGCAGAGAGACTGATGAACGGTTAAGAACACTTGTTGCTTTTGCAGAAGACCTGAGTTCAGTTCCCAGAACTCATATCAGGTAGCTCACAACTGGCTGTACCTATAGCTTCAGGGGATCTGACATCTTCTCCCAATCTTCTTGGGAACTGAACACTCAAATGGTATAAATACATACATGCAGGCAAAACACTCATGCACATAAAACAAATCTAAAAAAATTAATAAAAAGAAAGATTAAGCTCAGAGGTATTTACTGAGCTTCACCATTCTTTAAGATAGCAATACAATTATTGAATATTATTTTTATAGCATAGACACTTCGATATAAAAAAATGACCCAATATTAGGGATGACAAAAGAGTGGAAATTTCTAAACCTCAGTGTCTTTTCGTAGCTCAGAAGGCCAGGGAAGCACCAGGAAGTCGAGAGGAAAGGAAGGAAGTTTTGGAATATCAGTGATCTAGTTGGCGCTCCTTCTGCCAGCTCCAGCTAATTAATGTAATTAACACATTCAAAGAAAAATAACCCACCCAAATAGTAACACAATGTCTTTCATGGAAAAACACAAAGAGTGTTGTCATCATTTTATTTCTGCTTCAGAAGGCAATATTATGAAGGAATGTTAAATCCTTTAATTGGGCACAATTTAAAAGTCAGACAGAAAATTGAGATGCTGAGAATTCTACCTAGAGAAGCAACATTTATACCCCGGAGCACCAGACAATGTGCCACACAGAGACAGATGTTTTAAAGTGAATTAAGATTATTTTATCACACCAGACTATTATGCTATTATAATCACACTTAGATACATGTGGATCATAAGTTGCAGCTCATAACGATATTTAAAGTGTACCTTGTAGATGCCTACACTTAGACGTAAAGAAGAAATGATGATTAAAGTTTTGTTTGTTTTAGATACTGTCTTGTATGTACATAAATCTCACAGTTAAGAAAGGAAGTAGGTGTTGAGAGGAGACAACCATGGGAGCCTCACAAATATGGAATTACCCATTGCTTTTCTTTTGGCTCTATTTGATGGCTTATTAAAAAAAAATACTGACCTGGGAACCATCACATCTGGATTGTTAGCTTGTTTGCAGTAATGTGCTGATTTAAAGAACAAGTTGTAGGATGCAAAGATCTTTGAGGGTTTTGAGGCACTCAGCACTCTTCACATCAAGTGACTTTGCAATCTGTGATTGCTGCCCCATTGATAAACTAATCCTGCAAAGCCCTATCCTACAAACACCAACATTTTAATGCTTGGCCCCCTAGTCAGTGGTTCAACTGACTTCAAATTGCCTTGCTAATGAAATGAACATCTCCCCCCCACCCTTCTCCTAAGTCCCCACTGGACACATAGAACCCCACAGCCTGGGAGGTTTTCAAGCTTTGGCTTTTGTTTCCATCCTCTACTTTAAGTATCCTTGTTAAATAAAAGAGCCTTGGGGCTTTAAACCTTTTAACTGCTGGAAGAATTACCTAATTCCAACTCTCAAATGAGGTTTTAATGACCCTTTAAAAAGGAAAAATGGTGGGCCTGAATTTTTTTCTCACCTATGTTGACTGATGTTTCCTTTTGCTGATGATTTCGTGTTCTTTTACATCTCTTCCAACCCCTCCAAATATAAACTAACCTACAAATTATGGTAAAATTAATGAAGGCGAAAGTTAATGATCTAATTATGATAATACCTGGGACAGTTGCTGTGGACTAATTAGGAGAAAATAATAAATTTAGTGGTTTTTTTCCTTTTCCTAATAGATAGCCATCTGTGAGTCCCTCCTTTAAGCTAACAGGAGTAAGTATATAACCTTTGCTCAATAATACATGGCTCTATTGTGCAGTCTTATGAACTCTAGATACTCCATAAAAGATGAATGAAAGCAGTCCCATGAAGCACGTAGAGGCATCTTGAAGGATCAAATGTCACTCTTTGATGATGGTGTAACCTTAACTCAGATTGAAGGATGTCTCCGGTGCAAGATTTCACTAGCCCATTTTAAGAGGCAAAGGTGTTTTCCCTAAGGCAATTATATGCTAACCCAAAATATTCACAGGAAGGCCTAACACAACCTGGTTCAAATGCTGTGGTTCAGAAAACAGCACCTTAAAATATAGCATGTTGGCATCTGAGTCCTTTGCATTGAAGGGGACTCCAAAGCCAAGTGTTCTTCTAATCTAGTTGCACCTGACTTTTCACTATGTACCTCCTCTCCCAGGAGGCAAGTAAAATTCTTCTTACTCAATGTGGGTCACAGAAATTAAGATCTTATCCTCAAAAACCAGCCATCAGAATTAGAAATACCATCCGGTGTTTGGGTTTTCATTCTAAAGGCCCAGGCCACTTTGATCAGATAAACCTCAAATGTTTTTCTTCTGCTGACTGGTTTTGTTATGGGAGTGGCAGCTGGATCCTCATGAGGTAAGAGAAGGCATCATACTTTTTCACCCCTACACAATGAACTTACTGTGTAATTTATGATCCAGTGAAAAAGATGATAAGTAAAATCTGATTTCTATTATACTGAGCTGAAAAAAAAAAAAAACACCAACAAAAGTCAATGTTTGGGCAATACAGGGGATTGTGAAAAACAAATATGAAAATATATCTCATCTTCCCATAGTATAGGAAGCTCCTTAGAGCCCCACAGCGTTGGCCAAGATGAAGGAAAAGGATGCTAACAAGGAGAGAAGAATAACAAAACAAGAATAGAGAAAGCAGACGGTGTAGGAGGGGCAGGAAGTTTTACTATTCAAGAGCAGAAGCCATAGCTTGTGTCTAGTGAGGAGACCCACTATGTGCCATGTTCTTCCCCAGCCTGGTACCCAGCCTGCTCAGTGAAGTGTCAGGCATCTGTGGAACAGAGATGCCAGTGGTGTCAGATCTGAGTTAGAAAAAAACATTCTGATTTTCTAATGCACCCAGTTATTTTGTTGTTGTTGTTTTTAAAGCTAAAACTGAGATTATTCTTTAAGATAGTTGTGATATTAATTATAAGAGCGGTTCATTTTTTTTACATTAGGATGAGCCTGTACTTAGAAATATGATCAAAATGCACTTGACTACAGACTAAAGTTTCTTTTGGTCAGTAAGTTTATTATCCTTTATGAAACGGCAGGAGAAGAAAAGGGAAGAAGAGAGAGGATAGAAAGAAAAAAAAGAAGAACCAATATCCCATTCTTTTCCTCACAGCTCAAGCTACACTATCCTGAATACAGGCGCCATGATACCCATTCTGGTGTGCAACTCCATCCAGATGGCCCTTCAGGGGTAAAGACTTGTTCTCCTAGCAGCCGAGGCACTGGGGAAGATGACTCAGCTATTCACCCTCCTTGTGCAGACCTGATTAGATCATGTAAGGTCTCCAAGCCTGTGATTAGATGTCTGCACTTTTTCCACTCCATTGAACACATCTGGCTCTTTTTGTTAAAAGGGTTGACTTGCCTGTTGAATTTACCAAGATTTCATCCTCTAGCAAAGAAAAAGAGTCATCTTTCTGCTTGAAATATGGATCCTTTTCTGACTTACTTACTCTGAACTTTCTTCCCATACTGTCCATCCAGAAGAAATAGTTGGTTCATGTGTTTTAAGAATGAGAAGGGTTGAAGTAGGCCAAGGCAAGGACAAAAGCAGGTAAGATTTGACATCTCTCAAGTACAGCAATAGAACTCAGTGTCCCATTGACGAGGAGATAAACGATCTGTGAGAAGTCATGGGAGGAAGAGAGGATATAAATGTCTAGCAAGGAACCATCAGATTCCAGGAAAAATGAGATGCCCAGGCTGGAGCAGAAAATGTACAGAAATTGTCTTTCTATATTACATAGATACTCTGCATGGAAACTGAAAACACCGAAATTGCAGTTCTGAGAGCTACTTCTGCAATTGTGTTGTGAGGAATATCAAGCAAAGAGGAAACAGGAATTAACTTTCCAATCTCTTTCTGCACAATGGCTCTGAGGCTGGACGACATGTTGGAAGTATCTTGAGAGATGTTAAGCACTGATAATTAGTCTCCTTAAGACCACTTAAGCTGGGTGGTGGTGGGGCATACCTTTAATACCAGCACTCTGTGGCTGAGGCAGGTGGATCTCTGAGTTTGAGGCCAGCCTGGTCTACAGAGTGAGCTCTAGGGCAACCAGGGTGACATAAAGAAACTTTGTCTCAAAAATCTAATCCAAACCAACCCAAAATAACTCAAAACCAAAAAACCCCACTTAAACCTAAATTTGAAGGAATGTCCCTATCCATCCTAGCAATGTGCACGTGAACCATGGTTTTCTGTAATAGTGTTAATTGTAATACACTGTCTAATGCAGTCAGTGATAGAGCACAGTAGAAGAAAGACTCTACCCAGCAGGGTATCAAAGCAGATGCTGAGACTCATAGTCAAACTCTGGGCAGAGTGCAGGGAATCTTATGGAAGAAGAGGGAGATATAAAGACCTGGAGGGGACAGGAGCTCCACAAGGAGACCAACAGAGCCAAAAAATCTCGGTCCAGGGGGTCCTGCAGAGACTATTGAATCAACCAAGGACCATGCATGGAGAGCTCAGTCTCCATGGGCAGCTCAGTCTTCATGGGATCCCTAGTAAGGGGAGCAGAGACAGTCACTGTCATGAACTTGGTTGCCTCACTAGGCCACAGAGAATGAGGATCCAGATAGTCCTGATGAGACCTAATAGGGTAGGGTCAGATAGTAGGGGAGGAGGACCTCCCCTATCAGTGGACTAGGGGAGGGCCATGGGGGGGGAGGGAGAGAGGGTAGGACTGGGAAGAGATCAGGGAGGGGGCTACAGCTGGTATACAAAGTGAATAAATTTTAAATAATAATAATGAAAAAAGTTGAAAAAATAAATGAAATAATTAAAATGCAAAGAAAGAAAGAAAGAAAGAAAGAAGAAAGAAGAAAGAAAGAAAGAAAGAAAGAAAGAAAGAAAGAAAGAAAGAAAG
>NW_026585895.1:22539681-22660161 GCF_907164565.1 Psammomys obesus
AAGAAAGAAAGAAAGAAAGAAAGAAAGAAAGAAAGAAAGAAAGAAAGAAAGAAAAGTGACCAAGGGAAGCAGCATCAGAATCTCAGTGCTGGAACCACACAGCAGGATACACAAAGATGAACAGAACCCGAGAGACAGGGTTGAAACGAAAGGCACCGAATCCTTCCAGATGTTGGTGGCAGAGGCCAGAACTAGCTTCCTAGCGTGGTTGTGAAGTTCTTAGGTATACACTGATCACTCAGTGACCTGTTCTTTTACCCAGTAGTTAGAGTTACTGCTTCTATACTAGCCCTCCTGGTGGCAAGAGCCCATCATAGTCTCATAATGGCCTTGCCCTAGCAGTGAGGCTCAGAAAGAGCGCACAGTGTCCCCCAGGCTTCCTCGTGACTTTGGACTCATTCTAACTGTGTGGTTCCCCAGTACACTGTGATTCCTCCTAAGACACATCCATTCAGGATCTTTGTACTCTTAGTAGACTAGATGAGCTTTCCCTAGAGGACCAGTGAATAGTGACATTAACTATATCTCTGTGTATGATGCTACAAAGCTGTCGCTAAAGAGAAACAAGGAATCCAAAATAGTCTTTAAAAAGGGGTCAATGCTAGCAGAACTGGCTAACCTTGAGCCATATAACCAGGCTCAGCCCCTCATTTCTTCAACTGGTGCTTAGAGGTCCCACCATGTGACAAACACTGCTCTAGGTGCTAGTCATCCAGCTGGAGTATCTCTCCATCTACCTTGCCTATAGCTGAAGCTCCTTCTCTGGGACACTAGTTCAGCAACATCCATCCCTCTGCTGTGAGCCTTACTCGACCCTGCAGAGTTTCCTTAGTACCCTATACCTACTTAGTTTTTTGTTTTTGTTTTTTTTTTCTTTTTCATTTGGCTGCTACCATTAAAAAAAAAAAATCCCCTTACTGCAAATGAAAGGAGCTAAAGTCTGAGATCCAAGATGGAAAAATAGATCTTTGTGTCTACTGAGTAGACGGGATTATCATGATGCTTCTTGTGGTGCTATCAAATGCCACCTGCTCTGTGAGCACATTAGCATTTTAAGTATATTTTCTGTTGCAGAAGACTATTAAGGCTGATGTATGAGGCAAGGATTTGTGTTTCGGTTATCTATGGCCTCTTAGATGGCTAATAATTTTAATCATGAAGGAGAGAAACTTTATAGTTAAAAAATCATATCCCATAAAATTAGACAATCAAAAAAGATAAAATCTCACTCACAGATCCTTCTAGAAACTGATGAAAGCTAAATGACAAAGTATTTCAATGAGAATATCACAGAGAAGAGTAATTCCATTACATCCATTTAGGCTAAGTGGAACGAGGCAGTTTTAGCTTGCAGAGAATGAACATGGGCTGTCTGATTGCAAGAAAGCTGCCTACCTCTGGGAAAATGAATCAGGCAACACAATTTTTAAATGGACTTAGCTTTGGCTTTAGAGAGACACAAGTCTGCACTCTGTGTTGTCACATGGAATGGTCATGGTTATGCACTACCAGAGGTAGGTATTAAGGCATATGGACTGGCGCGAAACACTTGAAAACAGAAGCAGTAGAACCATGCAATCTATCCATGCCTCAGTCACTCCATTGCACATCCTTTCCACAAACATCCCTCATCCATCACAGAAAGATCCCAGCAGAAAGGAGCCTTTATTGGCCAGCAGTCAGGCAGATGAGCACCATCCATACCACGGTACCTGCGCCAGGGTTAACTTAGGAAGGTTTGACAATGCCTAACTTTTCTAAACCATAAGTGTGCCAAGGCTCTTTGGACATCAGAGTGTACCTAGGAGGCACACATAGTGGACCCTGGGAATAACTTTGCTAGTAATGATGTGGACATTCACCAAAGACTTTGCCATCTCCCCACAGACGGTTAGCTTACCCACCCATATCTCTGTGAGGCAGTTTAAAAACAAAACAAAACTAAAAGAGACCCACGCTCATTGCTTGCCAGAGGTGAAGGGAATTAGAACTGATGGAGCTGATCTTTACTTATTTTTATGAAGATCGTACGCACATTTTACACGATTATCTTGGCGTAACACTCACTCTGAGGAAGTAATGAAAAAGACTATCATTCTATCCAATGTTCAAAAGGCAAGGGGACCTGAAAAACAGTGCATTGCTCTGGTGAGGTTTACAGATCTACCTCTTCTGGCCCTTACATTCACAGCAGAGGATGAGAAAGGAAAGGTAAACACTTTCCCCCCAATTCCCCAAAGAAGGTTTGTTTACACTGCAAAATGAAGGTCTCTTTTTTCCTCTGTAGGAGAGAAGATGACCAGATGGGTCAACAGCTTCTAGAAACTTTGCCTTCATGATGTAAGAGACCCTTTCCCAGTGGGTTGAATAAGCAGATGTTTTATCACCTACCACAGCAGGTACTTTTAGGTGTGAGCTTGACTGCACTATGAACAACTTAAATATTATTTTGTATGTGATTGTGATGGGGTTTGAGTTGGAAAACTAAGGAGAGCAGATTGTCCCTCTTAATGTAGGTGGTCTTCAGCCAAAGTAATCAGAGTCATGAACATAACCAACAAAGATGTAACTGTAACCATCTTAAATAGGACAGAAATTGCCATGTCTGGCTGTTTTCACACTGGGATATGGGCTTTTTCTTGCATTTGAACTTAAACATCAGCTCTCCTGTATTTCTACCTCAATGACTCTCTGTGGATCCAGGACTTGATGGCCTCCAGAGTTAACTAACTAAAGTTCCTTCTCATCAATGCACACAGATGTGCTATGAGGAATGCGTAGGCACACACCCATTGGTTCTGTTTTCTGGAGGACCTTGACAGCACACTTGCTTTGAGATAAAATGAATAGACTCAAGAGCAGACTTTCTTGTTTGATATAGTTTAGCTCCTAGTTTTGTTACATATTCTAGATTATAGCCCACCTCTGGCCTTAGGGCCAAAGTAACTGCTGATGTTTTATTAAATAGACACATCGTCAAATTACCTTCTGAATGTTATCTTTATACCCGTAGGCTAGTCCTGCCCTCAGCCTTGGCTGGAGAAGCTTCTTTTTACAGTGGGCCACAGGTTAATGCAGAGACTCCTAACTAGTTGTGTGCCAGTGAGCTTGAAGCCCAAGGCCAGGCACCCACAATACCCTTCTCAAGGCTAAAGGAAGTGGGAGGAAAAGCCTGAGGACAGGCAGACAAACTCTGCCTCTCTGTTCGCTGATTATGACACAGCTATTGCAGACAGGGACACAGCAACTATGGCCCCTGAATAGCTATTGGCAGTGGATGGCCGGAGTTGAAGAGGGAATCTTTGTGTTCAGTGGTGTGGACTGCTAAATTGCCCATAGATTTAGTAAATAGGCTTTACACATGCTCACATATGCAACCCTATTAAACCCACCAAGTCCTGCCGCCTCCTCCTATCACCACACAGACATATGTACAAAGGCATGAACGTAGGAATAGGAGGGATACTGGTTAGGAAGACAGAAGAGCTCTGCAGCGTGGGAGGGCAATAAGAGAGTGTGATGGAGGTTGGCTGTGAGCATAGAGTACATTGTGTGCATATATGAAACTGTCAAAAAGAAAAGATTTAGGACCACACATAAATACTAGAATCTTTAAGGAAGTTGCTTGTCACCTTGAATCCATCTTCACTTCTGCAAATAGCCTTCCACTGAGGTCTCTTTATTGGAACCAAACAGGATACACTCTACTTTAGAATTCAATACCAGGGTTAACAAAGGCAAGGTCTACGTGGTATCATAACAGTATTAAATTACTGAAAAATAATTGCTTCCACTAGAATGTAAAAAGTTGCAAGCGAATTTGCTCCATTTGGCTTCTTTCAAAATCAAAACAAAACCCCAAATAACCTACCTATGAAATCATAGCTGTATGAGAGACAAGTTCTCAGAATCAGGACACAAAAATGACTCCTCTTTCAAGGGGAGGGAGATAATCACGAAGGAGGTGAAGGAGAACTGCTGAAATCTGTGATAAAGTGAGCTCAGAGCTGCAACCTCCTATCCCCACAAAATCCCAACCCTATAAGAGGCCAGAGATCAGACTCAAGTCAGGAGCTCTGCTCTGAGGAACATGCGGGTAGAAGTGGAGCCAGGAGAGAGACCTTCTTGGTGGCATAGGTTCATAAAACACAATTGGTTGCCACTGGGAAGAGGCCAGAATGCATAGCTCATTTTCCTGTGCCTTTTATCCTGTGAAGTAAAAGCCTCAGGAACTGGGCTTGGGCGTTAGCTAGCACAACTAGCCTCCAGTGCTTCAGGGGGAAAGCAGAAGTCAAGTCCATCTGCTCCTGTGAAGTTGTGGAACAGTGAGCCTCTGTTTCTCTGACAGACTCAAAAATGAAATAACGCTGGACTTAGGATTCTGTCATCCACATTAGAAGGCTTTTGTTTGGGAAGAGGGGGAGAACTTCCTGTATCTCAAGACATACCAGACACACAAGGCAAAATTTGGCTGTGTGGAATAGAGATCCAGAGCAGGAACACACGAGAAGACTCTCAAAGCATAGACTCAACTGGCCTTAATCCTCAGGCTGAACCAAAAGAGGCTACATTTCCCTTCACTGTCCCCAGTGCGAACCTAGACGTGAGCAATGAGTGGCAATAGTCCAGTGGGGAATAAGTAGAGGGTCCCTCATCTCTTGGGGAGACAAACAAACAAACAAAGGATTTCTGAAAGCTAAGGGCAGAGCAGAGAAAAAAATGAGAGAAATTCTCCAAACACATGGGGCCCCACATTGAACCTAGAGCAGGATGTGTTTGAGACAGTGGTGAACTGAGTCACTGGGTCCCAGTACCACCCAAATGGGCTCAGCTGTTCACTTGATGGACTTCATCCTCATATGAAGGTCTGAAAGACGATGAAAGTGGGCACGTTTAGAGCCATGCACTTTTTAAGACAGTCTCTGCTGTCCATCTGCATACAGTTTCAGAAATTACAAAACCACCACCATGAACAACAATAACTCAAAGCCCAGATACTAGAATTATTTATTAGCTAGTCTTTTGAAAATAATATAATTAATATTAAAAGGCCTAGTGAAAAATATGTAGACAACATACATAAACAGGGAATTTCAGTGGTGAGAGTAACTTTAAAATTCAGTAAATAGAAATGTTTAAATTAAATTACAGCACAACAGAATGAAGAATTCTCCAATGAACGGATGGGAAGCTAGCGCACAACTGAGGAAGACAGCACAGAACTGAAGACAAGTCCCTAGACATTCTTCTAAACTAAGCACAAATTAGTAAGAGTGAAAGAACAGAGGCAAGCTCAAAGATAATCAAATAATTCAATGAGCATGCAATGTGAGTTCCAGAGGGAGGAAAACAGAACAGAAATAAAACCATTTCAAAAGGAAGCAAGGGCTGGCTAGATGGCCCAGTGAGCGAGGGTGTTCGGCCCCCAAGCCTGTCCTGATGTTTTGAGTTTGAACCCCAGGACCCACATAGTGGAAATTCTCTAACTTCCACAAGCATGCCCTTCCCAACATACACACATGTTCAAACCCTAAAAATACATAAAGACATTCAAAAGCAACCTCTTTAAAATTTAATAATGAAGAATTTGACAAATAATTTGAAAAAAAAAAGTAACATCACAAGCTGGTTGGTTTTCACCAACTTGATTCAAACAAGTTACCTGGGGAAGAGGCAACTGAGGATTTGCCTAGGTCAGACTGGCCAGCAGGCGTGCCTGTGGGGGCATTTCACTGATTCATGCTTGATGTGTGTGTGGGGGGCTCAGCCCACTGTCACCCCTGGTGGGCCTGCGCTAGCTGAAGAAGCCAAGGGGAGCAAACCAGTGAGCGGCACCTCTCACAGCTTCTTTTGATGATGGACCTCTAAAATGAAATAAGCCCTCTCCTCCCCACGTTGCTTTTGGTCAGTGTCTTTTTACAACAGGACCACGTGAGTACACAAGTTTACAAGTGTTGCGGGATATTTGATCTCAGTGTGAACTCCAAGACTGTGAACTGTGAAAACCTGTTTCTAGTTGTGGAGTAGTTCAACCCCAACACACACCTTTAGCCCAAGAGCTTTCTGTTTACTGTAAGTAAGTACTTGTGGTTTTGGCTCAGCCCTAGCACATGCCTTTAAATTCAAGAGGTAAATAAAGTTAATCCTAGGTCAAGAGGCAGAGCAAGAAACCACCTGACAGGGATTAAGCAGAAAGGAGGGACAGTGACAGCATGGAGAAGAAGAAGGGGCTTTGGCCTTTGACATGGGCTGAATAGGAAAGAGCTTTTTCCTTCTGGGTCCTTTTGCTGAGTAGGAAGATCAGCTGGGTGTTTTCTCTGCCTTTATGAGCTGGTAGGTTTACACCCCAGCATCTGGCTCCCAAGTCTTCACTGGCAAAATCGAATGATTGGGATTTTCTTTCTTTATAACAACACACTAGTGTAAATGAAACCACAGAAATAACACTTCAGTGTTTTTGTTTTTGTTTTTTAAAATAGGGGAAAAACAAGAAATGCAAGCACAGGGCAAATGGGGCAGATAATTGTCAATGTTTTAGATTTAGAAAGTGTTCTTATCTATTCTTTTTGTTTTGTGCTGTTTAGTATAAAACCCAGGACCATGAACATTCTAGGTTGATATGTAAAATATATCCTATAGACATTTGAGGTTGAAAACTTAGAACTTAGTTGAGGGTGCTGTCCTGGGAAATTGTGGACCCTTTAGTGGGTCCTGTGGGTCAAGACTTCTTTGAGGGTGCAAAGGTGTCAAATAAGCCTTTCACAAGGGGTGGCATGTCAGATACCCTACATATCAGGTATCCACTTTTCAATTCATAATAATAGCAAAATTATAGCTATGAAGTAGCAATGAAAATAATTTTGTGGTTGTGGTTTACTACAACGTGAGGAATTGTATTAAAGGGTCACGGCCTTGGGAAGGTTGAGAATCACCACTTTAGAAGGCAAGGTCTGGCTGGCATAAGCAAAAGTAACTTTAAATGTTATGGTCTACTCTGTTTCTTGTCTGCCACTGTAATGTGACCGGTTCTCCTATGGCTGTAGACAGAGTGTACCTGTCACCATGTGCCCACCTGTCCTTACCTGTCCCCACCACAACGAACTCAAACTCCTAAAACAATGAACCAAAATAAATCTTTTCTCTTGTAAATGTTGTTGTTGTTGTTGTTGTTTTTCCTCAGATGAGGGGATGAGATAAACGCTGTCCCCAAGCCCTTCTGATTTTTTTCTGAACTCTCTCTGGCTGGTTCAGCTCAGCTGCTCTTCCGGCCTAAACTCTGTCTGAGGTGACTGATCCAAACTAGCTTCTGACTGAATTGCTCTACCCAGCCTCAAACTAATTCTGGCAGTGTGTTTTGCTCTTTGGGCAACTTCTCATTTTCTGGCTCATTCTGTCTTCACCTGTATCTAGCTGGTTCTCTCTGCCACCTGTCTCTGTAAAACTGTTCTGATAAAAAAAACTCCTCTCTCTCTCCAAGCTGCTCTTAAGTAGCCTCTCTTTCCTGTCCTGTTCTCTTGAGAGTTGGCTGTAGCCTACCTCTGACTCATTCTGTCAAATCTTTCTCTGATTTGTCACTTTGTCTGTCCCTCAATTAGATGTCACTTTCAAATATGCCTGCTTCCTTCTATAAACCAATGTTACTTTCACTGTTTGGGATCAAAGGTGTGTACTAAGGGCATGTCAATATTCCAGCCAGATCCTACTGTAATCTACTGTATTCCAGCCAGATCCTGTAGACCTAGAAGGTCTTTGGATATGAGCCCTTGCCAGAGCGGCCATCTTGCTGGATTAAAATTGATCTACATCCTCTCCTAACTTTTTCTGTCAGGTGTTCTGTTACAGTGACAAGGAAAGCAATTAAAATTCTAGATAAGCACTCTACCACAGAGCTATATCTATAATCCAAGTTCAAAGGTTGAAATTCAACCATGTCACTAATGGCATTACTTAACAAGTGACAGAGGCTGTCAGATTAGGTATTAAATCAAGATCTAATACCCTGCTCTTTGAAAAAATGCAAGAAAAAAAACCCAACCTCTACTATAAATATAAATGTACAGACTACAAGTGAAATGACACATCAAATTATGGAATTTGAAACTAAATTTGTATTGTAATATTTCTGTAGTGAAAAACCCAACTATACATCCACAAAATAACTTTATTTTCCTAAGTTTGTCTATCATATAATTCCTTTAAAATGCAATATCTATGAGAAATAAGTTACCATTATGGATGGATATGAAATTGGGGGGTAGGTAGAGCAAATTTATTGGTCAAATACAAAGTCAACAATTCAATAAACAATGGATGATTTATCTATGAACACTTTTTGTGCTACAAATTAAATGAACACTTTTCAATAAGCATGGCATAAGTGGCCAAAGAATTCTTTGGCTATAAAACCAAAGACAAGAGCCAGCAAACAATAATGAGAGTGATAAACCAATTGAATTTTTTCTTCACAGTATCTTGTTACCAAGAATCTCCAGCTTTTTAGGTCCAGGCTCTGCGGAATGCCAAGATAATAAAACAAAGCAACAGCAACAATACATTCTTTTCTTTACAGCAAGAGCAGCATCCAAGCACTCAGCCACAAAAGAACAGTCAAGAAAGACAAATACTGAAAACAGTTTAAAAAGCAATCACATTGTGATTCCAGTTTCTTTACATGAAAGGAAAGAAAGGTTCTGGATGGCCAGGAGAAAATATCCCAGAATAATTACTTCACTTATGTAGCAATTCCAAGGCCCTGAGGAGATCAAGGATTTTCATTCTTCTAACGGAGAGCTGATGTGATGAGAAAGTAGGTTGACCTTAACTTGGCATGAAGTAATGGTCCATACTCTTCCCCTATCCAAAATATTATTTTATTTTTATCTGTATTTATTTATTTATTTATTTATTTATGTATTTATTTATGTTTTTATTTATTTATTTATTTATTTATTTATTTATTTATTTATTTATTTAATTCTTATGCGTGTGAGTATTTTTCTTCATGTGAGTCTGTGCACCACACATGTGCCTGGTACTCATGCTCATGGAGGTCAGAGAAAATGTTGAATATCCTGGAACAGAAGTTGCAAATAGTTGTGAGCCACCATGTGGGTGCACGGAGTCTTAACTCAGGTTCTCTGCAAGAGCAGCAAGTGCACCTAACTGCTGAGCCGACTCTCCAGTCTCTCTGCTCTAACTGCTGAGCCAACTCTCCGGCCCTTCTGCCCAATATTTGTTAAATGGCTTCTCGTTGCAATGTTAGAAAGGCTTTAAAACAGTGGCTCTCAACTTGTGGGTTGCAACCCTTTCGGGGACCTTTCACAGGGGTCACCCAAGGCCATTGGAAAACACAGATACTTACAATATAATTCATAACAATAGCAAAAGTAGGGTTATGAAGTAGCAACAAAAATAATTTTATGGTTGGGGGGTTGCCACAACATGCAGAACTGTATTAAAAGGTAGCAGCATTAGGAAGGTTGAGAGCCATTGTTTTAAAGCATGCTAGTATTCATTCTTTACCTCAACATTTTGACGGAGTTGGTCAGAGGTAGAGTCCTTTTCTGTACACACACACACACACACACACACACACACACACACACACACACACATAAATTTTAACTCCCACCTCACCACAATGCTGGTCATATTTGAAAATGTAAATTTGAAGAATCTGCAGAAGTGCTCATTTTGGTCAACACTGCATCCATTTAAAGTGGACTTTTCTTCATTTGGAGCTTAGGGAGAAGCTTTTACTTGTCAGTAATAATGGGGTGATAGTCTGTAATAAAGACATTTTAGTCATTAGGCCTGTCTTAGTGAGGGTTCCTATTGCTGTGATAAAATACTGTGACCATAAGCAATTTGAGGATAAAGGGGTTTATTTCAGCTTACAGTTCTCAGGTCATACTCTATTAGTGAGGGAACAGGGAAGGAACTCAAACAGGGAAGAAACCCGGAGGCAGGAACTGATGTAGAGGCCGTGGAGGAATGCTTTTGACTGATTTGCTCCTTATGGCTTGCTCAGCCAACTCATAGCACTCAGGACAACCTTCCTGGGAGCAGCACTGCTTCAGTGAGCTGGGCCTTCTTACAACAATCATCAGTCAACAAAATAAACCACTGGCTTGCCACAGGCCAATCTAGTAGGGGCATTTTTTTCAATTGAGGTTACTTCTTCCCAAAGGATTCTATAGTTTGTGTCAAATTGACAAAACAAAACAAAACAAAACAAAACAAAGCAAAGCAAAAAGACTAGCCAGCACAGGACCCTAAGAATTTTTTTTGTCTTTAATAGGATGAAGGGCCAACCTAACATTTGCTACAGATCTATAGATTTTTCATTAAAAAAACAAACAAACAAACAAAAAGGTCAATGAATACAATTAAACCCAAACCAGAATGAGGTGTCATGTGTAATATTCAGTTCAGATTAAGAATGTGACCCTTATGAAAGCTTAGATTTGAGCATAGGTTGTATCTTTTGAGACCTTGCTCTTTGACAGACTCAGCCTTAACATTTTCAGAAATTTCCTTTTTTCAACAGTCAAGTATCCTTGTTATATAGTTTCCTATCTGTTTAGCAAAGAGGGAACTTGGTTCCAGGGTTCACACAGCTTAGTCAAGCTCACAGCTGCACAAAGAGGAGAGCAGGATTCAAATCCAGAACTGTATGATCTGGAAGCTAGTACTTTTATCATAGTAAACTATCAAATGTCATATGGAAAAACATCCCTCCTCGATGAAATTTAAACATGAGAACATTCGACCCCTGTCCCCCTGCTTTATGCTGAGTCCACCCAGCTGCTGCATAAACCTTGCACCTCTCTGAGAATCAGCCTGGCAGGGAACGCTTGAGGCTAATCTGCTGTGCTCTCTGTCCCACTCTCAGCCCCACCCAGGGCCTGGAGCACATTCATGCTTGTCTTCTTGACCCTTCTTCTTGACCCTACCAATGAGATCTCTTGTGTTTTGATACCGTCTCCGTCATTTTTCTATTGCTGTGACAAAACACCATAACCATGTCAACTTATTTTAAAAAAAATTAAATCTTGGGCTCACAGTTCCGGGGGGCTGGGGTTCATGATCATCAGAGTAGGTAGCTTGGCAGCAGTCAGACAGGCATAGAGTGGGAACAGTGTTAGGCAAGGAGAGAGAGAGAGGTGGGGAGGGAAAGAGGAATGGAGGGAGAGAGTGAGGCAGGGAGAGAGAGGGATAGAAGTGGAGGAGGAAGGGACGAAGGGATAGAGAGAAAGGGAGAGGGACAGAGGAGAGAGGGGGGGAGCATAAGAAGGAGCCAACAGGGAATGGTGTGGGCTTTGAAATCACTTCCAGTGATACACCTTCTCCAACAGGGCCATGCCTCCTAATCCTTCCCAAACAGTTTCACCAACCAAAGACCAGGGATTCAAAATACATGAGGCAATGAGGACCTTTCTCATTCAAACCCCTACATGCAATAAGGCAGGTTTCCCAGAGCTAATGCTAACTGTAGCTCTCCCTGTTAGGATTTGTGATTCTTGGACAATGTCCAGATTAAAGTAAAACAATGTAGTCAACTAGTATCCTCCAAAGATTTATGCAAACTTCAGCATGATTGGGCTTGGCAGATAAAATGGAAGTTAAGCTTGAGTCTCATATATATAGAAATTATTATCATCACCATTAAGGTAAGTATGTCCCTAGTTCTGATAGAAAATTTTGAGACTAAAATGTGTTTATTTTCTTGAAATTCAAATTTCACGGTATGTTCTCTGTTTTTATTTGATGAATATGGCCACCTTAGCATGTTTGGTGACCAAGATTATGCAAATCTGAACACTAATGTTAGGGAAAGGAGATGAAGAAAAATCTAAGTTCTTGTCATAATGAAATATATACAAAAAGGTTAGAATAGAAAAGTGTAAAGTTTTCTTGTTTGGATGTCAAACCTTTGCATACATCTGTTGGTATAATTTTTTTTTTTTTAATGTATATACCTTACCCTTGTTCATTCAAATACTGATTTCTCCCCCACCCCACCCCCAACTCTCTGGTTTCAATCCAGATATTGCATTGTGATACTCATTCTAAGCATCCTGTCTCAACTCTTGTGTAAACAGGAACAAAATAAAGCAACTAGACACAATGTTGAGCAGGGAGGAGCCAGAGGACAGGAAAGAGGGGAGGAGCCAGAAGTCGGGAGAGGAGTGGGAGGAGAAGGAAGAGAAGGAGGAGAAAAGGCTAGAGGAGAGCTAGGAGAGCGGAGCTGGAGGAGAGATCTTGGAGGGCATCGAGTATGAACCAGACCTAAGATTTCACAAAAAGCAAGTATAATGTGGGAAATCTAAATGTTAGGAAACTGAGGGCTTGGAGGTTTAGGAGGGAGTAAATATTGCCCAGCATTGTGTTCTAGGTTAACTAAAAACCCAGTCTCTGTGTGGTGATTTTGTTATACAGCTGTTTAAGATTAACAGCAAGCATTACCAGAAGATAAACCAATAGTAAATATTAATCGTCTCCTACAACATACATCCATAAAAACTGACTTATCTTGACTTGAGAAAACATGCCTTGATTTTTTTTTTCTTTCCTTCACACTTTGGTGATCCCAACTGCAACCTCTTTTGGATGTTAACACACTTCTCTTATGCTTGCTTCTCTGTCAGTAACCTCTAAGGAGTTCCTCATTTCTTAAAAAAATAAATAATAAAAAGACCGAACCCTATTATACTCAGAATTATAACGTAAAGAACAAAAAGCCACTGACAATTCTATCAAAACAAAATACAATATTTATGATTCTACTGAACAGTAGCAGAAGAATTTGCTGTCTGATGTGCCAAGAGAGTTTCAAACATTGCGCTAATTTTTGCAACCCTCTCTTGAAGGGATTGCCACTGTCTCCAAGTCTAACACTGGACAAGTGGGGGTAGAGCTAGTTACCTTATTTGTCAAAATGTGGAAGAGAATCTGGGTACTGCTAGCCCCAAGTTCATCACCGCTTTTCTATTCCAAACACATAAACAATGATATTCTGTTCTCTAACATCTTGGCCTCTGAGTACTCAACAGTTAAAGAAACTGAAAATTAAAAACTGAGGAAAATTCTGGTAGGTTATTTTAGAAAAGTGTCAAGGGGTGTCGGGCCTGTTTAGTCACTTGTCACGTTCCTGAGGGGTGGGGAGGAGTGAGGAGCTTGTTTGTTCAGCATCTCTTCAAGCTGCCAGTGGCAAATGCGCCTTGCCCTCAAGTGACTCGTAAAAAAAAAATAAAATAAGATTTAAACCTGAAGTAGGTAAACGAGCTCCGGTTACTCAGCCTGGATAAATTGTGATTTCTCTCCCCCGACATTATATTTCTCCATCTATTATGGTGCGACTAATATCCATAAATTCAATATGTGAGCCAGTTCCCAAAGGTCACCTACACGTGCCCATTTGCCCTCGTGGGTTACACAACTTAAATTAGCCTCCATCTCTGAGGTCATCAAAGAGCTGCTCACACTCA
This sequence comes from Psammomys obesus, assembly GCF_907164565.1. Lineage (NCBI taxonomy): Eukaryota > Metazoa > Chordata > Mammalia > Rodentia > Muridae > Psammomys > Psammomys obesus. The sequence continues at coordinate 22,553,172 of NW_026585895.1, forward strand.
GCGTGTGTGTGCAGACTTCTCCAGACACAAGCCCGGTGGCAGCCGGGGCACCTCGTGTCTGTCTGGGGCCGCATTGGGAGACCTGGTGGCTTTCACTCTGCTTAGCCAGGTGATAAGTGGCTTGAACACGCGTGCTGCATTTGGTAATGTGGTCAGGTGACAATTTCTACTGCGTTGAAGAAGTGCAAATGTCCTTAAGTTTGTAAGTGGCACAAAATGTTTCACGGTGAACCGAGCCCTTTTCTTGGGGGACGTGACCCAAATCGGTGCATTGGTGAGCATGCTCCATCCTCATAAGCTCCGTAATGGAGGGGGCGGTTGGTGGAGGGAGGTGGTGAAGCTCACCACTCACAATTTGCTGTGCAAGCACGTGGCTTTCCACAGGATGGGGACAAGAGCTGCCCTTAGACTAAGTAAATCTAGAGATTAGTATAGAGTCTCTTTTGTGCACTAAAACGCAGCCCACTTTCCCCATGCCCTAAGCCCTTTCCTGAAATGGGTTTCTAATATTATGTCTGAATTCCTTGTTCACTGAACCTACAAGGAACTTTTGGAGCAATGGAATTAAAAGATTAAACCTCCAGCCACTTGTGTTAAGTCTTTAAATGCCTTATGAAGCACAGTTTACATAGCAACGGAGTTTGCAGTCGAAGTGTGCGGACTCCGTTGCTCTCTGAGAGTCTTAGTGACGCAGGCGTTGTGAGACTTCTCCTCCTTAACTGTTTTCCCGCAGAGGGCTGCCAAGTGACGCTGTAACTCTTCTTGGTACATGCCGTTCAATTTTCACTTACCGGAGCATAGATTTCAGGTGGGCATTGACTTCACGGTGGATATCACAAGTCACCTCACGTGTCCCGGCCTTGGAGAGGTGGCTTCTTGACTTGTCTCCTCTAACAGCTTGTGAAATCTGGCAAGCGTTTAGAAACGTACGCCAGCTTCTTGAGGAAAACAAGGCCCAGCACGGTGAGTAGTGAGCACAAGCCAGTGGCAGACATTGGCCTGGTACTTTCTAGAGGATGCACTCCTTACAGCAGCGGGCCCATTCTGTACCAGTGTTTGTGCTTTGAGCCTTTGAGCCACCCCACCCCCTCTTTCCAGGGGATTCTGTTCTAGCCTTCCTTCCCCTCTCTTCATCAGCGATCATTCGGTTAATCTAGTAGCACAGAGATAATTGCCTTTTACATAACAAAGCCTAATCCCAGCAGCAAGGCCTCCTTCCAGCCTCTTCCCAAATACCTATCTCCCAGTGTAGAATAGCCACTATGAAGCAGCACTGTCTCTGGCAAGTCTTCTTAACCTAGTTTTTCTCCTCCTTCTGGGTGTTTGAGACTCTACCCAATCTATTCCTTTCAGGCCTAGGAACCTCCCTGTGTCTAAACTCACCAGCTTCCAGTCTTTTCTTTTTAATTAATTACACTTTATTTACTTTGTATCCCCCCTGTAGTTCCCTTTCTCCTCCCCTCCCAATTCTTCCCTTCCTCCTCCTTCTCCACGCATGTCCCTCCCCAAGTCCACTGGTAGGGGAGGTCTTCTTTTCTTTCCTTCAGATCCTAGTCTGTTAGGTATCATCAGGAGTGGCTGCATTGTCTTCCTCTGTGGCCTGGTAAGGCTGTCCCCCCTCAGGGGGAGGTGATCAATGAGCAGGCCAATCAGTTCATGTCAGAGACAGTCCCTGATCCCATTACTATGGAACCCACTAGAAGACTGAACTGTCATGGGCTACACCTGTGCAGGGGTTCTGGGTTATCCCCATGCATGCTACTTGGTTGGGGTATCAGTCTCAGGGAAGACCCCTGTGCTCAGATTTTTTTGGCTCTGTTGCTCTCCTTGTGGGGCTTCTGTCCTCTCCAGGTCTTACTATTTCCCACTTCTTTCAAAGATTCCCTGCAATCTGCCCAAAGGACAAAATCCAATATCCATTCATGTTTAAAGTATTGGAGAGATCAGGGATACAAGGCACATACCTAAACATAGTAAAGGCAATATACAGCAAGCCTATAGCCAACATCAAACTAAACAGAGAGAAACTTAAATCAATTCTACTGAAATCAGGGACAAGACAAGGCTGCCCACTCTATCCATATCTCTTCAACATAGTTCTTGAAGTCCTTGCTAGAGCAATAAGACAGTTGAAGGAGATCAAGGGAATACAAATCGAAAAGAAAGAAGTCAAAGTATCACTATTTGCAGATGATATGATAGTATACTTGAGTGACCCCAAAAATTCTACCAGAAAACTCCTACGGTTGATAATTTTGTATCCAGCAAAGTGGCTGGATACAAAATTAACTAAAAAAAAATCAGTAGCCCTCCTGTATACAAAAGACAAAAGGGCTGAGAAAGAAATTAGGGAAACAATACCCTTCACAATAGCCACAAAAGACATAAAGTACCTTGGTGTGACCTTAACCAAGCAAGTCAAAGACTTGTATGAAAAAAAAATTCAAGTCTCTGAAGAAAGAATTAGAAGAAGATATCAGAAGATGGAAAGATCTCCCATGCTCATGGCTTGGCAGGATTAACATAGTAAAAATGGCTGAAAGAATAAAGCCCTAGCATAATGCTGGCAACACTATTTTACAAGACTGGAGCAGTGCAGGGTCAGAGGCAAGGCGGGACAGATGCCCAACAGCAGGATATCTGCGGTTGGGCGCCTGAAACACTCTGGATAAGAACCGGGTACGTGACTCCACCCACATCTGCCTTCCCGCCTTCCCTGTTCCGGGTACGTGACTCCACCCACTGCCTTCCCGCCTTCCCTGTTCCGGGTACGTGACTTAACAATGGCTTTGTTCAAACCGCCCAATCAGATCCCTGTAACTATGCTTCTCGCTTCTGTAATCGCGCTTCTTGCTCCCGAGCCCTATAAAAACCCATCACCCCAACCGAGAGGCGCGCAGGTCTTCCGAAAGGCTTTGTTGCCCCGGGTACCCGTGTATCGAAATAAACCTCTTGCAGCTTGCATCTGAAGGCTGGTCTCGCTGATTCTTGGGAAGCGGGGTCTCCCCGTCTAGAGAGGCTCTAGCCAGAGTCTTTCATGGCCATCTTACCAAAAGCAATCTACAGATTCAATGCAATTCCCATCAAATTACCAACACAATTCTTTACAGACCTCGAAAGAAAAATTCTTAACTTCATATGGAATAACAAGAAACCCAGAATTGCTAAAACAATTCTCTACAATAAAAGATCTTCTGGAGGTATCTCCATCCCTGATCTCAAGCTGTACTATAGAGCAACAGTAATAAAACAGCTTCCAGTCCGGTCTTTAGTTTGCTGTCTTTACCAGTAGCTCTTGACAAAACCACCTCAGCCTCCCAGTACCGCTGTTTCCCCATCACTACTCTTGGGTTCAAAATCTCCTGGCCATATCTTTTCCCCAGCCGCTCTTCAAGTTGGAATGCCTCAGTTTCAGGTCTTCAGTCCTGAGTCTTCCGAGCTCTTTAGCCTCATGTTCTGTTGATTTCTTACAATCTTGGGGGCTTTGGGTAACTCTTAGTCTTCATAATCCATTCTCCCAAACCCCTGCCTCTTCAGAGTCATTCCACATCTGCTCCTATTCTGCTCTCGAAGGGTGCATAGCAACCCCAGCCCCCACCTGGACCTTCACTGGTTTGGTCCATTGGAGACAAGACAATAACAGAAAGTCAGGTGGGAGCATTTAGGTTCTGTTGAATCGTATTCACCTATGGATGTCCCACACCCTCTGTAGCACCCTCAGGTACTGAGTGCTCCTTTCCACACCTTTCCATACTGGCCAGTCTAGCGCCTTCAGATCCTCTGCCATCTTGTATAGATTTTCCTGCTGGTTTCTTTCCCTCCTCTTTGCAGTTCATTTCTCAATAACTTACTCTGAATAAGCTCTATCTTCTGCAGGTCCATGATTGATGCATGGTTCATTTATGATTGTTCCTAGGGAAATGGGAACCAACGTGTATTTACCCAGATAGGGCACTGTGACAGACCAAAAAGAATTTCACCTAAGTCTAGCTCAGCCATCCATTAAATTAAAATGTCCCTGATGGCAGCTGAATCAGTGTTTTGTTGTTGTTGTTGTTTGTTTTGTTTTTCTTTTGAGTCAGGGTTGCTCTGTGTAGTCTTGGCTGTCCTGGACTCACTTTGTAGACCAGGCTAGTCTCAAACTCACAGATAATCCACCTGCCTCTGCCTCCCAGAGTGCTGAGATTATAGGTGTGCACCACCGTGCCCAACTGAGGCAATGGGTCTTAAAGGCCAAGGCAAAGATGGTACACGGGCAGTGTCTCACAGAGCAGAAGCAGTGGGAACCAACGGGATGTCCCATCTATGGGGATTCTAGAGCGGGTCTGTCTCTGGCTGGCATCAGGAGCTTTTCTTCTCCAGTGAGCATTTGGCAACCAAGTCCCCAAACTCAGGTGTTGACACCAATAGATGGTCAACAAAGCATCCTGATCTCTCTTCATCTTGGGGGCACCAAACACAGCCTGTTCCTGGGTCTCACTGTGGCCAGGGATTTTCATGTCAGTTACGTTTTTCTGTTACTTTTTCTGTTGCTGCGATAAACATCACGACCAAAGGCACCTTGGGGAGTAAAGGATTTATTACATTTCCCATCTAGGGGAGCAGAGGCAGGAACTTAAGCAGGAGCCTGAAGGTAGGAACCAGAGTTGAGACCAGGTAGGAGGCTGTTTATTAGCTTGCATGCCATGCATTACTTAGCTACTTTCCTTCATAAGCCAGTACCACCTGCTCAGGGCTGTGGGGTAGCCCTTCAACATCAATTAGCAGTTAAGAAAATGCCCCACAGATGTGCCTATGAGCCAGTCTTCCCAGGCATGCCAAATTTGACGACTATGTTAGTTGGTTTTTGTGTTGTTTCCGGCGGCTGCTTGAGTGGCAGCTGGGGTCACTCCTGTCCCTGTCAATAATCCACAAAAAAAAAAAAAAACGGCATCACTAGTGCTCCTTGCCCAGTTCACAGGCAGCTCCACCAGAGTCCCCTCTCCCCCAGCGACTGCTCCCTGTTTGCAATGAGGCCTTCTGAGTCTTGGGTGCTTGAAATCATTACCTTCCTAAGTTTTATGAATCTCTCCCCCATCTCCCCCACGAAGGGAATGTTTCAGTTTGGGGAAAGTGGGTCCACAGAAACGATCTACCTGGCCAAGTGAGTATCTCCAGTCCAGATCTCACTTTTCCTAACATCATGTTCCTATCTCTAACTGCTTCCTCTATATCTTCGTTATGTTTCACACAGACACTCTCTTACCCTAGACCTCTTCCACCTGCGGCCTTCACCAGTCAAGTGATGACAATTCTATCCAGGTGATCAGATTACCTCGAGCCACCCTCCAGCTCATTTTTTCTCAACTTCTCTTCTAACACATCAGGAAACCTCCAAGCCTGTTTCTTAAGTTGTGGTGGATTATAAAAAGGGGCTTTTTATACAACGAAAAGTGGGAGGTCTATTAAGATGAAAACACATACTGAGATTTAAAGGAGAGAGAGAGACAGAGAGAGAGTGAAGGGACGGTAGAGTACACTTGAGAGAAAGTACAAGCTTCTCAAGAGAAAGTGACCTAGATTTCTTTTTTTCTTTTTAAAAACTGTATCTGATTCAACTACTTCTAAGCATTTCCATTCCTACAGGCCTAGACCACCACCGTATTCTCCCATGTAGTGTGATTCCCGTTATTTGGACTTCACTCCAGCCCACCTATACTTTCTGCCAGGACAGAGCATGCACCACACAAAGCCCTTCCGTAAGGCACATATCCCTCAGAGTAAAAGTCTGGCCACACTACACTCTTTGTTGGTTCTAGACCATGGTAAGCATGCTGGCACATTAGGGCAGTAGTTCTTAATCTGTGGGTCGTGACCCCTTTGGAGGCTGATTGACCCTTTAACAGGGGTCACCTAAGGGAGATGGGAAACCACAGATATTTATGTTACGATTCACGACAGTAGCATAATTGCGGTTATAAAGCAGCAATAAAAATAATTTTAGATCGGGGGTCATCACCACGGAAGGTGCTGTGTTAAAGAGTCACAGCACTAGGAAGGTCGTTTCTTAGAATTTCCAGCCCTTCTCACCTTTAAAATCCTCCTCCCTTTTTAAGTACTTGCCTGTCAATTCCTTCAAATTGTTGCTCAGAAGTCTCTTTTAGAATGAGGCCTGTGAGACTCATTAGACTAACCAGTTAACTTAAATTGCTTACTGCACCCCGCCTTGACTTCCCCAAACCTGTCCCACCTTTCTTTACTCAAAGCATGTGTAATGTACCAACAATTGTAGTTATTTAGCTGATGTGCTTATTGTTTGTGGCCTCATCTTCAACTGGAATATGAACTTCTAAAGAACAAGGATTTTTTGCCCTTTATAATTAGTGTTGCATTATTGTATAGAACAGTACTTGGCTTAATCTCCAGATTCAAAAATTTCTAAAAGGATCCTCTTACAAATTATTTCAACTAAAATATTTTCTAACTTGCTTTGTTTTTCTGCTTTTCTCTGTGAGTAATTAGCACTATGTTGTTCAGTTTTCAAGCTTTTGGAGTTTCCTACACTGATTTCTGCTTAAACTCTGTTGTAGTAAGAAAAAATACTTGATGTGGCTATTTAATTCTTTTCATTTTTTTGAGACTTGTTTTGTATCCTACATCATTGTTTATCTTGCTGAATATTCCATGTGCTCTTGAAATGCGTGGTAAACCTATTTTATTCATATATTTTTTAACCCACTTGTGTCTTTATACTCAATATGAATTTCTTATAGATAGCATACAGTAAGTATTGATTTTTAATTCAATCTGACAATCTCTGCCATCAACAGGTATATTTTGACTATATTTAACATAATTATTGGAATTTTTTTGATTTAGATATATCATCTTTCCCGTTACATTCTATCAGTTTTTGTTTCTTTCCCTTGTTACCTATTACTTAAATTTCTTTCATAATTATATCATCTCTATTGTTTTTTTCTGTCAATAGCTGTAGGGTTGGCCATATGCAGTTTTAACTTATCCAATAGAACTTGATGACATCATCATATGATTTTAAAATTGTAAGAATCCTGGAGCATTGTGTATTTTCTTCCAAACTCTTCCCTATTTATTCCTTCTCCACTGTCATTTTTACCATGCATTTTACTTTGATATAACACCATTCTACATAGTTAATATTTTTATTTATATCAGTGGGACATAGAGTACTACTGAAAGGCAAAATTATGCATCTGGCCTGTCTTTATTCTTTTATTTAATTGTTTTAATGTTCCTAAAGGATAAAGGACTGTACAAATAGCAACAGCATTATCAGGAAGGAACAGTGAACAGAACAGAGCCTAAAATATAATCTGACCACTTACATGAAACAGTTTCTAACCTCCATCTAAATTCTTGTCAATCATTTAAAAAAAAAGCTACTCTATAGACACCCTTATTTTTGACTTTATGATACTTTTCATTTTTTTAATATAATTTTTTATTTATTACAATTTTTTCACTTTGTATGCCAGCTGCAGCCCCACCCTCATCCCCTTCCAATCCTGTCCTCCCTCCTTTCCTCATCTCCTCCCATGTCCCTTCCCCAGTCCACTGATAGTGGAGATCCTTCTCCCCTTCCATCTGACCCTAGCCTATCAGGTCTCATCAGGACTGTCTTTCATAGTCTTCCTCTGTGGCCTGGTCAGGTTGCTCCCCCCACAGGGGAAGGTGATCAAAGAGCCAGCCACTGAGTTCATGTTAGAAACATACCCTGCTCCCCTTATTAGGGAGCCCATTTGGAGACTGAGCTGCCACAGGCTACCTCTGTGCAGGGGGTTCAGGTTATCTCCATGAATGGTCCTTGATTGGAGTATCAGTCTCAGAAAAAATCCCTAGGCCCAGATTTTTTGGTTCTGTTGTTCTCCTTGTGGAGCTCCAGTCCCCTCCAGGTCTTTCTATCTCCCTCTTCTTTTATAGGATTCCCTGCAGTATGCCCAAAGTTTGGCCAAAAGACTCAACATCTGCTTTAATACCCTGCTGAGTAGAGTCTTTCAGAGGCCCTCTGTGATAGGCTCCTGTCTTGTTCCTTATTTTCACTTTCTTCCGATGTCTATCCCATTTGTCTTTCTGAATGAGGATTGGACATCTTACCCAAGGTCTTTCTTGCTTAGCTTCTTTAGGTGTGCAGATTTTAGTATGATTATCCAATATTATATGTTTAATATCCACTTATAAGTGAGTATATACCATGTGTGTCTTTCTGCTTATGGGATAGCTTACTCAGGATGATCTTTTCTAGTTCTCACCATTTGCCTGCAAATTTCATGATTTTCTTGTTTTTAATTGCAGAGTAGCATTCCATTGTGTAAATGTACCACAATTTCTATATCCATTCCTCAATTGAGAGACATCTGGTTTGTTTCCAAATTCTGCCTATTACGAATAAAGCTGCTACGAACATGGTTGAGCAAATGTCCTTGTTGTATACTTGAGCATGTTTTGGATAAATGCCTAGGAGTGGTATATCTGGATCTTGAGGTAGCACTATTCCTAATTGTCTGAGAAAGTACCAGATTGATTTCCAAAGTGGTTGTACAAGTTTACATTCCCACCAGCAATGGAGGAGGGTTCCCCTTTCTCCACATCCTCACCAGCATTTGTTGTCACTTGAGTTCTTGATCTTAGCCATTCTGATGGGTATAGGGTGAAATTTCAGGGTCATTTTGATTTGCATTTCCCTGATGAGTAAGGATGTTGAGCATTTCTTTAAGTGTTTCTCTGCCCTTCGATATTCCTCTATTGAGAATTCTCTGTTTAGCTCTGTACCCATTTTTAATTGGATTACTTGATTTGTTGCTGTTTAATTTCTTGAGTTCTTTATATATTCTGGATATTAGCCCTCTGTCAAATATAGGGTTGGTGAAGATCCTTTCCCAGTCTGTAGGCTGTCATTTTGTTCTGATAACAGTGTCCTTTATTTTACAGAAACTTTTCAGTTTCATAAGGTCCCATTTATTAATTGTTGATCTTAGAACCTGTGCTGTTGATGTTCTGTTCAGGAAGTTATCTCCTGTGTCAGTGAGCTCAAGGCTCTTCCCCACTTTTTCGTCTAACAGTTTAGTGTTTCTGGTTTTATGTTGAAGTCCTTGATCCACTTGGACTTTAGTTTTGTGCAAGGTGATAAGTATGGATATATTTACATTTTTCTACATGTAGACATCTAGTTGGACCAGCATCATTTGTTGAAGATACTATCTTTTTTCCATTGTATGGTTTTAGTATCTCTGTCAAAGATCAGGTGTTCATAAGTGTGTGGGTTTATTTCTGGGTCTTCTATTTGATTCCATTCATCCACCAGCCTGTTTCTATGCCAGTGACATGCAGTTTTTATTTCTGTTGCTTTATAGTACAACTTGAGATCAGGAATGGAGATCTTCCAGAAGATCTTTTATCGTAGAAGATTGTTTTAGCAATTTTGGGTTTCTTGTTGTTCCATATAAAGTAGGATACTCTTCATTTTCAAATATAACATTTTTCTTTGTGTTGTATAACCTTTTCCCTTTAGACATGAAAGAGGCTATCCTGGGTTTTTTTAATCTCTTTAATTTTTAATTTTGTATAATTTTATTGTATACAATATTGTGTTACATAAAGATATTTTGTCACAAGTATACACTTTCCACACCCTCCTGCTTGCAACACATTTTGTATGTATCTTATGCCAAACATCTCTTATACATATCTACCTCAATGTAGCAGTGCAGTCTGTCAGCCTTGTTTATCTGAAAGTACAATTGTAGCTCATGTTTATTGGTGAAAACGGTTTGCAGTGGGTACACTATACACAGATGAACAATACTTTTCTATCAGTACTTCAAGATACTGGTTTGTTCTTTTGTGACTTTTAAGGCGTCTGATGAACAGTCTGCTGTAATTCTTTGTTCTTTTGTTTGTAATCTCCCGTCTTATTTTGTTGCCTGAGAGATTTTCTCTGTTTTCAGTTAGTATTACATTGATGGCTGGCTTCTGTTTGTCTTATTTCAGATTCTCTCGGCCTCTCAGATCTGCGATTTTCTTTTTTGCTGATTGTGTAAATTTTGCGGACATTATTTCTTCAAGTATTTCTTCTGCTTAATTTTCTTTCCTCATTTTCAAAATTCTATTTTAATATATGGTAGAATTTCAGTCTGGTTCTACGGCATTTGGATGATGTTTTTCTTTAATCATTCCTTTTCTCTCTTTCCTTCCTCTTTCTTTCCCTTTTAATAAATTATATTACGGTTTCTATAAGCTCACAAATTTATTTCTTTGTTCTGTTTTTCTGGTAGGTCAAAGATCTTTCCACATATTAATGCAATAGCTACATATTTCATGGTGAAAACATTTCTGCTGCTCCTGGACCTGGCTCTATTGATTGGTTTTTCTCTTACTTTTAAAATTGCTTGTATATATGTTGATTTTAAAATTAAGTACCAGACATTATATATATAACAGGAGAGAATGATTTAAGACTGATCTATAAAATTTGTAGGCCTTTTCTGTCAGGCTGTTAGTCAGGTGTTGAGCTGCAGTTGGATTTTTTGTTGTTGTTGTTGTTGCTATTGCTACCTTGATTTTCCACAGGCCTCATAGGTTTCCATTTTGCTTTTCCTTGGCCTTTGTGTGGAACCCAGCAGGCTTTTCCTCTGTGGTCTTCTCTGTTTTAGGCTTATGCTGTTCTGTCCTCATGTTTTGTGCTATAGACAGCAGAGGTTCTCAGAACCTCTCCCACTCAGTGGATTGCTGTTGCTTGCTGTTCCAGGCTGGTATCACGCTGGAAATGGAGGGATTCCTTTTCCTTTTCAGAATTCCAATCTTACCTTTATGCTTTGTTCTTGAGAGAGAGAGTAGCTTTTCATCATTCTGGTCCCATGTCCCTGGGGCTGCCAAACTCTGCTGTGGATAGGCGATCAGCCTTGGATAAGGGTAGCATTTTCTCCCTGGGTGTTGTAGAAGCAGGCTTTGCCTGGTAGCATAGGCTTGCACTGATGGTGGTCTCTGTCCCTGTCTTTTCTACATCCTCTTCACAGGCGATCTGTGCCAGTCTTCTACCCTCTCCAGAGGGAGTCAGAATTGGTTTCTTCTTCCATGGAAACAATGGCATTTTGCCTAAGGCCTGAAAATGAGAGGTTTTGCTATTTCCCCAGGAGGCTTTAAGGCATTTCCTTCACAGGACAAAAGGATCCCAAGAAGCAAAGAAACAGGGATATTCAGTTACTAACTCCTGTCACTTGTTCCTGCCTATTCCTGAGGGTGTTAACTTCCTGGCACTCCTGACCCAGTGTGAATGTGGAATGTGGACCATGCACTTTCTTTACAGCAGGAAAACAGCTTCTGGAAGATAAATTCATTTAGTTGGAGCTATCAACGTGGATGGCAGCCAAAAGCAGTTAAAGCATAGACATTGACTATGCTGTGATCTCCCGGGTGGCAGAAATGTGTACACTGCCTGCTTCTCCATCCACACTCCCACTCAGGTAACCAAGTAAGCCAAACCGAAGTAAAATCAAAAATTCCAGTCAGAAGGTGTGCTTAAAGCTGAAACATCAAACACCAGTTACCTCTTGACAGATATTACGGGGAAGCTGAGCTCTTTTCCCCATAACCAAAGTAAACATATAAAATGAGATTAAGAAATAGCTTAAAGTTTACTGGAAAAGGGCTGGAGTCACTGATGAAAAACAAAATGGCTCTTGTAGGGAAGGTATTGTTGGTTGATAGTAAGGTTGCGAAGCCACATCCAAATGGAATGGCTGTTGCTCCTTAAACTTAACAGCTTCAGAAACTATCAATGAGCTAAGAGTGAGAGGGAAAGAAGAAAATGTAGCTGGAGTGAAGTACTTAACTTGAAGTCTACACCAGCACTGATCCTTCTAGGGCACACACCTGACACACATCCGGGGCTGCTTGGAATTATGATAAGTTCCATGAGGGCAAGAGGACACTATCTAGGGAGACATGTTCTCTGTAAACCAGGATGGAAGCCTGGAGAAGCCTCTTGTAATTCTGTATACACCTGTCAGCCCCTTATCAAGACTCTGGGCTTCCCCTTTAAGGAACAACTATTAGTCAGTGAGCCGCAAAAGCATTCCCTCCCCACTTAGCTCACACCTCAGGATCAAGGTGTTGCAATCCTGAGTCATAGTGGTTTATGCCTGGGCACATGATTCAGTTAGAATCACCGAGATGCTCTGTTGAAAGAGAAGCCTATTCCCTTTTCTGATGAATCTGAACTTAGAGGATGTGAGTCAGAGGCTCACAGGGTCATGATCAAAGGTTTCAGGATGAAGCAAAAACAATGAAAGATGGGGCCAGCAGATTAGGGAGAACTGATGACATCATCCCCCCTTTTTTCTGGAGCCAGCATTGCACCCACCTATTGACATACTTTTTAAAAGACTCTTTTATATTTACTTTTCTTATATCTTTTTATCCCTCCTGCAACCTAATCCTTTCCAACACTCAAACACCAGGCAGGAGAGAGAAAGGCAGGAGAGGGGGCGCAGTTCTTTCTTAGCTGCTTCCTGCTGTTCAGGGTCGCCCGGTTCCTTGGAGCCAGTCCAATCCTCGGTTCAGGAGATCTCTACCTTCTTGTCTCACAACAGCAACGAGGAGCAGCAAGGAGCAGGGGCAGCCTTGCTCTTTCTCCTCCCTCCACTCCCTGGGCTCTGGAATTCATTCTCTCTCAAAAGTCCTCAGATTCAAACTATCTGCAGTTGGTAAAGAGTTCCTCTCAGAGCCCACGTGAGGCAAATAGTCTCCTGCTGTGGACCATCTGAATCAGTCCCACATCCCACACCTGGGACCAAAAACAAACAAACAACAAAAAAACAAAACAAAAAAAAAAACATGTTTATACCCACAACACCTACTAGAATTTTAGTTGCCTGGACCAGGAAATATTGACTTCTATTAATTATTTTAAGTACATTACTATTGTGTATGCACACACACGCGTGAAGGTGCATCACCCATATGTATACTGAGAAAAACTTGTAAAGTTGGTTCTTTCCTTCTACCACGTCCTGGGTATCCAACCCAGGTGCTGGCAAGTGCCTTAACCTGAGTCACCTTGTCAGTTTATTTAATTATTATTAATTAATCAATTGATTTATCAGTTGGAATTTCTGTCACTTTCAACCAAGAGATCCCTTCTTGACTGATGTATTTATTCACAGTGAATCTTCTAGAGCCACAGAGTAATAAAAGACAGGTGTCTGTTTATTTCCTGTAGTGTCACCAAGTTGTTTGACTGGAGAGATCAAATTAGGGTGCCCTGGAAACTAATTTGAGGGCCATTCAATATGTTTTTTTTTCCTTTAAATAAAGTTTGTTTTCAAATAATTACGTATTTATAGATGCTTCGAAGACATTGCTGGGTGTTCTCACTGTACCCTTTGGCAGTCTCCCTACTGTCAGCATCTCAGGTGACTGCTTGTCACAAGGCTGTTGCTTTGCAACTGACAAGGCTACAGCTTTTACTTGGACTCCACACACCCTTCCCCCCAAGGTTCCTTCTCTGCTCCCACCTTGCTTTCCGTTGTCACATCTCCTTATCCTCCTCTCGTTTGTGTTAGCACTTCCCTTGTTTTTCAGTCAGTTTGTAGACCAGTCTGGTCTTGAACTCACAGAGATCCACGTGCCTCTGGCTCTCTGAGTGCTGGAATTACAGGTGTGCGCCATTGCAGCCAGCTTTTACGACTCCTTTAACTAGATTTATGTTGCAATGGTAATGACCAATGTTTTACACACACCATCACCATCACATCACCAAAGAGCTATAAAGTTTCAGTGATGCATCGCTAACTTGTCTTAGTATGTTAACAGGAAATAATAACTCGACCATTTCTTTCTTATCTCTACTAATCCATCAGTAATTGTGATAGTTATTGAATACTCCTTGTGCAGAGCACTGGGGAGAGTCAATAGAGAAGTCAAATGATGCAACTCTTGCCTGAAGGCCTCATACGAAAGCACACACATCTATCATTCATGTGCCCAAATCAGCTCATGTATGGCAAGTGCTAGAAGACATTATGTAACAAGGCTGGGTGTTTAACTTGCTAGTGAGTTCTCCCGTTGTAGACTTATGAGAAAAAAAGCAAATGTGTTCCGTACATCCCATTTTCCAATACTCAGCCTTTGTTTATGAAATATGTTGAATTTCCCTTGCCTGTAGTTGGGAGGTATTTATTACCATTATTTAAATGGTAGGATTAGAAATTAGTTTTGCACATTTTTTTGTTTGTTTGTATGAAACCAAGTGTCTCTGCGTGGTCCTAGTTGGATTTGAACTTAAAGATTTTTCTGACTTAGACACCCGATAACTGGTATTATAGGTATGTGCTACCATACCAAGCAAAATCGTTTATTTTTCCTTTCACATGTACATTCAAAAGAGGTTGATAAACATTTTAAAATCGTAGCCCATTCATTATGGTCATATTTGTTTGATCTGGTCAGCAGTTTGAAATATTTATTCCCAACATTTACACGTGAAAATTATTCGGAATCAAAAGACTGGCTATTGTTGAGTCGTGCTGTTTTACAAACATGGAGAATGTAGCCCCTAACTTGTTATTCTGGCTTCAGTAATTTATTTTCCTGTAATTTCTGTCTGTGAACAGAAATTACAGTTTCTGCTCCAGGTACATTTAAGGTGGACTGTGAAAAAGGGTAGATGAAATGAAGGCTTTATGCTGTGAAAGCTAACAAAGGAATGGCTTAACCCCGAAGCCACTCTGTCTTGCAGACAAAACAAGTGGACTGTGGTAAAGGGATTTCTGGAAGGCAGTTGTCTAAGGTGGCAAGATGTGGGAGGAAAAGGACCCCGTGCGTCCTGATAACAAGACGCTTTGGTCAGAGCTGGTCACAAGGCACCTGGTACTAGAGTTGTCAGCCTCTCTCAGACCTTGTGGCCTCTGCCGAGCACATGGACGCCATCACCTCATATGTGTGGAATCTGAGCCTGTTCCCATCTCCTAGGGCCCAAGTGAGAGGGAAGGTGTCTTAAAGGCCAGTCCTGAAGACATGAAAAAAAGAGGTCATGAATTTGAAAAAGTTCAAGAAGGGGTATATGGGGGGGCATGTGAGGAAAGGAAGCAGAAAGGGGAAATGAGTAATTATATTAATCTCAAAATAAAATAAATAAAAGAGACAATTGGTGCTGGAACTAGGCTTCTTCCTAATTTCAGTGGGCAAAAAACAAAACAAAACAAAAAAACCTCCAAATGTATATTTGATTAGATTTAGAACAACAGAAATGTTGCAGCATTATTCTCACTCCAGGAGTGGGAAGAAGTTATTCCTAGGGTCATAGTATAGATGTTATTTTTGCTTAAAGAGAAGGTCATTATTTAATTTAATGAGCATATATATATATATATATATATATGTATATATATGGAGAGAGAGAGAGAGAGAGAGAGAAATATGCATATTACTCTAATTATTTTATTTAGAGTCAACCGCTTACTCAATTAAGTTCCTTCTTAGGACCATGTGGCCGAGCTAGGTGGTGTTTGCATTCTCTCTTGGTTCTGAAGGGTAACAATAGTGTAACCTAAGTGTACCTATCGTAATGTAGCTGCTGAGGGGGGCTGAACTACGCAGGCCAGCAGGCAGAATCATTTAGCAAACAGACATAAAAGAGTGCAGGTGCAGTTAATCTCTCTTCACTGTGAAGACGCTCATTGTCACTCAACAAACAAATATATCACGGGGCAAAGATTGAAGCTGAATGGAAATTGTGGTTCGTAAACCAAAATTGACAGTTCACTAAGTGAAAATTTGCCATTAGCATTTTTTACCACTGTGAATAATTTTATGCCACTTTAACCTGATAAACAGGTTTGATTTTGGGGCTCAGGACCCACATGAGTAAGAGCCTAGTGGTATTTCCCAAGCAAATCCCACATTTGGAGAAACCAGATGAGGCACTTCAGGTTCATGGGAGCCCCAAATCCCCATCCCTACCAAGTTACCCTCTCCTCCACTCTCAGGGACCACGTTACTTATATTAGATGCCTGAGAGCCATATCCAGCATCAAATCCCACATGACGTTGGTCGTCAGATCCCTGCCTGGATCTAGACTTTCAACTCTTCCACGAATGGAATGCCAGCAGGTTCTTTACCTCTCCAATTACCCCTTATTCTCAACATTTATCATCTCTGGCCAGAACCATGGATGCAGGATCTTCATTAAAGTTGACCTCTAGCTTTTAAAAATCCATCCAAGAGCCCCCAGAATTGCCTGAAATAACAACGGAACAACCTGGTAATAATCCACTCGAAAATGCATTGACCCAGCCACTTCAGAAAACATTAGAATATGATCTAACAATCGGGTTCACAGTACTTAAACAGTTGCAATAAAACATGTCCAGAGAAAAACTTGAGCAAAGGTGTTTTAGCAACTTTATTCATAATCACCACAAATGAAAGCGATCAAGATCTCTCTCAGTAAGTAAGTAAGATCTACAAACTGGTGTATTCATACTATGGATTCCTAATCAGAAGTACACACCATGCAAAGATATCTCAATCTCTGATAATAATTAACAATGATACGTTAAAATAAATTAATAATAAAATAACTAATAATGATTAATTAACCTGAGATTGATCTCTGATTTAGTGGTTTTGTATTGTATTGTTTCATTCCTGTCACATTTTTAGAGATGGCAAAATCATGGCCGTGGCACACAATAGTTTGCCATGAATTGGGGATCTAAGGTACAAGAAAAGGGTAAACCGTATGGGTGAGGCACAGGTTGCACTGTGGGATGATGAAAACATTCTTTGCTTTACTGAATAGTGGACGCATAAGACTATGCAATAGGCGAAGCCCACAGGGCTTTACCGTGAGTGAATAATAGGACGTGGACATTAATAACTCATTTGAGATGTGAGGTTTCAGAGTGGAGTGTGATATGTTATGAGCATTATTATAAAAACACCTCACTGAAGGGGGTGAGGAAAAGGGTGCTGATCCAAGTAATTTTGGAAGTGATTGAAGTATGTAAAACTAAAGGAAAAGGGAACTGTATGTAAGCACCGTGATCTAGTTAATGAAACTGTCTGAGAGTCTACTAGTTAATGGTACAGGTAGCGTGGGTTTGACCCTGAGCTGACAGAGAGCTAACATTTTCTCATTTGGCAGTAGAAAATGACAGATAACAGGGAAGCTAAAATGACGTCGTAGTGATGGAACAGAGCTGGACTTGCCAGCATGAGCTCATGTTTAGCTTAGTCCAGGTATAGAATTTCCCATATAGAAATTTATATATATATATACATATGAGCTTCTAATTTGATGATCCAAGGTTAGAAAATGGGCAGTTAGAAAATGGGCAGTTCTAGGACTGAATCAGGAACATACAAAATGAGCCCGGAGTATCTGCAGCCAAGACTATTTCAAGACAGGAAGTAAGTATGGAGACACACATACAACGAGAGCTTATTAACGGGACATGGGTACCATTTGAAAGAGTTCTCAATGGCTAAAAGTGGAATAATTTGCCAAAAATGACAAATAAATCAGTCTTAGATTAGAAAGCATAAGATAAAAAAACACTGTGGGTTTATACTGATGCAAGTTATTGAATTCACAAAAAGTAGAAAAAAAGTCCCCTGTAGCAAAAATCACAAATAATTTATGTTTATACTTAACCCTCCAGCAGGTGGAAAATCTATCCCTACTCCATAACTATGGATTGTTCATGGTAACTTTCTTCCAACAATAGAGTATACAAAGGTGTGGGGAGAAGGACAGCCTTTTAGTGGACAAACCCGGTAAACTCTACATTAGGCAGGTGGGCAAGGTGAGGCTGCTGGCTGCTTTTATGTTAACTTGACACATGCTGGATTAATTTGGGAAGAGGGACCTCAATCGAGAATATGCCCCCACAAGGCTGGCTGGTAGGTGCCCATGGTGCACTTTCTTGATTGATGTGGGAGCACCAAGCTCAATGTTGGCAGTGCCACCCCTGGACTGGCAGTCCTCTGTTCTGTAAGAAAACAGGTTGAGCAAGCCATGAAGGTAGGCCAGTAAGCAATGTTTGTTTCTCCATGGCCTCTGCATGGTTCCTGCATACATGTTTCTGCCTTGAGTTCCTGCCCTAACTCGCCTGGATGAACTATGCAAGATAAAACAAACCCTTTCCTCCCAAGGTTGCTCACAGTAGCGGTGTCTATCACAGCAATAGAAACCCTAAATGCCAATAGTGTGTATCCTTAGCCGGACAAGAATTAAGGTTCCTATTGTCTCCTAAAGCTACAGTCCAATCACAGGAGAAAGAACAGAAGGATCCTAAGTGAGAAACATTCAACAAAGTACTTGTCCAGTATGCCTCAGCACGGTGAAGGATACCAATTTTAAAAAGCAAATAAGCAAAGCTGTGACTACCACAACAATAAAGGAGAAAGGAAAATGAAAGCATTATAGCTTATACGGTGATGTTCTGGGCTGGTTTCTCAAAGAGAAATGTATTATAAGGAAAACTAAGGAAATATGAATAGGTATGGGTCTTAATTAATAGCAGCACACCAGCGCTTACTAATTTATTATCAAAATGAAGCACATTGATGTAACAGTGATCATGACAATAATAAATGAAACCATGTACTTTTCCATACTATGTCTATATTTTTTCTGCAATCCTAAAACTTTGAAAATTAAACATTCATTTTAAAAATGTGTTGTGAAGGGCTGGAGAGAGAGTGCAGACATTAAGAGAACTTGCTCCCCTTCCAAAGGTCCCAAGTTCAGTTCCTAGCACCCATATCAGGCAGCCCACAACCATCTGTAACTCCAGCTCAAGGGGATTTGAAACCATTGGCTTCTACAGGCATCTGCACTCGTAGGTACCTACGCAGATGAACACACACACATCTATGTATAGCTTTAAAGCAAGAAAAACAAACCTTTAAAATGTATTGTCTCTCTATTGTGTCGCAGCCAGTATGAATATACTATGTTTTATGGAAATTACTACCTGTTGGCAAAACAAAAATTAATAAATAGAGAGATAGAGAGAAGCAGATAGATATCTAAACATTCCTTTCACTAAAGAAAATCACTGAATGACAAGCTCATAGAAAAAATACTTTAGTCTGAGGTCATTAAATTTTTCAAATAAATTGATTCTCAGAGTCAGGTGTGACAGGAGGAGGATAAAAATAATGCGATGAAAAGAACAGCTTGTGTCAAAGACCCAGGGCAAGAAGAAATTAGCGCTTTGATGAAGCAAGTGAAAGCCCATTGCTCTTGAAACTCTGAACTCAAAACAGGATTAAAAAAGAGAAAACAGGGGTCCTAATCTTGACTGGCTCTCAACTTGGATCCACACGTGTACCATAGGCTGACAGAATTTCTGATTTCCATAAATTTAGCTTTCCTTTAGCCTTATGTAGTTTATTTTACATTAAAATGCTAATCAAGAGAGTTTACCAGCTTTCCTAGAGGTTTCCAAAAGCATTCAACATGCTATCAGGCAAAAAACATTAAAGTTTATCCCAATGACAAGGAATTATTGAGCTATTTTAAGCCACACTAAATCCTCGTTGGTTTGGCTTTTTTATAAAGTCCAAACACCTTGGCAGATCCTTCAAAACATCCCATGAAATGGTCACCATGGGTGTTTCTAGTTTTGTTAGTTTTGTTCAGTGTCTTCTCTCCTAATGCCACAGGATGCCTGCCAATCACTGCTTTCTTATTCTCAGGCTGTTGGCTTTCTGGTTTCTTTAAAACTCTTTCTTATATCTACTACGTTTCCAGGCTGCACCAGCAATAACTTTCTCTATGTATAAACCTTTCCTGCTTCCCTTGAGTAGGGCTCATTACACACTGGTTGTGTTAGACAGAATGCTGGTCCTAAAACGACTTATGCCTAACTCGTTGAACTTGTGAATTTGTTATCACAGATGCTGAAAGGGTTTTGTAGAGCGATTAAGTCAAAGAACCTGAGAAAGGAAGATAGCATCAAAATATGTAATAGGCCCAATGTAGACATGGGGTTCTTTAGGAAAGAAGGTTAAAGTGTCAGAGTTAGAGAGCAGATTGATGAACAGTGGAATTAGCAGAGGTGGGGACGCTGTGTATAAATGGACATGAGTGCCATGCTTTAAAGATGGTGGAAGTGGTTACAAGGAAGTAATACAGGTGGCCTCTAGAAGCTAAAAATATCACAGAATGAATTACTTCCTGGAAGGTACCTGTTTTGGAGACTTCTGGCCTCAGAACTAGAGAATAATAAACTTGCATTGTTTTTAAGCCACCAAACTTACAGTTTCTTGTTTCAGGAAAAGAAACAATATCTTAGGTATATAGTTGTCCAGCTTTCCATCTGTGCTAAAATATTTATTTATGTACCTCAATTAGCTATTGCTACTCACTTACCTATTGAACAATAACAATTGTGTAATGCAGTTCTTCCCTGGGCTGGGAACTGCTTACAGTGTTACAAATATAATAAGGTCCAAAACAAGTGAAGGCTGTGATCTCACAGACATTATAACCCAACACCAGACACATAGCAAGTGCTGAGGGCCATTGCTATAGCTCAGTGTTGCCCAGCATGTGCAAGGCCCTCGCTTACATCCCCAGTATTACAGAGGGGGAAAAAACGCCTAGAAATATCTGTTGAGTAAATTGATCATGGCAGCTCCATAATGATAGACTTGAATAAGAGAGACACAGTGGTCTAGGGTGTAGCTTGGTGGTAGAGCACTGTGAGGCCCTGCGATTCGTCTGTTGTACATTTTAAAAGGTGAAACGGGTACTTTTGTTTAAGTAGCACTTCTATAGGAAAACATGAGGCTCTAGCACACGAAGAGACTGGGGAAACTTGATACTCCCGTAAGCTTTAGGTCACTGTTTTTGAACATAGAGGGAGTCCTAGAGAGCCGAATTCTCATCATGTTTTTAGTTCTCGAAAAACTAAGAGTACATTCTTTACATTGTACGTGAGCAGTTGATTTTAGCTAACGGTCCTTAGGGGGATGAATTGGGAACCACGCTACTTGGTCTACTGACTCTGAAGACGAATGGTGTAAAAACAAGTCCAAGCAGGGAGTCAGTGGGGTGAATCCTTAGACTTTTAGGGGTTGATGTATGGCCAAGAAATACAGTCAGTTTAACAACGGTGTACAGCAAGCCAGTGTCAAACTTAAGAGCGGTGGAGAACTCAGGGTTTGTTCTGAACTCCTTGTGCCTACCCAAAGCTAAACACATAGCTAGTAACCGGTTGCCTCTGACTTCCTGCAGGGTTCACTAACCCAGTTCTGAAGCCCCATAGACTCTCAGATTCTAGGTTAAGGTCAAGTCCAGCCTGAACGAGCTATAGGCAATCTGTAGAAACGCGGATGCTGGGGGTAGGGAGGATAAGCGGCTGGGAAAGTGAGCAGTGGAATTATCTAAAGGAATGCCTCTCCGAACTTTGGGAGGATTTCACTGGACAAGCTTGACTGACAACAGCGCTCAGCGCGGATTCTTTTGTGGTCATCAGAGAGGAGAAACTGGTATTGGAAACCGAGAGGCAGTGTTTGCCCTCGCCGGAGAGACGTCTCCAATAAAGATAATTTCTTTCCCTTCTAGCGCCTCTCTACAATGATAAGAAGGATCAAGTAAAACACGAGGACAAGGAGAAATGAATAAACGCCTTTAGCAAATGTGAGCTTTTGTTAGTGTAGTTTACAGTGTGAACGGCTTTAACATTTGGGAGATGCGTACGCACCCGCCGCCTTTCCCTGCAGGCAGCATTCACTAAGCTAATCCGTTATATTTATTCATACTAGAACAGAAGTGCTGACAGCGAGGACTCAGTTATAAACAATTCTTCTGATGAGCTTAGGATCGTGGCTCCCCTAGAGCGGCACATCTCTTCTAAGGCCACCAGATTAGCTGTGGGATGCAGCCAGGGCGCCATGACAGCCGCGCCGACTGAGCATGTGCAGGAAGGTGTAACCTGAAGCCCACAGAGAGGAAGTCTGGAAGAAGAGGAGCGACACAGAGGTCCTGGTGGGAAGCTCAGCATGCGCAAGCGGAGGTGAGGGACCAGGCAGGGACGCGCAAGCTGAGTGAAAGGCTGGATTTGAACGCTGTTTGCCCATCAGCAGCTCTGTCGGCTTCGCAGGGTACCGGGCAGCCAATCATCTCCTGCACACTCCCGCCGTCTCCAAGTCGGAAGACGCCGGAACTTGACTCACTGATTCATGTTGTTTATTCCTCACAGAACAAAATGCTGCAAAGGCAGCACTGCCTGCCAGTAAGGCAAGTAAGCTTCAGTATCGAAGTCCCTCCAACCGTATAGACGAAAGGCCTGGGAAAGGGGCACACAGTGTGTTTGCACGGCGTGCACGCTTTCGGCAGTCGTGAGTGATGTGGGGTGTTTACAGGAAAATTAAGTTGAAGATGCATTTAATTTGATTTGTTATGTTTACATGATACTGACCCAGTTCTACATGTAAATAGGGACTGCCCATCATGCCAACCGTCCCTGGGGCCCAAAGTACAGACACGAAAGTTACACAACTGTAGGGGAATATTCTATGGTGCCCAACAAGAGATTGTGTGGATCGTGGAGTATAAACAAGCTAGTCCGTGGAAAATACATCCTCTCTTCAAATTTACCAATAGTGAGCAGATAATCTGCTTTTCATCATGGCTAATCAAAAGAGAATTCTTTTCTGTCACAAACATATTTGGTAACACAGTATATACAGTCAAAAATGCGCCGTATACCTTCCTACGGGAATTGCACAAAATAGGATAAGTAGGACTTCCTGTCTGTGGGGGATGCAAGCATGTACAGAGAGGTCATGCGTACAAAGCCACACCATTTATTTATTCAAATAGATCAGAATGCCTCAGAGGCCCAAACGGCCTTCAACAAACATTCAAATGCCAACCCCCTGCCTGTGTTTGTGTGTATGTAGACAGAGCATTTCTTCAGAAACAGAACATTTCTATAAAGACTTAAAGGAATATGAAACACAAGTGGTAACAATGACAATGTTCTAAGATAAAGAGCAAATGAACCATTTTTTAGGGTGACCTAGAACAATAATTTATTAGGAGAAAATTTTAAATTAAAAGTTAAGAATTTGGGCCCAATGAGACAGCGCTATGTAACAGCTTGCCTGGCTGACTGAGATCCCTGGGACCTACGTGCTCGAAGGACAGAATTGATTATCCCAAGTTGTGATTTGCCCTCTACACGTGTGCCATTCCATGCACATGTCTCTCCAAGAAGATGTAATAAAAATAAAAATTGTTAAAGAAATAATAAATGTGCTTTTGGATGATTTGATAATCCAATTAATGAGGATTAAAATTTTGCAATAATGAAGATAAAAATTTTAATTTTGTTCTGTTTTATATGAAATATTGACATGGGCAAAGATAACATAAAAACCCATCATGAGCTGCCGTAATGAAGACACTTGTGACAAGCTGGTTAATGAATGCCATAAATTTAAAAATTCCGTTAGACTAGCAATTATCCAAGACACCTTGAAATGCCCTGAAATTTTTGGGTTTATAATGGAAGGGATGTAATAGAAGGCTTTCTAAATTTGGCAACAGTCTTAATTTATATGACAGCACCAAAGCATTGTGAAACAAGAGGCAATCTCTACTGGTATTTAAAAAATTTCAACCAAACTAGAAGAAACACATACACATTCTTTTAAGTGAAAAAATAAAAGATAGAAAGTTGCAGGAAATACTGATTCTGTGAGACAGACATTAAATATATCGGCATTATTCTCTGTTCTTTTCAGATATACCTTAAGATAAAATACAGTTGAAGACTATTTTGTATGGCTCTGTCAGCGACGTTTTCCCCACATAAGCAGAAGAACCGAGTTCTGATCCTCAGCATGCACAAATGAAACGTGGTGCACACCTGTAATCCCAGAGCTGGGGAGGAGGAGACAGGAGGGTCCCTTGAGCTTGCTCAATAGGTTGGCTAGCTGAACCTGAGTTCTAGGTTCACTAAAGAGAGTTTGTCTTGATATAGAGTGATATAGGATGCTGAAATGCTGAAATGTATACACACACACACACACACACGAGAGAGAGAGAGAGAGAGAGAGAGGTTCTTATGCTATGAGAGTCATCATGAACTGAGCAGGACCAAACCTACTCTGTGAGCTCACCTCTCTGAGTCACAGGTTCTTGGTTCTTGAGGCACCTGCATTTGAAATACCTTAGCTGGTTCTGACTCTGACTTAGTGTTGCCTCTGCTCTCAATTGACTGCTAGATCTCTCTTGTATTGCTTTGGTTTCAACTCAGTGGTACCTCCATAGTGCAGGCTGCCCTGGCTACTGCAATAAAGAAAATCTCCACTCTTCTTTAAGCAGTTGCATTTCTTTGTGGTCTTTCATTGATTAATTATTTTTCCTTTTGGCAAGTTCTCACTGTGTAGCCCTGGCTGACCCGAAGCTTCCTATGTAGACTCCGGTAGCCTCAAACTCACAGAGCTCCACCTGCCTCTGCCTTCTGAACGCCGGGGTTGAAGGAGTGCACCACCACATAGACCACTTGCGCTCTGGTTTCTCATTGATGGTTCTACCTCATTTTCAGCACTAGGAGGAAGGCTCCCTGTAGATGGGGCCTCTGAGTCTTTATGTGCTGTTGTATTTTGAGCAGAGCCTGGTCCTTCGTAGGCAATCAATACAGATTTGTGGGACAAATTCAAATGAGACTTTCCATCACCACTGGCTGTGGGCCAGTAATAGAGCAATGGCTTAAAAAAAAAATCTGGGAGATTGTGATCTTAACCTTGGAATGGAACATCCAGCCCAGCAATTAATCAAAAGTGAGAACAGGAAAGGACATTTCCTGACGTGCTAGAACCAGAACCTGTATTTCCCTTATCTCTTCCTTGAGAGGCTGAGAAGCTCCCACTTACAAGAAGAACTAAAACAGGCAAGAGGGGGATGCAGGGATCCAGAAAGCATTACATCAAACACTGGGGTACAGGAAAGAGACAGCTCAGCTTGAGGATGGGGGGTGCCTGGGAGAGGCGGCCAGGAAAAGGAGCATCTGATAAGACAGGGCACTTCAAAACAAAAGGAAATAAAACAAAAACAAGATAAACAGGTGGGATGAGTTATGGTGGTTTTGGAGACTACTTAGAAGTGAAATTTTTTCAGATTCACAAAATGTAATTGAAATTAGCAACACAATTGTATTGAGAAAATGGGTTAACAGAGTTAAAGACCTGCTTAGCGTAAGAAGAAGCTAATGCCTAAAATCAACAATCAGGGGCCGGCAGCGTTTGTATATTATTTGAAAATAGGAAGGTCTCGGGTTACCACCGTGAAGTAGCTGAGAGAATTCTGGGCAGTCAGCTCTGGCCGGCTGAACTGTAAAGTGGGGAGATGGGAGCAGAGGACTTGGCTAGTTTTCTTCTCAGTCTTTCCGTGCCATTCTGCCATACCACTGGAGGAACGCCATTGTCCCAAACTATAAGCTGTGCTTTCTTCCAGTAACACGCCTAACCACTGCCTCCATTCTACCTCAAAGTGGAAGAGCTGCACTACTTTTTCTCAGATTTGTGACCTGACACCCATTCACGGCCTTGGAGACACACTGCTTGTGACAAGCCTTAAAGATTTAAAAGCCAAATTCTAGAACATACTTCTCAGCAATGGCTTAGAAATTACATAGCTATACTGAGGGTGAAGAGGTGGGAGTGGGGGACAGAGAAGGAGAGAGAGAGAAAA
This sequence comes from Psammomys obesus, assembly GCF_907164565.1. Classification (NCBI taxonomy): domain Eukaryota; kingdom Metazoa; phylum Chordata; class Mammalia; order Rodentia; family Muridae; genus Psammomys; species Psammomys obesus. Next base: position 22,578,908 of record NW_026585895.1, read on the forward strand.
AGGGGGCTTGAGTAATTGAGAGAGAGAGAGAGAGAGAGAGAGAGAGAGAGAGAACTGTGTCTAGGAATTATTGATAGATTTGGACCACAAGAAACTTAAATTCTTAAAACTTAAATTCTTCTACTAGAATCCCCAATTTCTATCTTCATGGGAAGATAGAAATTATGCATGTGGTAATGTGAAAGACTTTGGAAAAAGTCTTTTGAATATTAACCACACTCTTTGAAGTGAATTTGGAAATATTGAAAAAATAACTAACAAAGAATGTCCTTTTGAAAGTGGTGGTTTAGACAAGGGTAGAAACAACTTTTTATTTTCATAGTGGTTTCTGAAAGCAAATAAACAATTTCAAAAGTAAAATATGAAAAGATAATAGTTTAGTTCTTACTAAACACAATGAAAACTAAGAAACAACAACTTTCAGCTTCAGCTTCAGCTCTCTATCGTCAGAGCCAAAGAGAACTTGAGATGCAAACGTTTTGACATTTGTGAAAATGAAACATCTTTTTTTAGTTGATACAACCCTAGATAGTTCCCCATTCCTAACTCAACAGTTGTTCTTAATACAATACTAGGTTGCTTCATTTTCGCTGTTATTGGGCAACTCAGACAGGGTGATTCAACAAGTCCTTGCTGACGAACTTTACCCATGGGAGTGGATTAAGCTGACCTTATTCTCTGTGGGCGAGGAGCCTGTTCCCAAGACATAAAAGCAGGCGAGCATCTGCCAAACCTCACTTCCTTCCTGACTCATTTTAGATACAAACATCCTTGGCTGCAGCTAGAGAGGGTATGAGAAATATATTTGAAGGATAAATGGGACAAGAAGATTTAAAAAAAAAATACAACGACTATTTTAGTGAGTGGGAAGAAGTGACCATTACCTTACTTTCCTGTTTTATGGGTGAGAAAGAGCAAATAGGAAATGCCTTCTAGATAGGCAGGGCGGTGGTCTCCTGGGGACCATTACCAGTTATCTGCTGGATGAGGCTGTCCTGGGAAAGGAATGCGTGCCTGGTGCCACAGCCAGTAAAAACAGAAGAAAACTAAACAAACAAACACAGCGTTTGCATCTTGCCAGAGTTTAGGATCCTGGATGGGATGGAGACTTTCTGGCTAACAGTTCATTTCACTCACCTCTCCTCCCCCCTCCCCCCCCATCTATACTAGTCCTCCAAGTTCCACCTTTTGATTGCAAGTCCTGGATATGAGGTGCCACCCCCCCCCCCACCTCTGGCAAACTGCAGTTTGCTGGAAAATTAGTAGTCTTTGGCTGTGAGGCTCTAAGTAAGTGAGTTGAAGCGGAATTGGGGCCGTTGCTCTGCGCTGCAGAAGATAGCTTATCTGAGATCATAAAACCAAATAAGAAGAACACTGGGAAAATTTGGAGGGGAAGGCGTGCGAGGGAAATGATGGCTGAAGTAGCTCAGCGAAGCTGAAGGAGAATGTGGCTGTCACTGTACTCCTGACGCCACTTTGAGGGCTGTTCTGTCTTTGGTTTGCCCCGCAATACCCCTAGCCCCTTAACTTGAAATGGTTCTATTAGGTCGTAGATTAAGATGCAAAGATACAGCCTGCCTGAAGATAGGGTGACGCTCTTAGAAAGAGTGAAGGAGTCAGTGGTGGCTTTTAAGATGCTGTAACACTTGGTCAGAGGACATTTTGCAGGGGGAGCCTCAGCTTCCTCATGTGAACAGCTGCCGGCTGCTAAAGAGAAAGGTTACACCAGGAGACACGGAAAGAAACAGCTTTACCTAAGTATGACTGGTACAAAAACCCCTATAGATTCTGATACACATTGATGAGTTTATAGATACTAGTGCAGCTATGAACTATCACCAAAATGAAAATAATGAGCATATCCACCTCTCTCAAAAGTCTCCTTGTAAGCTTTTGTAGTTTTCCCCTTTACCTCCTAACCCACCCTGATGCCCAGCTAGATAATGAACTGCCTTTACATAAATAAAATGATCATATTTGTTCTCATTCATTTATTTATTTAGGGTATAATTTTTTCAATCAACAGAACTGTATGATTCATTCACGATAGATATATCCATTATCTCTCTGTCTCTCTGGGTCTTGCTCTTTTCCTCTGTCTCCGTCTCTGCCTCTCTTTCTCTCTCTCTCTCTTTCTTTGTATGTACGTGTATGTGACTCCCTTGTTTTGTTCTGTGGAGCACTATGGTTTTGTTTTGTTTCAATCTATTTATTGCTTTAAAAATTCAGATTATTTCCAGTGAAGAGGACTGAAACAAACAAACAAAAAATTGCTGTGACACTTCTGCATGCTTTGAGAGTGTGCTTTCATTTCTCTTTGGTCCAGGAGACAATGAGCTGTATGTAGAGGTTAGGCTTGGGTTTGTGTGTGTGTGTGAATTGTTTTGTTCTGTTTAATTAGTGGTTTTTTTTTCCCCCATCAAGCAAAGTATTGAAGTCTCTTCATCATCAGGAGCGTTTGATATTGTCTACTTTTCAGCTCAGCCTCTAGAAAGACAATTGTGTGGCTTTAGTTTGCACTTTAAGTACTGCTGACCTTGAACACTGCCACTTGTTTATCTGTCATCCTGACTCCTTCTCTGGTAACTTGTCTGTTTAAACCTTAAACTTTGATAGTTGTTTAAGAATTTAAAATAGTTTTCTTAGCTGTAGCTTTTATACATCAAATTTAGTCATCCCGCGTCTACAGATCAGCCGTTGTGACACATTCACATGGTTGTGAGGACAGCACCATGATTAGTTTTAGCAGAAGGTCTATCAGGTCAAAATGTTCTCTTCTACCTTTGAGGCCATCCCCGTTCTCATCTCTACCCCAGGCACACACAGAGCTTGCTTCTGTTTCGGCAGATTTGTCTACACGGGGTCCATGACACTGCAATGGATGCAGCTCTGTTCTAGCCCATCCCGGCCTCTCCATCTGAAGCCCTCCAGCCTACTCTCCGGGGCTGGCCATCCATGCTCAATGAGATTTCTACGTCCTCACTGACTGTTTGTCTTACTCTCTGCCTTCTTTAGAACCTGCCTCTGTTCCAAGAAGACTCATCCTACAGCCCCTTCAGAGCAACATCACAACACACACAACATGCACACACACGCATGGATGGCTCTCACACACTCATCCCATGTGAGTCCATTTGGTTTAGGAGATAAACTTGATGCTCTGCCCTTGCCTTACCTAAGCTTCCTCTACTCCTTTGGTAACAGGCAAACAAATGACCGAGATTTGGATTGGTTGACCTTCCGCCTCTCCAATGTCTGTCCATCCCACTCTGGCCGCTTCTTCCAAAACCACACTCTGACACCTGTCGTCACAAAGATGCCATCTCTGAAGTTGCTTTTGTGAACGCTCCTCTTGCTGACAAGTTCCCAACTTTCCAACTTCTTTAGTAAAGCACCTTTTCCTTGAGTGTCCTTCCACCTCACCAGGACTCTCCAAACACTGCTAAGCAGACGCTAGCTGATGATCACCCCCTGTTTCTACACCCTCACTCCCTAGCGTGGGTTCCTTACAGCAGTATCTCAAACACTGTCGTTGACGTGCTGTAACGTCACAGATGTGTCCTTCCTCCACACTGATTATTCTGACCTTTTCTTTTTAAATATAAGGCAAGCTTCAGAATGCCACCTCATCCTGTGTAGGCCCAAGCGAGGAAGGGTATAGGTTCCATACTTTCACAGTCTCCAGCATATACTTAGCTCTCAGACTCGTGGTGGCATCTGTCTACCATTCCCTTCAAACCCACCTTTGAGCTTTTTCTACCCCACTCAAAACTCATTCCTGGGCAATGTGTGCCTCCCTCCTCAGTGCGTGGCTCTGTCCCTCATATCATAAGTCAAAACCATTAGACACAGAGTTCCTTAATTCGCTACTGACCCTATCTACGGTTTCCCCCGCAGCTGTTGCCACCCAGTTACCACGTAAAGGACACTTGTCTCTCTGTAGTTCTTTGTGTTCCCTGGGCTTTATACGTAGCTGCTTTCTTTAGGAACTTTTAATTTATTCTGTCTCTCACATCTATCTTTGATCTTTAAATTCTTCTTTTTTACCCAGTCGTTTCCAGTAGTTAAAAAAAAAATGGCAGCCACTTCCATTTTAAGGAAGCATTCCCTTTTCACCCCTTAAGAACTGTGTATACACCACCAAACTGCTTCCGGAAGCTTCCCTGGACTTCACATCCTCTTCCAGCGGCAGTCCTCTCCCCTTCTTCATCCTCAGAGCTGATGTTGTCTGTAGCATCTACTCTGCCTCCTCAGTCCCACCCTATTGCTGCAAATGCATTCACCAAAGTCAACATGGCATCCCACAAGGCTAAATTGCATAATTCAAGGTCTTACTATTACTCAACTATATACATTTGATATGTGGTGTGTGCTGTCCCATTCCTGAGACAAATTAGACTGCCTCAGAGACAAAGTACATAATAAAACAATACATTAAAGACAGGGAACTAGGGATCGACAACTTGTTAGATCCCCAGAACCCAAATGGTAGAAGAGAATGACCCCCTCCCCCTCAAGCTGTCCTCTGAGCTACATGGGTGTGCCATGAAATACATACAGACATACACACCACACACACACACACACACATACCACACACACACACACACACATATATATATATATGCATGTCATAGTCCATATATGTACACATACACACACACACACACACACACACTAAGATAACATAAAAGCATCGAACTAAGCATCTGTATTTGAGGCATCTTTGATATATCTTTTACGTAGTTTTTCTGTCTGGCCACTTAGTACCTGTGGTTTTGCAGTTTTGCTGTGAAGACTTCATGTATAGAAAGGTAAGCGTGGACCAGGTGTCCTCTGTGTTTCTTTTGGGTTGGCGGTGGTTGTGTTTTGTTTGCTTGTTTTGTTTGTTTGTTTGTTTTTGAGACAAAGTTTCTCTGTCCTAGACTCCCTTTGTAGACCAGGCTGGTCTCGGACTCACAGAGGTCTGCTAAACCTCTGACTCCCTGAGTGTTGGGATTAAAGGTTTGTGCCACCACACCTGGTTGCTCTGTATTTCTTTTAAGTCCTTGGAATCCATGGTGGCTGGTTTCAAGTCCCACACGGGTAAGCAGTCACGTTTTTATGCATGGTTCAGCATTCCCATCTTTGAAGTGAGACATTTTCTCTTGCTGTCTAAATTACTTCTAGGTCATAAATTCTCCTTTGGAAGCAATATTAACTCTTCTAGGGAACCCTGCCTGCTCTGTACTAAGAACTGCATTATCTGGAGATGAGTAGTCATTTGATACTTTTAGGGTGTGTGCTAAGAATCTTGAGTGATTTAAACTCCTAGTTAGAACTTATTTTCTGTCCCTAAAACTAGACCTATCAAAAAGACATATACAGTCCTTAACACTATGTTACTTCTTTAACCTTTATAGAAAAACACTCTTAGAAAATTCTTTGGAGAAAACAAACAACATAAGTTACAGAAAAACATTTTTTCTCCCTCTTTGCATTTCTATATGGAGTATGTTGTGGTAGAAAGAACAGACCTGGAATGACCTGGATTTTGATTTGGCCAGCCACCTTTGCCCTGTGAACAGTAGCAAGCTACCCTGACTCACCTCGCCTCTAAATGGAGGCCCTCCGAAGATGAGGGTGAGAATCAAGCAGGCCTGTGAGCACAGAATCTTCTGCAGGGTGAATCTGTTGAACAATTTCAGACATTCACTCACAGAGAAAGGAAGGTCTATTGGAGCAAGGAACCTCCGATTCTGAGGATAGTGACAGGGCGTGAGATCAACACTTCAGGGTACCTGGTCACACACAGACACAGCAGAGTCAGAAACTGGTTTAGAGTGACTTGCTGAGATGAATTTTAGGCAGAGAGCCTGACGGGAGTTGTTGGTTTCAGTCCTCTCTGTGCGTTGATTTTTATCTGTTTATTTATGATTTATTTTTGGATGGGAGAAGGGTGCAGTTTTTGACTTCTCAGTCAGAGCAATCACCCTTTTGCAAAACACTCAAGGGAACTGATGCTTAAAAACAACCTAGGTCAGGAATGGCGATACTTCCAGAAGATCTTTTATTGTACAGGCTTGTTTTTAGCTATTCTGGGGTTTTTGTTTTTCCATATGAAGTTGAGAATTCTACTTTCATGGTTAAAAAAATGTGTTGGTATTTTGATGGGAATTGCATTCAATTTATAGATTGCTTTTGGTAAGATGGCCACTTTTTCTATGTTAATCCTGCCGATCAATCCATGAGCGTGGGAGATCTTTCTATCTTCTGATAGTGTCTTCAGTTTCTTTCTTCAGAAACATTGTGCTCAATTATGTTCATAGTGGTTTTATTTGTAATAGCTAGAAACTGGAAACAACCCAGATGTCCCTCAGCCAAAGAATGAATAAGAAACTGTGGTACATCTACACAATGGAATACTATTCAGCTATTAAAAACAAGGACATCATGAAATTTGCAGGCAAATGGATGGAACTAGAAAAGATCATCCTGAGTGAGGTAACTTAGACCAGAATAACACGCATGGTATATATTCACCTATAAGCGGATATTAGCCATACAGTACAAGATAACCATATTACAATCCACGGACCTAAAGAAGCTATGTAACAAGAAGGACCCTAGGGAGGATGCTTAATTCTTTTTCAGAAGGACAAATAGAATAGACACTTTAAGTGGTTGAAGAGAGGGAACTGGACAGGACCCTTCCGTAGATGTCCTGTGAAGGATCCCGCCCATTTGAGGATCAAAGCAGATGCTGAGACTCACAGCCAAACTTTGGGCAGAACACAAGGAGTCATATGGAAAAGTTGCGGGATGGAAGGACACAGAGAGGACAGGAGTTCCACAAGAAGACCAACAGGACCAACAAATCTAGACCCGGGGGGGGGCGGCTGTGGAGACTCATGCACAAACCAAGGGCCATGCATGGAGAGGACCCAGGCCTCCTGCTCAGATGTAGCAGATAGTCAGCTCAGTCTTCATGTAGGTCACCTAATAAGGGCTGCGGGAGTCTCTGACATGAACTCTGTTGCCTGCTGTTCCATCATTTCCCCTTAGCAGGTCAGCCTTGCTAGGCCACAGAGGGAGAGGATGCAGGTAGTCCTAAATAGACTTGATAGTCTGGAGTCAGTTGGTAAGGGAGGAGGGCTCCCCCTTTCTGAGGACTAAGGAAAGGGATAGGGGGAAAAGAGGGAGGGAGGGTGGCACTGGGAGAAGACAAATGAGGGACTGTGGTTGGGATCAGGATATAAAATGAATAAAGTAATAATAAAAAAGAACAACCTAGGAACACATTAAAGTGTTAACGGAGCAAATGTTTTTGTTTAAATAGTAATTTTAAGAAGTCACCATATGTAAAGGAGTTCGAATGTCCCTTTGTCTCTCTTACTGAAGCGCATCTCAAAGACATTAAAACAAAAACAAGACCAATGATTCATTGAACATTGGTCATTTTAGTCCAAACTAACTTATAAAGACTAACAAACACCTTTCATTTGATCAGGCATGAGAAAATAAAAATTAAAAAAAATATATTTTTTTGAATAATAATTTACCAAAACCATGCTTGCCTTACTGACGTGAAATGATAAGTGGGTTTTCTTAAACCACGTGTCTTAATTCCATGTTAGAATGTTAAACTATAGACTACCACATGGCCCACACCGTCTTGGACATAAGCTAGGACAGGATGGTGTGACGCTGCGGGATGATGCCATAAAACATTCCAACTACTTTTAAGAGAATCTTGGGTTGGAAGCTACTGTGAGCTTACTAGTGCCTATTGTGAGGATCTTGCTTCTGCTTTTACCCAGAGTACGAATCCACCTGGATTGTGCTAACACTAACCATTGAGATAAATTACCTCAGGCCTCTTCTGCCACCAGGTTCTGCACAGACAGTTGACACTGTTGGATTGACTGTTGTATTCTACCTATCCATGATTGCCACCAAGCTGATAAACACACCCAAAGATCACCTTTGGTTTATAAACTGCTCAGGACATTCAACTTGCTTATGAGACAGACATGAACATTCTACAGAACTTTGAACTGAAAATTACTTAATCCTAAAACTGCCAAATATAACCAAGCTGGACATTATGAAAAGTTTGACAGAAATAGCTTCATTATTATAAATAGTTTTACTGTGTTAGAGTTAGAAATCTTTCCTTTTTATTTAGACAAAAAGGAGAAAATGTTTCGGAGTATTTGAGCCCACTGTGAACCTGAGATTGTGTTGTTTACTGGAAAGCCTGTTTCTAGTTGTGGTGTGGCTCAGCCCTAGCACACACCTTTAATGCTAGAGCTTTCTGCTTGAGTATTGCAAACAGGATTAAATAAAGTTAACCCTAGGTTAAGAGGTAGAGCAAGCAACCAGTTGACAGGGAAGGAATATAGTTCAAAAACAGAGGAAGTGCAGAGGATGGATAGGGAGATGCACAGGAAGTAGAAGAAAGGAAACCTTCAGTTTTGAGGTTTTTCAGAGATGGCATGGGGAAGGAGGTTTCCTCTCTTTTGCCTGGGGCTTTGGCTGAGGAAGAAGGTCAGCTGGGAGCTTACTCTGCCTCTCTGAGCTAGCAGGTTTTCACCCCAAAGTATGGTCCCCAAGTCTTCACTGGTAAAATCAAATGTGTGAGATTTTGTTAAAAACAAACATTTGCAAGTAAAGCTGTTTGGATAAAATGGTAGACTGTGAGACACACTGTGTCACGCTACAGCTTTCACAGTGAAATGGTTTGGTTGTTGTTTATTTTTATTTTCCTGGGGGGAGAGGCTGCAAGGGCAAACGGTGGATATGAAGGGACGGGTAGATGTGTGAGAATAATGTGTATGATGTGAAATTCACAAAGAATCAATAAAAAGGTTTTTAAAAATGTTAAATGTTTTGATAGGTCATTTTCCCAACCCATCTCAATTAAGAAAATAGTATTTCCTCTCAAAGATTTTGTTTTTAAGTTTTTTTTTCCATCCTAGAATCTGAAGAAAAACAATGCTCTCAAAATACATGGACTGTCCCACACTACTTACTTATCTGTAAGATTCTTGTGATGGCAGAACTCAACAGAGTTGGTTTAAACAGAACGTCATCTATTAAAGGTTTTCATTTTCAGAAATCTTTGGGGGACATGTAGGCAACAATTTTAGCGAAAGTATCATGGCAGGCAGGGTCTACCATCACTGTCCAGGCTACCGGACAGCATAGGGGAACCTGTGACTTGTTAGAACCCGTGTCTTTTCTCAGTTGGGTGGCATGTCTAGTGACATTTACATTGGAGAGAGGGAGAGAGATACAGAGTGGTTTTCAGTCTGTGAGTGGACTGAGAAATGGGGTGCTTGGAATTGGTGGGTATGGAAACATACAAACAATTTAAGAGTTTTGTTTCTCTTGATGTGTTTATAGCAGCATTTTTCCACTTTGCCAAAACTCAAGATGATTTAGACGGTACAGGGATGTGCTACTCTGTAACACTGAAGCCATGTTTAAGGATGTATTATCTTTCTAGTTGTTTTCATTCTTGATTTATATGAGGGGAAAGTCTGATACATGTTAGCATTTCCCCCTTTCCTCCAATTTTTGTGTGTATGGAATATGTTGTGCATGTAAACCCACACATGTGTGAGCAGATGGGTATGTGTGTGTGTATATAATATGAGCATGTGCATGGAGGCCCAAGGTGGAACTTGGACAGCTTCATCCTATATATTAAAGCAGGGTTCTTCACCTGAATGTAGAGCTCATCCCCTCAGCTGGTCTAGTTAACCAGCATCTTCCAGAGACCTCCGTCTCCTACTCCTATGCACTGAGATGACAGGCAGCTCCTCACAACCAGCCAGCGTCTGAGGGCTGGGGATCCGAGAACTCTGCCCACCAAACCGTCTCCCCAGCCCAAATGACTGTATTTTAAAAAAGAGTTCTCTACTCTTACTAATATACTTTTCTAATTAACAGACAAAGAAACAAACAGGACACTCTCTGTGCGAGCTTAGAACCTTCAGCGAATAAGCAGCTGATCTTAAATTCCCACTAAGCTTCCAGGATGGGGTAGTTTACACAGGGCTGCGTGTAATCTGCCTCATGGTGACCACCGCAAAGCAGTTTCAAAGAGTGGGAAAGCAGAGAAGGTAGGTGTGAGACCTCCTTCTTTTCAGGTAAGAAGCTCAGACTTGAGATATCTTACTAGCATCAAGTTCTACCTCCTTCGGGCAATGTTATTTCTTGAGCATTGAGTTGAATGTCAAAAGCCCAGTTTCAACCCCCTGCTCTCACTGACTATTTAAGAATCACACCAAGACTTTGACTCAGTTATAAACGAGTAATTGTGTTAATCAGGTGCACTTCAGAGCATGCTAGTGTGTAAGTGGGTCCTGGTACACAGTACCTCTTCAATGTCCTGTTCCGTGACTGCACAGTACAGTAATAATCATGAAACTAAATTAGGTAAGCAATAGGGAGGATTTAATGGGTGGATGCGATGATAAAAATCAACCTTTGTTACCGGAAAGCAAAACAGAAAGTGGGGAAATTCCGCTTTTTAACCCTTCATTAATAAGTCCCTGGAAGCATCAGTTTATGGAGCACTTACAAACAACATGTGAACAAGTTGTACACACATGGGAAAAGATCATCAGAGCCTAGCAAGAATCCCCGTCCAGAACCATCATCATCTCCTGAGCCTGCCATGCTGTATCAAGTCTATGCTGGCCCAGACTGCTGTATGAAACTCGGCTTGTTTGCTCCTGACAAACACAGTGCCAGAAATCTGTAACTGAAATTCTGTCATACATTTCTGGTAACTTTACACTAAAAAGCAATTTCATCCTAGTCAGAGTATCTGTCATCAAGAAAATGGACGGCAATAAATGCTGGTGGGCATGTAGGGGAAGAGGAGTCCTTCTTCCCTGCTTGGAGGAGCGTGAGCTAGCACTGCTACTGTGGAAATCATTGTGACAATTTCTCAAAAAAAAAAAATTAAACACAGGGCTGGAGAGATAGCTCAGTGTGTAAGAGCACAGGCTGCTCTTCCTGAGGACCTGGGTTCAATTCCCAGCAACCACACGAGGCAGAACACAGGAAACCTGACACTTCCTTCTGGTCTCCTCAGGCACCTGCACAGACATACACATATCCAGACGACTGTTCCACGGAAGACTGGATGGCAAAATGTGGTACGTGCACACACTGGGGTTTTATTCAGCTACAGAGAAAATGACATTTCCAGGAAAGTGAGCAAAGCTGGAAAGTGTTGTGTTAAGGGAAGGGATCCAGATCCAGAAAGAGAGACGCCACATGTTTTCTCTCACGTTCGGATCCTAGATTTGACTGTTTGTGTCTGTGTATGGATCTGAGTATGAATACGGGCATAGGCCGTGAAACCAGAAGAGTGGTGTTGGGGGGAAGGGGTGAGGAGCAGGACACATGTGGGATGGAAGCAGGAGGCCACTGGGACTGGAGGCTTACAAGTATGTATGCAGGAGCAGTAAGATGGGGAAGAAAACCAGGAAGCGGAATCAACGAAAACAAATTTTGTTTGAAAATGCCACCACGGCATTTTGTATGCTAATTGAAAGGTTTTTTTTTTTTTAAAGGGATAAAAAAGTAATCGGTTTTATTGCAAACTGAAACCTCAGAACCGAATTGAGATCAGATCGTGAGTCAGTGGGGAAACTAATGAGAGACTTGCAAATCCTGATTTGCTTTATAGCTCATCTCGGGCATGGCAACCCCTCCCACACACACACAGACACACAGACACATACGCCAATGCAGTCCGGTTATATTTATTTATTTGCTTCCCTCAGTGAAAGGAGACCCTCATCATGGTATTTGTCAGTGTGTTTAGAAAGTGCACTTTTCAGCTGATAGTCTTTTCTTAGCCGTAAAGATGAAGTCGTCTGTATCACCTTCTCCTTGAGCAATTGAGCATTGACTCACAGCATTCTTGTCACAGGGCTGATTACGCTCTCTCGGGCGTTATCAGCGATGCCAGTTAAACAAGGATGTCCATAAAAATGAGAATCTGAGCATTACCAAATGTCATCAGTGGAAGGAGCTGTAATCGCCTCCTGAAGCAGGAGATTAGATCTGCTTTTCACATGAATTTTTGACCAACTCATTTGTAATTTCCATGTGACCTTTCTTGTAACTTGTAATGTGATTACCTAACAAATTTAACATGTAAACAGGAAGTGATATCAATGAAAAGCGGTGCTCGTTTATTGGGTCAAAGCTGACCAACCTGCTTACATAGTACATGTCTGTGAGAAACACGTAATTCTGGTAGAAGAGAAAGACTCCCATGAAATGGTTAATCACACAGAGAAGCCAAGCCATTTGGTAAATTCAGGCATTTCAGCATTACGAGTAAGGCAAAGTGGCAAGTTGCCAAGGAGAGATGGACCAGGTTCACTGAGATACTTGTTACAGGGATCTTGATTTGTGGCAAACTCATTTGCTGCAGGAAGTCACTGGGAGGGGGAGGAAGGGGAGTAGAATCTGCAGTTGTGTCTAACACTGAGCCAGACAAAACAGCAATGAAAACCCAGGAGCTGGCATTCAATCATTAAAGGATTGTAGCCATTGGTACTGTGTTATCTAGACAAAGCTGAAAACATCCCAAGGAAGGCAGAATCTCAATTTCTGAAACCAGAAACTGGAAAACAGCATCTAAACAGCGATAGCTGAGCTCAGACAGACGCAGTAATAGCCTTAAAATAGCACGAGCTTAATAGTAAATCTTGATACAACTGCATGTACCAGTAGGAATTTGTAGTGTTCATTTGCTTTGCTGCCTTTTGAACAGCATACAAGTGTATTGTGCAGGTACGTACAATGATGCCATTATGTTATGGCAGTGTTTGGGGAAATGGCTACAGCTTGATTAATTGTAGAACAGAATTGCTTGACAGTAGAGCTGTCAGATATCAAAACACTTGCCGGGTTCTTTAATTGGACGAGTTGAGGAATGTATATTGTTTCAGCTATAACTGAAATCAATCTACAATTTGAGTAAAAGTTAACTCTTTAATAATGTCTTCATCCTTATCTGTAAAATGTTAGAAAGAGAGAGAGAAATCAATCCAAAACCTCTACAATGTAGAGTCTACAGAAATGCTTTCACACATATGTGCATTCAAGACTAATGACTGATAAACAAAGGAGGAAGCAGAATTTGGGAGGTTCTTCTAAGTTTCCAAAGAGTTTTTCATATACAGTCCTCACAATAAAACTCTGAGATTGGCACAAAAGCATTTCCACTCTAGTACGTATAAAGCCTATTCCATACCATGTTTTATTCCAGTACTTGAGAGAGAAAAAAATGAGTGACATTCCTATAGTCGATGAATTTAAAAATGGACAAACAGAGCAGAATATTTATGATGTTCTGAAAGTTTTTGCCTAAGATGCCACAAAAATCTCCCTAGGACTCAATAATCTAGTATTATTATTATTATTTTAATCTAGGCTGCCTCTGCACCAAATAGGTCAAATTAGCCAAGAGAGAAACACATTCTCCTTGAAAGCTGCTTTCCAAGGCACTCAGAATTTCATACCAGAAAAAAAAAAACAAAACAGTTTAGCAGATAACTCAAATGTAAGAGCACCTGCACATTAAAGCACTGTTTCTAGACCACTGTTTTTTATTTTCTTTAGGTCAGTGCTAAATAAACTTGCATTAAATCAGTGAATTTTTCATCTTCAACATTAAAAGAGCTTGGAAGACATCATCTCCCACCTTCCAAAAGAGAAGACTGGGCAGAATGAAAACTATGGACTTATTCTTAGGCCATTCAGGAAATGAAGCTTCCTAACGAAAGCCATGATGTCATTTGGAAAGGGCAGTGTTTCTCCACTAGGTTTTCTGTAAAAGAAACTGAGTTCATCTTGAAGAGATTCAGGTAAATATTTTTTGGTGACAGTCCATCATAGATGACTGGGTCCTTCACATTGCATCACCTCAGGACATCTTGTTTCATGCCGTCTCCTACGATAGTGACTAGAGTGAGGCAAGGTTTGATGATGGGATGATGGCATTGTAGATGGAATGGTTTCCATGTTATTATCAAGGAACTGTGAGCTAATGCTTTGGTAACGGGAACACACCCTGTTTTTCTTGACTAGTGCTTCACCCATACTGTCAGGCTAGTTCTGCTGTGCTGCCCAGGCACACTGCAGGACCTACTCTTCTGAGTGCTTCAGCAGGTAAGGGACAGGGCCAGCTCGCCCATGCTCATTCCCTGGCTCATCTGCAACTCTTACCCTGTGGCCAGCTCTACTGTGCTTCCTGGGAGATGGCCACTCTCCTGAGTACTGCAGCTGGCTAGGGGTGGGGTCAGCTCTCCCACAATGCCCAGGCAGGGGATGCGTCCAGTTCTGTACCACACTCACACATCAACATGTCCCTGGGAGGCAGCCCAGACCAGAAATGTCCACTTGGCCTTTGGTGATAACAGACCCCTGCTGCTGCAGGGCCACAGACCCAGTTGTGGCCTCCAGGGGCATCACAGGCTAAAACCCCACCATGGTCCCAGGTGGCACCACCAGCTACTCACCTCAGGCTGCTCCTCAGTACCCTGGAGTCTCCTGTTCTGCCTCTCTTCATTGTGCCCACATCCTTCTGTTTCTCTTTCATTTCTCCACTGCAGGGGTCTCTGAGTGTCTGGGGGGTCATCTCAGGAGTGGCCTCAGGAATTTTATGCCCTGCCCATGCATTATAGCCCTGGACAGGGGTCATCTTGGTCATGGTCTGTCCCCCCAGGCCTGCATGATGCTGAGCTGGTGGTCATGAAAGGCTTGCTTTTTTCAGAGTGTGAGGCTACTAATCACTCCGATGTTCACATGTTAGAAAACTGAGTGTGGGTATAGCCTTTTTCTTCTGCCACACCTGCAATGCCACTGTGGTTTGAGTCTTTTTCTTATCCTCTCCCCCTTCATTCTCCCTTCTTCTCCTTCTTTTTTCCACGGGGACTCATAGATAATTCTTTACATACATTGTTTAATGGTCAAACCAAACTTTAGCCAGCGGACTTTTCAAGTGCTCCCGTGCTGTGTACACACATTATTGCCTCCTTATTTTCCAACAAGATTCTCCAGAATCAGCATAAGCCCAGCTCTGACTTCTTCTCCAAGACCTTAGTTAATTTTATTTAGAAACTGGGGCCTACCTACACTCTGCATACTGCTTTTAGGGCAATTTTAGTGAATGAATAAAGATTATCTTTTGGGCTGGAGAGATGGCACAGTAGTTAAGAGCACTCTACTCTTCCAAAAAACCCAAGTTCAATTCCTAGCACCCACACAGCAGCTTACCACTGTCTGTAACCCCAATTCCATGGGATGTGACATCTTCACACTAATGCACATAGAGTAAAATTAAATAAATGGAAAAAAAGAATATCTTTTATAAAACATTGACTCGCTGTGGAGGTTCAGAGCACAGTGGACAATGGTAATGGAACACCACTATCACTGACCATATGAAAAGCAAGGCTCAGAAAAGGCAACCTGACTTAGCTCTTAAGTACCAAAGCTGGGTCTTTAACCAAGCCTGTAGCTTCCAAGTCTTCAATTAAGCCATAGAAGAAACGTCCATGGTGCTCATGTTCACCAAGTACCTTTGTATTTTCCATAATGGTGATTCCTACTTCTCCTAGTTAGAAACCAGAATTTATTATTTTAATAGGCCAAGTAGTTGCATGCGTGGCCAAGAATTTAAATGCACAAAGACTTCAATTTGAAAAATGGTAGTATGATTATATGGTTACCAAACAAGTTTTGTTTTGTGATGAAGGTAAAGACCTTTGGTTGTGGGGACCCTGGAAAAAAGTGTCTGGCACATACTGCCCATAATCCATAGTAAAAACAATGTAATCTCATAGTAGAAAACACACACACAAAAGCACACACAATCAAAAACAGTGAGATATTTGCTAGAGCAATCTTTCAGCATAGAATGGCCTGTTTCTGCTTATGCTTGTACATTCTCTAAGGTTGAGTGTTATTCTCCTAGACTTTAATGAATTTTGATATGGTATTTCTATGCTTAAACTGGCTGTTTAACCACCTCTACTGTTTCCAGCCTATTGGCTGGTGGAGGATGCTGCCTCCCTTGGTGTCATGGCAGACTGGTGGGCCCCACATGGGAAGTCAGTGTGACCTGAGTTTAGATCCTTTCTGAGCTAAGTTATAGCTCCTAATCCAACTGTCCCCACTCTAAGTGAGAGGTTCTTGCTATAAATTCTTATAGTTGTGACTTTCTACCTTTTTAACTAAGTATGATGAACATGAAGGGGACAGACAAATATGCCAGTGCAAGAGGGAAAAAGATGCTGACATCTGTGAGAAGTCAGTGCTGTCCGTATTCGTGACGAGCTGACTTTGAGCCAGAGTAAAAACTCTGTGGTGTGAACACCATTACCGCTTACCATTTCATCATCTCCCCAACATTTATGGGAGGTGATTCCTGGTCTAGAAAGAACAAGTGACAGTGTGAAAAGGAAATTATTAATTATTTTATTTTAATTCAGAAACCACAAGATTAGATTCCTTGGGGAGCAGAAACTTAGAGAACTTGGGAACATCTCCAGGCAGACACTTAGAAGGAGCATGGGGCTGCAACTAGCTCAGAAGATTCTAGAGAGGAAATGACTAATTTTACTAAGCAGCCCATCTTATAACTAACTCTTCTCTTCTAGATTCAAATTTGCCTCTTAGAGGAACAAGCGTTTCTGCCGTACTGACCTTCTGAACATTAGACTGTTATTTTTGGAATGGCAGTGGCTGACGTCACCACAAGATGTAGCTCTCAGGTCCCTTAGACTTTCTGCCACTGGTTCTCTAGAGCAGCTCCTGGGAGCATGTTTAATAAATGTTTCCAGTGATGCTATCATTTAGGAGCGCTCACCACACTAGGTGAGCAGTGCGATGCTGGGGAGCTCCTTGCACATGCATTTGATCTCGTTTTGTATCAGAAGGTTTTCCCCTGGAGTGGAGGCTAACCTGAGAGTGAGTAGGTATGAGCTGGTGGAGTGCATGAGGAGGAAGGGAAGAGGTTTTCTGGGGCCTTATTTGTATGTTCTAGATGTGACTGAAGAAGCTAGAGGCCATGCCTGGGCTGCTAGGAATAGACAGGACATTTGACACTCCCTTCATAGCAAACAGGACGCAGAGAACACGCCTGTTTTTTTTCCAGGTAAACTTGAGATTGACTTTTGAACAACGCGATAGAAGCAAAAGTCAGCAAATTACTTTTGGTTTCTCAAAAATTTAACTATTAATAGCTTGGCTCTGGCCAGAAGTCTTACTCAAGACATACATATTTACTGTATTACTCGGGGCTACATATAGTGAAAATAAAAAAAAAGAACTGAGACTCAACTTGTGACTGTCACATGCAGTTTACCAGACAGACAAGCTGCCTCCGATGAGACAAGTCAGGATCACAGCATTAGCTGCAGCAAGAGAAGGTGGCTAAGAAGTGATTATATGGTATAGAATGTTAACCACAGTTAACTTTTCAGTTAGGATTTAATACTGTGTCTTTACAGTTGTTTATATTCCTTCTATTGCAAATGGCATCATGTATATATATATAAAATGTGTCTGTATGGGCAAGTTCTGATCAGTTTTAACTTTTTTAAAAAATAGAATTGTGTACATTTGAAGGCAGTAAAAGGTAAGAAAGTGAGCCCCATCAAGATTTATTTTCAGCATTCCTGACCTATGTAACTTCAAAGTTTTACCCAATATTTTATGTTATGAAGTGCATCTGCACTGATTTTCAAATTGTCTCATGTCTCAAGGAAAAAAAAAAACTGAGTATAAATGGATCTTTGCAGTTCAAACTTGTGCAATTTAAAAATCAATTTCTGTTGGAAATACAAATGGATAAAGATGTACATGGATTGGGGAGAAAGGTCATAATCCTTCAAGTACCAGTTTAGGATGGTAAGGGGAGGGCCTGGCTTTTATGGAGAGACACATAATACTCCTAGCTCGTACAGTGTGGAATTGAGGAATGAGATGCTGTCTTCTTCATGCCCTCACTCTTGATTAGAAAGAAGAAGGTAAGTAAAGACCTGTTTGCCCTTTCTCGTGTGATATTCTTTCAGGTCTAAGTACAGCTTGTGAAGATGTTCTTTTGTTTGTTTGTATTGATTTTAGTTAGTTAGTTTGTTTGTTTTAGCTTTTCCTCTCAGAATATGTTTACTATACATCTCAATTTCTTGTTAAATTTAGAGAATAGGATATGAAGCATCTTGGTACTTTTTTGGCACTTTTTTGATCTACTGAATCTTGGGAATCATCCAATAATATTTAGATGCTGCCCTTACCGAAGGCAAGCCTTCAAGCAAGAGAACATGGTCTTAACCACGGGCTAGAGATTCGAGACAGTTTATTACTTTTCATGTTCACAGTTAGAACACATCAATATACTCATGTCAAAATTAAATTGCCGTTTCCTTAAGTCCAGCAAAGATTACCTAATCATTCTTAAATAAAAAAATAACAACAACATCACCTTATTAAATAATGGCAAGAAGTCCAACAAATTTCCTGTTCTTTTTTTTTATTCCATAAAAACTCTTTTAATGTGTTTCCCTTTAGCATTTATTTTAGGTAATATTTTATTCATTCTTTGAACACTTCATACACTTATACAATGTATCATCTCCACCTATTATCACTGTCTTCTAAATCCTTGTAATGTTTTTCTCTCTGTTTCCTTCCTAACTCTATGTTCTTAAAAAAATGTCAAAAATTTCCTGAATCCAATTAGTAAGTCTGTTTGCTCATGGATGTAGGACCATCCACTAGAATATGGGCATCCTACCAATAGTTAAATACTCAAAGAAGACTGACTCTTGTTTCCCTTACCAACCATTACCTGCCAATAATTCTCCCACCAAGGATGGAGCCTCTGTAAGCCATGGCTGAATTTTGGCTGGATTGTTCTTGTGTAGATCTTGTGCAGGTAACCACAGATTCTGTTGTTACAATAACCTATTTCACAACACTTCCCCTCCATCAGCTCTTATATTCTCTCTGCCCCCTCTTCTGTAAGTTCTTGCATAGGAATAGTTAATACAAATGATTCATCCACAGCTGAACACTCACAGTATCTTATACCAGTTATGAGACTCTGTATTCATTGCTCCACTGCAAAAACAAAAAAAAAAAAGTTCTCTGATCAAAGTTGAAAGCAGCACAAACTTATGGTTATAGACAATATGTAAAAGGCAGTTTGGCAGCTTGACCATTTAGCAAATCAACAATAATAGGATCCCCTAAAGGGTTTATGCTCTATCCACCTACTGGCTTTTGACCATGTATATTATACCAGACATGAACTCTGCCCTGTTGAGCAGGCTGAATATTCTATCAGAAAGCAGTTGGTTAGCTCCATAACTATCATGCCATTATTGTACCAGTGCACTCAATTTGCTTGTAAGGTCAGTTTTGTAACATGCAGGGTCTAACACTGAGTAGGACTATTAGTGTCTTTCCATTCCCAGCAGACTACATAGCTCCTTCTGAAACCATGTAAGTTAGCCAGCAGGGAAAGACGTTCTCAGTCAGTTTGAAATTGATTTCTCTATGTCTTGAATCCAAAGAGATTATCCCCTTTACCAATAAGGTCTTACTGTCTGATTATGTTGGGTAGCAAAAAGGCAATGGCAATAGCCTATATTGTTTGGGGTGTCCCTGGGGCCTCATTGGTAAAAAAAAATTCACTGTGAGGTGTCTTGTGCCTAACACTGAATTTTTCATTTAATAATTCATGTCTTCTGGGAGCATAATTGTCCATCTGCGCAGTGTACATCTGTTCAGATTCCCTTATAATTATTATGGTAAACTACATCACATGAAAGTTAGCACATAAATAGTTCTTAAGTATGCTGTTCCATATCAGGAAGTATGGTCCCACCATTGAAATTCTCACCTTCTTCCATCTTCAGAACTTTTTCATTGTCTCCCTATAAAAGATTATAATAGTTACTCATTCTTCTCCACCCTATAACTGTTTTGTAATTCTAGAGGTCAAATGTTAATTCTCTCAGATGCTTGTACATAAATAATAATAAAATAGGGTCTGCCTATTCTGAATGACTTTATTTCCGTTCCTTATCTGCCTCTATTTGCTTTTCTTTTCATATTGCATTAGTTGAGATTTTTATTATGAAATTGAGAATAAATGCCAGGAGAGGATATCTTTTCCTTATTCCTAATATTCCTAATATTTATATTCATAACAACAATTCTCTCGTTGTTATGTATAATGTTAGCTCTTTGTATGGATATTTACTTGTTTGTGTGTTTGTATGTTTGTTTGTTTGTTTGTTTGAGACAGGCTTTCTCTGTGCAGCTGTGGCTGTCCTGGAACTCCCTCTGTAGACCAGGCTGGCATTGAACTTATAGAGATCTGCCTGCCTCTGCCTCCTAAGTGCTGGGATTAAAGGTGTGTGCCACCATACCCACTCAGCTTGTATGTATAGTCTTTAAAGGAAAGCTTCAGTTTTCTCTTTGTTATGCACAATGTTAGATGTACCCACTACTATTCCTAGTTTATCCTTTTAAAATTGTGACTAGATGTTAGATCATTGTTAAATGCTTTGGGGGCATTTTTCAACACAGCCATTTATCTTTCATTCTTTAGCTTTTTGAGATGATGGGCTGATTTTAAATTGTTGACTTAGCCTTGCATGCCTGGAAATAACTTTCTATAGCCATGACAAAATTCTTTTAAGACACTGTTACATTCAAGTTGATAATATTTTTGAAGCACTTTGCATCTGTGTATGTGAGAGATAATACTTATTAATTTTCTTTTCTTTTGATATCTCTATGGTTCTAGTATTAAGGTAATGTTAGTGAGGCAGAATATGTTAGAAAGTGTTTCCTTTGTCTATATCTTCTTGAAGAATTTGTAGAAAATTGGTATAATTTCTTTCCCAAAGGACTGGCAGAATTTATCCAGTGAAACTGTCTTGTCCTATTACCTGATGATCTGGAAAATTATTGATCATTTATTTAATCTTCTTGCTATTTATGCACTTGTTCACATTGTTTACTTATGTTTTGTGTAAGTTTTGGCAGGCTGTATCTTTTAAGAAATTGAACCATGTCATGTAAGTTATCAACTTGTGGGCCAGAGTTGTTCAGTTTTCCTCCACTATCCTTGTAATGTCTCCAGGATTGATGGCAAATGTAGTTCTGTGTGTGTGTGTGTGCGCGCGGTATGTTACATGAGGTATATGCACATAAATGGGCAAGTGCTCAAGCCTGTGTGCGCCAATAAAGACGTCAGAGCAGAATATTGGATTCCTTTCTCTGTATCTTTCAGCCTTGTCTTGAGACAGGGTCTTTCACTGAATCCAAAACTTGCCATTTCAGCAAGATTCACTGGCCATTGAACTCTCAGGACCTTCCTTTCTCTACCCCCCAGTCCTGGGTTACAAGCCTCCACAGCCTTGGTTGCTACATAGGTTCTGGGAATTCAAACTCAGGTCCTCATGCTTGCAGAGCCATCTTGTCCCGTAGTTCAAACATCTCTATTTGGCCCTTAATCTTCTAAATGTCATATGAAATACTCAAGTCTTGTCAGAATTCTAACCTCAGCTTTTCAGTGCCCTGTGCATGTACTCATGATCCACTGGGATCATCTAGCACTTCTTTTACTACTAGGGAAGGAGAAGAAGCTGAAACATTACCTTGTGAAGGGACTTTCACCTTCACGGTCCAGGCAATTAACATTTTACTGGATGACAAGCACGCTAGGTTCAAATATCTCCCTGGAGATAAATGTTCAATAAATGTAAAAGAATGAAAACCTCATGTTCTTGAAATCCTGCTGGGGAAAGAAAAAACTGGGAAATTGTGGAAGTTGGTCATGAGTATCCTCAAAGCCCAGAGGATGGCTTAGGGGCAGCTCTTTACTGCTGGACTCAAGCGCTCACTCAGCCCATAACTCAAAGCCAGAAGAATCTCTCTGCTCTCTGCTTTGTTTTGGTTCCAGTGCCAATGGGAGGAGGAAAAGGTCTTGTGCTTTAGTCTGTTCTTGTGATGAATGGTCAAGGCAGCACCTCCTTTTCTCACGCATCCTTCTCCTCATCACTCTGCAAGAGTGGAGCCTCTTTTGCCATCTCTGTCTCTGCCTCTCCAGAGGTCCCTACCTAGTTCGGCACTGTTACGGGGCTATTATTCTCAAAGCCAAAGAGAATAGACAGGAAGTCCCAATAGGCCACATTTAAAGGATTTTAAAATAAATGTGCTCAGAAGGGGGGAAATGTAGACAAACTTCTTGGGTTGCTGACAACTGGTCTCCTCTCCCCGCCTCAGAACTACATTTTAAAAATTAACTAGAATAATGCAGCAGAAGAAAGGTACTTTCCACCCTGAGGATATTCAAAGTTCACAGAACAGTATCTGTGAAGTGACTACTTCAGCAATGATTTCATTTTAAAGTATAAGATTTAGGAAGACAGCCGAATTCCTTTTTCCCCTCCCACTCCATCCACATATAGAAGATCAAGTGTTCAAGATTCAAGGGAGAGAATTTCTTTCTGGCTTATTCACAGGTCAGAGAACCTGGGCTGAGTCTCTTGTTCCTAGCCCACGCACACTCACGACATCCTCTGGAAGACACAAAAGGAGACCATTGTTTTCTAACAGGAACTTAACATTTGAAATAGAACTTCTCCTAGAGGGATTCCAGCTCAGGGGAGAATCAACAAATACTTAACCTTTAAAACCGGAACATTTTCATCTATTCAAGATCACCCAGCACCTTAAAGATTTTGTTTTGTTTTTTTGTTTTCCTTTTTTATTTTTTAACCTTGTGTATATGTTTATTTATTACAATTTGTTCACTTCGTATCCCACACCTTAATGATTTTTAAACTCTGCCAAAGGAAGACAGAGAAAGGAAGATGGTCACCCACGAGCTGAGTTGAGCTCGCTGACACAGAGTCTGAAAATGGATAAGATGCCAACACAAACCCCTCTGAGCCATGTGTGGAGCAAGCCTGGCTCCAGAAGCAACAAAGGCACGAAAGAAATTCCAAACAGGGGCCATAGCACCTGTGTCTGTTTTCATATTCTATCCCTTAGCGGTGTAGTTTGCTCATGTTAGCCCACTTCGCAAAATCTGATATGATTTAGATCTTTGATGCTGTTCCAAAAAGGCCCATGCAATAAAGGCATAGTCACTAGCTCAAGGCACAGTCCCTAGAGCATGGCACAGTCCCTAGCTCATGGCATGGTCCCTAGCTCAAGGCACAACTGAGAAGTGAATGGATCTTTATGGAGTAAAAACCTCAGTTAAGGAAGCTGAGTACTGTTTTCATGCCCTGTAAACAGATGTTTGGTCTCTTCCCGTCCTCTCTCTGCTCTCCATAGTGACCATGAGCAGAGCAGTTTCTTCTGCCAGATGCTCTGATTTTCTGCCTTTGCCTCCAGCCTAAAAGGGACCCGCCCAACAGACCAGGATAAACCTCAGAAAACGAGCCAAAGTAACACTTTACTCCCCTTAAAATTATTTCATCTCTTTTGTCGCTGAATAGAAGCTGTCTAAAACAAGACGTGTTGATGACTGTGAATTGAAGAGAGGACGGATTAAATGACTCCTTTTGTGGTGATCAAGCTTGAAGTGCTGCATGTGTAAAACAGTTAACTTTTGGCCTCTCCACCCACTTTCTCTTCACCCTTCTGTTTTTGTAGACCTTGACCTTAGGCTGGTAGGTGTACCTCATGCCTATAAGCTCATGTTTTTACCCTACGCTAGCTTCTTCTTTTCACCGACTTGGTTTTCAATTCAGTAATGATAAGATTTGTCTCTATACGCATAGGTGTCTATTTGGTTTTCTCTGTAAATTCTGGCTTGCATGTGCCGAATAAAAGGCTGATGCTCTGTGCTGGATCCAGGGCTCGTCAAAAGGAGGCTTCAGACTCGTCTTCACTGCCTCTCTGTTAGCCTGGTTATATCCCTACAAGTACACCCAGCTGAATAAGCTGTGATACCAAGATACAGAAACGTTGCTTTGCTCTTTGATCGCACCTGCATCTCTCTGTTCAGGCAGCAGCAATGGTGACACCCGACACATAATACTCTGCCGTCTCTCTGAGGAGAGCCGCCAAATGTGGGAGGTTTGCCTTGCTGCTTAGACAAGTCCACTGTTTTCACACAACATAACAAGGCACAATGTTGCCTTTGTGCTTAATTCTAGCCTGTTCTGGGTCTCAGCCTTTGGGGGATGTTCACAGTATTCTCAGGGCTGCTGAAAAGCCCACACAAAGAGATGGATCTTGTACTCCTCCCAAATGGCTTGGTATGCACACCTTTCCTCAAAAGCCAGAGGGGAATTTCAATCCCTGATTCCTGGCTGAGGAATTGCTCCGTCTCGCATGAGACTCTGTTAAAGATGAATAAAATGTAGATCAGGAATCATTTCACCAAGGATTCAGAAACCACAATTTCAAGAACCTGACCAAATATTTAAGTGACTGCAGTGAGTGGGTGAGTGAGTGAGTGTGTGTGTGTGTGTGTGTGTGTGTGTGAGAGAGAGAGAGAGAGAGAGAGAGAGAGAGAGAGAGATTCATGACCTCTGGGAATTTAATTTGTATATTCATATAAATCTGTTTTTTCCTACATGCTGGTAGAGGAATTCTACTGAGGAATATTTAGTTATATTAGGAATATAATTATATAGAAAGTTTAATTAAATTAGGATTTCAGTGCTTTGGGTTAGTTTTTTTTTTTTTTCTGCTGATCACTAGAAGTGATCAACTTTAACTTTTTAGAATACATTAGTAGTTTAGAAGATACAAATGATATTTGGAAATATTGTAGAGATGGTTTGAGTGTAAGGAATTGAAGTTTCTATGTACAGAGTATAATAAATCTATTAGGAAGCGGAGATGCTGTCTGGAGAATGAGATTGAAGCATCTCAGTGGAAAAACTGGAAACCGGAGAAGAAGGTCCTTGGCTGGGAGAATGTGTTGGAGTTTGACATCAGTGAGATCCAGGGCTAATGAGAAGCTAATTAGAGTCATTTGCTGGACTAGCCTATGCTATGAATCTCTACTTCAGTAAAACCCAGTTCTCTGGGAAGTCTGGTTCACCAGGAGAATGGAAGACCCCTCGCCTTACCAACAAGAGGACTGCTGGGGAAACATGAAGGCTAAAGAATGTGTAATGTGTTTAAACATGATAGCTGGGACTGGAACTTGAGGTAACCAGGAAATGGCAGGCACTCAGAATTGTTTGGGAGATAGAGGAGAGGGAAGTACAAGCTTATTAATTTGAATGTGGAAAAAACAACAATGCCTGCTGTGCTGGTTGGTTTTTTTGCATCAGCTTGACACAAGCTGGAGTCATCTGAGAAAATGCCTCCATCAACCGGCCTGTAGATGAGGCTGTGGGACATTTTCTTAGCTGATGATCAATGTGGAAGGGCCCAGGCCTCTCTGGGTGCTGCCAACCCTGGGCAGGTGGTTCTACAGTATACAAGACAGCAAACTGAGCAAGCCGGGAGGTGCAAGCCAGCACGCAGTGCTCCTCCATGGTCTCTGCTTCAGTTCCTGCACCCAGGTTTCCCTGTTGAGTTTTGGTTCTGAGGGACAGCGATTGGGATGTGTGAGCAAATAAACTATTCCCTTCCCGAGTTGCTTTTGCTCATGGTGTTTTATCACAGCCACAGAAAGCAGACTAAGACGCATGATGGAACTGGGCTACCCAGATGAGTTATATTTGGGAGACAATTCAAACGCATGCAATACAAACCAGGATAAACTGTCTCCCCCTATATGCTTTCTGCACTGAAAGTAAAACACCTATGGTAGGGAGCTAGTGTGCATGAAATCCGAAAGGCCCATGGGCTTGTGATGCTTTACCCTCATAAAAGTCACTACTTCCCAGAGAACATTTCCAGATCCCCTGGTGCATTCCTCAAATATTTTCTGCCCAGAATCAGATCATTTCTGGAATGTGATAGTCAATGATGTGACTGCTGTGTTATGTTTCTCTTACTCAAGTTCTGTATCATGTTCTGTGGCCGTGGGGCCCCCAAAATAAATCCAGGGCACATTGTGGGCTCTGGAGTAAGACTGCTTCTGCCTCTGAGATCTCTACAGCACAGGAAATGGGAGAGAAAAGTAAAAGCACAGACACTATCACAAAACGGTGTGATAAGTTCTATTATGTAGACACAAGGCAGGCAGGCGCTGAGGGTACTTAGAGGAGGGAAGATTTTATTGCTTAGGAAAGAATCAAGCATGGAAGAGATGAGAGCATTTGTTGACAAGGTCATTGTAGAGCTGTGCCTTGAAGGCATTTGCACAGAGAGAAAGGGAAAGCAGAGTGTCCCAGGATGGTGGAGCAGTATCCACAAAAGCCCACAGTGGCAAGAAGCTGGATTCAGAGAACACTACATGTTTTGTATGAAATGGAAAAGAAAGAGTAACCAAATGTTAAAGGACTAGGTTTGTGACATTAAGAATTTTGGTTTACAAGAAAGCAGAGATTCCAAGTCACTCATATGGACTCATCTTGAGCTAGACACTGGGTTCTTGCTTTGAAAGAAAGGAGGAGATCTAAGTGCCAGGGAATGCTGCGAAAGGGGGGAGTAAGAAGAATGTGAACGCCAGAAGATGGGGGGAGTAAAGATATAAAAAGATGCAATAAAAAGATATCTTCTAAAGTCAGATGTGCTGATCCCCCAAATGAAGTCATTTAGTTGTTATTTCATAACTGTAATTTGTTACTGGTATGACTCATAATGTAAATATCTGATAGACAGGCCATCTGATAGGCAGGATATCTGATAGGCAACCCCCAAAGGGGTCACAGCCCACAGGATGAAAACCGCTGCTCTAGTTTATTGTTTTAATTCATACATTCAGTCAGATATTATTCAGATAAAAATGTTACTGCAGGCAGAAACAAGTCCATGGGCATGATTTGTTCCAGAACCCTCTGCTTACTTTATCCCACCTTCATCATCACCATCACAATTTTATGTTAAAAACTAATAGTATTACAGACACAAAAAAAAAACTTAGACTACAGAGCTGTATAGAGGTATTCTTAGTGTATAATGAACATTTCTACCAATGTGCTCACCCTCAACAGTGATGCCTGAAGAGATAGAATTGATCATTTGTCAAGGTTATTTTAAAAGATGAAAATTATTACATAAATACATTGGGTGTTCAGCATGTAAAATTATCTTTTTGAAGTACAAAAACTTAAAAGGTTAGTGTTTCAAATATTTCTTTGTTTTTCCGTTACATGTTGTGTTGGTTGAATTACATACTTGTAATTAATGTCTTTGAAAAAAAATGTGTCTAAGAGACGTGGTATGTTAGTCTGTTCTTTGTTGCTGTGATAGAATGCTTTGAAAATCAACCATCAGAATAGCTATAAAATCAAAGCAGGAACAGCTCCCTATTTCAGAGATTTTATCCCATGGTTGCTTGGCCCTGTCTCTTCGAACCTGAGAGAAGGCTGAACATCACGATTGAGAAGTAGTAAAAGCACAACTGCCTACCTTGTGACTCATGATGACCAGGTAGGAGAGAGGGGGATACAGAGGGAAAATGGGGTAAACGTCTATAGTATGAGTAAAGCAGAATGCTTTGTTCAGGTAAGCAACAGGTCATCTTCTCCAGTGGCATGAAACTATGAGCCCATCTATGGGCTAATGCACTCAGGTCAGAGCCCTCAAAATCCAGTCACCTTCCTAAAGGCTCATCAGCTGGCAACCGAGCCTTGAATGTATGGCCTGTGAGTGGTAATTTAGAACTAAACTACACAGTTGGCAAACGCCAAATACATGTGTTTATGTCAGGTCTGATTACAAATAACAGCCACCCACAAAGTCATGGTTGATAGAAAATAAAAGTTGATTTTTCTTTACATAGAATCCTAAAAGTAGGTATCCCAAAGGTAGGATCACCTGAAAAACAGGTATACCTGTCAAGGTTCTATTTTTTCACTGCTTTAGCCATCATATCTGCTTCTGGGTTATAAGGTAATAAGGTATAGGGACTAGGGAAAGGAGTCAATCAGTAAAGAGTCTGCCATTCAAGCAACAGGGCTCAAGTTCAGATCTCCAGCACCCACATGAAAGCTGTGCACAGTGACATTTCGTCTTCAGCCTTAGTGACTGTATAGGCAGACACTTGGCACTTGCTAACCATCCAGACTGTTTAACTGATATGCTCTGGACTCAGTGATACGGTCTCAAAAAATAAGGTGGGAAGAAATGAAGGAAGACACACAGCCTCTGGTCTCCACAGGCACATCTGTGCACATCCATGCACACTATGCACAAAAATAAAATTTAAAGAAAAACAAAACCCCAAGATATATACTGGGTATTAAATGAATAAGCAGGGCTAGGGGAGGGGAAATGGGGAGAGCAGGAGATAGGGAAGGGTTAAGCAAAACTAAGGCTATATGAAAAAGTTTTATGGAACTCCATTTCCATTTTTTTAAAAAAACCAATTTCAAAATGTAATGTTTTTAAAGTGTGAATGTTCGTCCATCTTTCACAGTGCCAGGAATGGGATATCTTACTATGAATTATTGGTCAGGGAGGCCCTAGAAGTCTCCCAAACAACAGAGGGTACTGCCAGCACATTTCCCTACCCACCATAGCTACATGGTAAGGCCTTATTGCATAGTTAAAAAGTTGTGCAGGACACAGAAAAACCATCTTGAATGAACCAGTAACTTCCTTCTCTCTGGCTAGCTTTCTTAGTCCCAGAAGGTACTATTCAGGCTCCCCGGAGAGAATAGGTATGAATACTTTTGCCCAGTGCTAGACCCTACATATTACATAAAATACCTGGCAGGCTAGATGTGTCCACTGGTACAGCAGTGGTATGACTGTTATGAGATAATCAATTGCTCTCTGATTAGACATGAGGTCTACTCCACAGCAAGGAATTCATGCCTAGTACTGTAAGCATGGTTAAACGCCCATTGCTGAGGAGGTTATAGGCCCTAGGGTAGAACCCACTGTTGTTATTTTGTTGAATGTTCACTTGTCAAATGAACCTTCTAATATTTATATTGATGTGCATAGATTAGCAATGCTCTCTTTAATATGATAGTTTGACTAGAATAGCTTCTTTTCCTCTTGGCTATAATAGCTTCTTTCTAAAGTGAACAGAAGTCAATACAAAGACTCAACTTCTCAAGGTGCTGAGAGTAAGTGACTTCATGTGTTCAGCTCTAAATGGGACATCTTTGTTAGTCTCCTGCCTTCTACAGGACTCAGGGAACATCATGGAAGAGGAGGCAGAAAGAAGGTGAGAGGTAGAGAACGTGAAGAAGTGCTATGAAATGCTGTTTCTGAATGTGCCGTGGTTACCACACCTAAGAACTAACAGCATCCGTAGTTACTTATACAAGACCCACACTAGACGAAGCCAGCCAGAATTCTGGCATTACATGGCAGATGAGGAGGAACTCTCAAGGTTCCACTCCTAACTGGGAAACTGCCAGCAGTTGATAGCTGCTGGGGAAGTGAGAATTACTCTTCTTTAGGAGTGTGGCCTGGTAGCTTTCCCATGCTCCAATGGATGGCCCCACACCTGTGTACATATGGGCAACACCAATTTGGCTTGGTGGGTTAGAAAACAAAAGAAGAAGACATGAAGTTGGGAGAGGACATGATGAGGATCCAGGGGAAGTTAGAGTAGGGAAATGAGGGATGGATAGCGTTATTATTTCACTGTGTATATGTACAAAATTCTAAAAAAAAAAAAATCAATTTTAAGAAAAGATAGGCATAGTAAAGGAAGAGGGGGCAGTGATGGGTATTGAACTCAGGATCTCATACATTTGAGACAAGCACTCCACCACTGAGCTATGTTTCCAAGTCCAATGTCACCTTCCAAGGTTTTTGAAGGAAGGTTCCAAATGCTTTCACATTTAGATGCAAATGAGGCTGGGGAGAGGAGTCTTTGTTCTGAGTAGCCATGTTCCCAGATTCAAATCATGAATTCTCTTGCTATGGAAAGAAAGAGAGAGAGAGAGAGAGAGAGAACAAGAGAGAGAGGGAGAGAAATTTTATTGGTGGATCCCAGGCTGTCTCTAGTACACATCTCTAAGTTCAAAAATATTTCTTTTCTTCTGGAGCTGAGGTTGAGGATGGACAAGGATAGAAAGAATAGATCCCAAAGGGGCAGTGGGAATAACCATGGTATGATAATTAGGTTCCTCCTTCTCTTAAAAATTTGAACCCTAGAATTCCATTTCATTATTATTATTATTATTTTTTAAGTAGCACAGATGTGAGTTTAAGATGTAGATGAGTTAACTGTCAATCTTTGAACTCTGCCTTTGGTGATGAAGGCTAGGCAGCCACCTCCTAAATATTATAGAATAGACAAAAATATAAGAAATGAAAAAAAATAGACTTACTTGTGAGTTTCCGGTCTGTGGAGATGCCAGAGGTGCATGGTGACCTGTGAGAACTGGAACAGACTTCTGTGGCTGCCTTAAGGGTGTGGTCCATCCTGGGGAAGCCGAATCTTCTCGGGACTAAGGATTCTGCATTAGCGAAACTTGATGTGGAAATAAACCGAGATTCCATCGAAATTGGTTCCAAACTCACTAAAATTTGACATGAGTGTTAAACTAAGTGTAATTTCTACTTCCCAACACGCTAGGATACAGGCGAATGCCATTTGGGGCATAGTCATTAAGCTCTACTCTCCGCACCTCAGTCCTCTGCAGGCAGAATTACATTTCAGCCAGGGTATAAACTTTCATTTTTTTTAATCACTCCAGTTTTTCTCTCTTTGAGAGAAAACCTAATCTCCTCGAAAGTAGAGTAATGTTTAATCTCTTCAATGAACAATGATTCCTAGTCTATCAGGAGGCAAGTAATTATAAAGACATTCCAGAATCTAAGGAACATAAAGCCGGGACCACCTCAAATTCTAAATCCCGTTTGAGCTAATCTGTAGCATATATATAGCTATGATTGAGATCAATGAAATCTAATGAGGTGTAAAACACAATTTTTACATAGGATTATGCTAACTCTTCTTAGACACTGGATTTAGTGACTTCGAGGTTAACTGAGTTTTATGGCAGATATTAAGCTAGTCCATTTCATTACGTTCAGTCAATTTAAAATTCTCCACAAAAGATGTATTTTAAAATATATGCATATCCCTTTTCAAAGACTTTTAAAATCGGCTGCTCCTCTGTAAAAAAAAAAAAAAAATTAAATATCAGGAAACAAAGAAATAAAGCAGGATTCCAAAGTTTATGGGAAAAACAGAGTGAGAAAGTACACAGCCCGGAGATGTCTGTGACTGCGAACAGTTCTCTCTGGCTTTCCCACCAAAGCCATAGTCAGTCTCTTTCAGAGTCTGTTCTTAAGTTACATAGAATATATTTAATTACAGATAAATTATATGAGGCAAGCCATAGTTAACATGTGGAGGAGAACCTTCGGGCGGTTCCCTGTAGAATGCTAGAGCTTATTATGTCAAGCAGGGACACTAAAGGGAAGCTTTGTCCTACAAAGGGTGCGTTGTTGGATTGCAGCAATGCTGGAGCCGGAACGTCGGCGCGGCATGACCTGAGGTTGACTAAGATGTGCACCCGGGCTGTACAGAGCTCAGCCCCCACGGGCTCTGCACGTGACAGCCATTTTCTCCGCTGTGCTCCCTGGTCTCCAATACCCCATGTTGTCTCAAAGCTTAAGTTATTTGTTAAAAAGATTGCAAGGCAAAAGCGACAACAGTTTTAAAAGGATAAAGGAAACAAGATAACTGCATAGGTCTCTAGGATGCCGTGGATCTCTCTGAGAAAGGAGATATGGTACTCTCAGCCTTCTTGTTGAGACTGGAATGTGGACAGCTGTGCCTGCCTGATTTTACAACCAAAATGACTTTCAGATTGCAATGAAAGTGTTAAAATACTTCCAAGTCATCACTTTATAGTTCCTTTCTGAACAGCAACCAAAAAACAAAAGGAAAAATAGTAGATTTTGTTATTTGTTTTAATCTATAAGATATTTATTTCTCTGAGTGTGTGGGCTGCAGGTATGTATGTGTATCTGGTGCAGAAGTCCGAAGAGGGCACTGGATTCCCTGGAATTGGTGTTACTGACAGTTATGATACAGCCCATGGGTTTGGGGAACTAAACGCAGGTCCTCTGCAAGAGCAGCAAGTTCTCTAAACCACTTAGCCATTTCTCCAGTCTATATTATTATTATTATTATTATTATTATTATTATTATTATTGTTATTATTATTTTAATCTTTAAAATTGAAAGCCTGTCTTCACACATCTATAAGTACTTCGCCCATGAAGTGCATCTAAAAGTAAAGGCGGATTCTTTATTTTCTTGCTTAAATTTGTTCTTTGAGAATTCCATACACATATGTAATGCTGTTAGATTACTTGTGACTTTTGCCTGCTCCTACTCCCCTCACTGTTAACACTCCTGCCACACCCTACAAGTCCCTTTCTCATGTTCAAGACTTCCCATTTTGTTTGTGAGCCACTGAGTTTAATGAGGGCCATTTTTGTAACTGTGTGTATTGTAGTGGTTTGAAGGAGAATGACCTCCATATGCTCATTTCTTTGAAGGCTTGATCCCCAGTTAGTGTAACTGTTTGGGGAGGATTAGGAGCTGGTGTTTTGTTGGAGGTGTGTATTTTACCTTGTTGTCATGTCACTAGGGTTTGCTTTGAGGTTTCAAAAGACCAAGTTAGGCCTAGTCTCTGTCCCCATTCCCCTCTCTACTTGATACTTGCAGATGAGGATGTAAAGCTTTCATCTACTTCTTTAGCGCCTTGTCTTCCTGCCTGCCTGCCACCAAACTTTCTGCCATGGTGATCATGGACTAATCCTCTAAAAGTGTGAGCAAGCTCCCAATTATATGCTCTCTTTTATTAGAGTTGCCCTGGTCATGGTGTCTGTACAGCAACAGAGCAGTGACTAAGGTAGGTATGAAATTATCTACTGGATAAGGGTGGGCTCAGCAGTGGGTATACATCTCAGTGATTCCTTCTCTTAGAATTCATCAGTAGCCAAGAATGAACTCCTTCCCCATCTACGCCTGGCTGTTGACAAGCCTAGATTTGCACAGGCTCAGTACAAGCAGCTGAGCTGCAGCTTCTGTGGGTTCCTGGTTGCAAAGTCTGTGTCATGCCCAGAAAACAGTGTTTCTCTGCCCTTCTTCCCCTTTTTTTCTGGTGCTCACATTCTTTCTGCAATACTGCCTGAGCCTTAAAGGGGGTGGCATAAATGTCCTGTTTATGGCTGAGCACATAGTTTCCTCCTTTTCTTATCACCTTGAGCAGCCAAGAATTTCTACCCTGACTGCCGTTTATTGTAATGAAAGCTTAAGAGTAAAGCTGAGGGCAGCATTTGTCTTTGAGTATGAACCTACATGTTGTGAGGACAGCTTGGCATCATGTCAATTTAGATAAGCAACAGGAATTCATTCCCTTCGAGGATTTACAACCCCCTCCTCTGTGAATTTTTGACTGGGTTTACTGTATTAGACTTGCACTCCCTCCTGCAAAGTGGGCAGGGTTCTTGAATTCTATCAGAGATGATGGTTAGTTGACACCATAACAGTCATGATACTATTGAAACAGCAGGCACATCTTGCCTAGAGCATTGTCATTGTAGTTCATATGTTTCACAGCTGGTAAGAACTGCTGGTACATTTTCTCCTTCAGCAGCCTACATAGCACTTTCCAACATTATTAGAGTTAGCCATAGAATGTCATGGGAAGAGAACTCAACAGTTAGCATCTTCTCAAAGAATATTTATTTACCACCTACCACAAGGCACCATGTTCCATGTTATCATAATAAAGGTTTCTAGTCTCAAGACCCATGCAGTCAAGCTGAAGTGACAAAACAAATCAATGAAATGAATATATGTATAACTAAACAATTATCTCTGGAGGCCATGGGAAATCGACTGAATGGACGCATATAATTATTATGATTATTAAAAATGCATAAATTTTACTCAGAAGGGAAGACAGAGTAGACAGAGGTAGTGGCTGAAGAGAGGGAACAAAGTAGGAGAGGGGTGCAGGAATCAGACCTGGGGACAGCGAGGGCGAGAGGACAGAAGGCCTGTAGAGAAAAGAGAAACTGAGGGTGGAGGCATCTCTGTGACAAGCTGGAGACCTAAGTCAGGGTAGGCTCCTGGGAGGATATGAGGGGCACTCAAGCAGAGACTCCTAGTAGCAGAGGCCATAGAGACTGAAGAGGACACCCACTAACTAGACAAGTCTCCTAGCAGACAGAGGGGAACACCAACTACCCACAAAAACTTTGACACTAAATTTACCCTGCCTACAAGATGTGCAGGGATAAAGATAGAGAGCAGAGATTGAGGGAAGGCCCAACCAATGTCTGGCCCAACCAAAGACCCACCCCACGGGAGAGTGCCAACCCCTGACACTATGAACAATGTGCTGCTAAATTGCAAACAGGAGCCTAATAGAGTTGTTCTCTGAGAGGCACTACCCGTCAGCACTCAAAACAGATGCCAAGACTCACAGCCAAACATTGGGTGGTGCATAGGGAGTGTTGCAGGAGGAAAGAGAAAAGGACCTGTAGGTGACAGGAGTGCCACAAGAAGATGAACAGAGCCAACTAACCAGGACCCAGAGGGGCTTGCTGAGACTGCAGCATCAACCAAGGACCATGTATGAACTGGACCTAGGCCTCCTACAAAGATTTATCAGATGGGCAGCTTAGGCCTCATGTGGGGCTTCTAGTAAGGAAAGTGGGGACTACATCGGACACAGACTCACTTGCCAGCCTTTGATCATGTTCCCCTGGCAGGACTGCCTTGCTAGGCCACAGGGAAAGAGGACATGCTCATTCCTGATGCAGCGTGATGAGCTGGGATGGATGGGAAAGGGAGCTCCCCTTTCATGAGGAAAAGGGGAGGGAGAAGAAGGGAGGGAGGGAAGATGAGACTGGGAGGAGAGGAGGGATGGGACTACAACAAGGATCTAAAGTGACTTAAAATACAAAAAATAAATTATTCGTCATAACAAAATTTAAAATATTTTACAAGTAGTTAAGAATTTTAGCTACTAGTCAAAGTAGGTATGATTATTAATACAATGCATTAACTTGGTTAGGCTATGATGTTCAAATATTTAAACTATCTTTCTGTCCGTTCCCAGTTGAATTCTAAACTATATTTGTGTGAAACAAGACTCTAAGGATTCTAGTAAAAAGCAATAGCTGGAAGATTGACAGCACAGGGGAAATTTCAGAAGCTGCCTCTTTCCCATGAAACATGAATTAGATTTCAAATTAGAGTGACATAAATACCAGAGCTTTCTGTTAGAACCCAGGAATGGCCAGGGTTCATGAAGAAAATCAGATTTAAGGACTAGGGACCATGCTCTTGAACAAACAAACAAATAAACAAACAAAAACCCTGAAATATACTTGCTCTAAAAAGACAGCAACCCAAGATTTTTTAGAAATAAAGGTACTTTCTAGTAATTTCCTGTGTAATTTCTAGTAATTTACCCTGGCGGAGCTAAAGTTTACAAAGTTAAGAGGAACACAATGAATTTAGAGTATTTAAAACCTCTCATTTATAAATTCCCATTATTCAATCAGAAATCACCGATCATGAAAGAAGGAAAATATAAGTAACATAGAACAGAAAAAGTTAATAGAAGCAGATCCAAAAACATGTCATTGTTGGAATTAATGGACTTCAATAACTAAAGATATACCAATAAAAATATGAAAAAATAGAGATGGAGTGATGGGATTTGGGGAGAAATAGTGGATCTAAAGAACCAACCAAAAGTTGAATTGAATTGTTTGAATTTTAAACAGTGACTGAATGAGCTTAGCAAAGATTAAACACTATGAAAGAAATACCTTGAATATATGTCAATGGAAATGACTTGAATTGATATGCTAAGAGAAGAAAGATTAAGAAAACAAAGTATTTCAATGGCTTTAAGACAGTATCAGTTAGTATGATATATATATTTATACATATATATAATATATATGTGTATGTATAAATATATATCATAATAATATACACATAATAACACATACGTATATTATTATATATACATATATTACATATGCACATATATATACTTATTCTATATGTATAATATATATACATATATGCATGTCAAGAGAAGAAATTTAAAAATTCCAGGGAAATCTTGGCAAAAAGTTAATTTTTAGTTTGATTGAAAACATCATCCCCACATCCAAGAAGCTTAATAATTCTCAAAATTCAAAAAAAACAAAACAAAGCAGAGTCTAAGCTTATCAGAAAGCATTGAAGATGAAGCCTAAAGAGAAAGCTCCTCTAACCATCAGAGGAAAGAGTGGCATAGGTGGAGAAAATTTAAATGTGTGGCAACTAATTTTTAAGTGAAAATCTGAAGCAAGAAAACAATAGAATAACCTCTATTTGTTGATGACAGAAAATGTTGTCAATTTAGAAGTCTATATCCTTTGACATATGGGATGAAATTAAGGCTTTTCACAAAAATGAAAGGTGAACAAGTGTGCACAGTCAACAAATCTATACTTCAAGAAGTTTTGGATTAAGTTTCTTAGGTTTAGGGAAATAACGTCAAAAATGAATTCAGATCAACAAAACAACAACAAAAACTAGAAAACACTGAAAATAACAAAGGTATAAAAACTCCTTCTCTTTTCCATCCTACATTTGAGGAACAAGCTGTGTAAGGTGGCACATGCCTGCAATCCCAGCACTTGGGAAGGCAGAGGCAGGTAGATCTGTGTGAATTCGAGGCCAACCTGGTCTAAGAAGCAAGTTCAGGACACCCAAGGCTACACAGAAAAACCTTGTCTCAAAAAAGCAAAACACAAACAAACAAATAGACAAATAAATTATTAATTAAAAATTGAGGAACATGCTATTAGATATTTAAAACAACAACAAAGGCAACATATCATAGAATTTAAAAGATACAAAAAATAAAGTGTACAACAATAGTTCAAAGGCCAATAGAGTTAAACACAAATATGAAGCTATGTGAGATGATATGATACTAATTCAAGATACACTAGGATAATTTAAGGATGTATCTTTCAATGGCTACAGAAGCCACTGAAAGGTAAGTATGAGAAAATGTAACTAAGAAGCCAGTGGGTACAATGGAATGGTGTAACATGAAAGGGGGATGAAAGGATGGACAAAACAATGAACAGAGGCCTAATAGATAAAAAGTAGCAAGATAATAGTTAAAGTTAACCATATCAATAATTACATTAAATGTTCCTGGACTACACCCTTCAATTAAAACAGAGATTACAGAATTGATTTAAAAAAACAAAAAACAAAAAACGTAAAACCCAGAAAAATCTATATACAAGAGGTATACTTTAAGGATAAAGATACAGATAGATCAAAACTTAAAGAGTGGTTCTAGTCTACAGTCTGTCATGAGGTACTTAAAAGTTGTTACTTCATCCAAACAACAACAACAACAAAAACAACAAATAAAAAGCTGTACAAACTGAAAAAGTAACAAATTTGATCATCTTTCACTCTTCTCATTCCAAACATAACAGTTGGAGAAACAGACAGGAGGATACAGAAAATCATAATTTACCAGAACTGAAAGTCAGTTCTGTGGAAATCAGTCTGGAGGAACCTGTATTGTAGTTAACAGATTTGGAGGTTTCTGAGTGGATAAACTTGAAGGATAAAAACTGGTGAATTCTACAGGAGAGGGAAGCTCACACTTGCTTTATCTCCAGATGTCCCACGAAGTTCTCAAAATGAAGATCAGAGAACAGACTCTATAATCTTCTGGTGTGCTGAGAACTCATTTTAAAACGGTAAGGGATTCTCTCCCTCTCGACACACCCAACCTGCTGGGTGAGAGCTAGCTGACATAAAAGAAGATGGACATACCCAACTACAGCCCTCTCCTGCCTTCTCCATAGAAGCAGGGGAGTAATAACGTCCACCCTACATGAGTCACCCTGAATCACTGATGGGGAGGAATAAATGGAAAAACAGATGTGTCTGTAAATTTCACAGCATGGAGGTACAGCCTCACTAAAAATTCTCATCACAGGACTAGAGAGCAAATTTCCTTCCCAAACCACCTTACTAAAAACCCACTGGCCGCGGCTTCTCTTACTGGATTCTGTCTACCTTTTAACAGAAAGTCACAAGGCATACTGACGGGCAAAACTGGTACAGAGAACTGAAAAATACATTAGAGTTAGAGCCGCATATGAAATTATCAGATCCGATTTTAAAATAACCACAATTAATAATCCAAGATCTATCATAGACATCGCGCAAGGACAGATAAAGTATTAAGAGATGGAAATTCTCAAAAAAAAAAAAAAAGATAAAAAGTGCTACGCTTTTTCTCAATAAACACAACATCAGAATTGAAGAATGGCTTTGATAATCTTACCAGTAGATTAAATGTGGCTGAAGAAAGCATCCCTGGTATTAAGAATATGACAACAAGAATTCACAAAACTTAGAAAAAAATGGTAAAAAATTGTAGAATAGGATATTAAAAAATTATTTAACAAACAAAAGAGGTAGTTTATATGTCATAGGATTCCAGGAGAAGAGGAGGAGGAGAAGCAGGGAACAGAAGCAATATTTGAAGTAATGATGATTAATATTTCCTCAAATTAACATCAGATGTGAAACCACAGAGGCACAAACCAAACCAAACAGAATATGTCAGAAAAGCAAAACCAAATGCTACATTTAGGAATATGGTATTCCAATCACCGAAGACCAAGGACAAAGAAAAATTCAGAAAGAAGCCAGAGGCGAAAACACTTTATATCTACAGGAGAATAAATGCTATTTAAATTGTGAGAAACTACACAAAACAGATAAGTATCTGAAGTATTGAGAGAGTTCACCAACACACACACACACACACACACACACACACACACACACACACGTCATTTCTGATGACATACATACATTTCTGATATATACATATATATGTGTATCATCAGAAATGACGACAAGCCAGTTATAGTGCCACACACATGTAATTTCAGCATTTGGGAGGCTGAGGCAGAAGGACCTCTAGCTTGAAGTGAGCTTGAGCTCTACAGTGAATAGGTGGTCAGCCCAGCCCATGCTATATACAGAGAACTATTCTCAAGTCTCTACCCACCCACTGATCTCCATGACTACCTTTAAATAGAAAAGGAAAAATGAGAAAGGACTGACTTACTCAAGAAAAAAAATTCTGGAAACTTGATACAGGTAGGCCTGCCTTGAAGGGAGTATTAAAAAGAAATTCCTCAGAGAAAAAAACAAAACAAAACAAAACAATAATATAAGTCATGAGCTTAAAGCTTTTGGAGAACAAAGACTGTCAGAGAAGAAATAATATAAGTAAAATATAAACCTTCATTCTTATTATTTTATTTTTAAAAGGTTTTAATTTAGTACTTGAGTGTGTTTCTATGAGTGTATGTCACATTTGTGAGGTAGCTGCAAAGAGTGGAAATGGGCATAGGATCCCCTGGAGCTGAAGCTACAGGACTTGAGCTAAGGGTGCTGGGAATCAGTCTGAGCTCCTCTGAAGAGCAGCAATTACTCTAAACTGCTGAGTATTCTAATTTGATCTAAGAAAGCAAAGGCACCAACACATGCTATGTTTAGAATTTATGTGTAAGTGAAGTTAATAACAGGGATCAAGGACAGAAGAGAGCTGTTAGGGCTCTTCTAATATTTGAAGTAGATTTTTTTTTAAAGATTTATTTATTATCTATGTAACATTCTGCCTGCACACCAGATCTTACTATAGATGGTTATGAGCTACCATGTGGTTGCTGGGAATTGAACCCAGGACCTTTGGAAGAACAGCGAGTGCTTTTAACCTCTGAGCCATCTCTCCAGCCCCTTGAAGTAGATTTTTACTGACTGCAAATGTACATTGGGAACTCTAAGCAAAATAATAAAAGTAGCTTTGAAAACTAAAATTAATTTTCTAAGGAAGGAGAGAAATGAAGTCATAAAATGCTCAATAAAAACTACAAAAGGAAAAAAAAGAATATAAAACAAAATAGAAAAAAACAAGCACTAAAGAACAACAATAATAAACATGGTAGATATTAATCCAAACAGACCATTAATCATATAAAGTTTTATAGTATTTTTATATTTATAAATGTATGAATATTCTTATTAATATATTATTAATCACTAAGATTAAAATGTATTCATTTCTGTAATTTAAATTAATTGCATATTATTTATATTAAATAAAGTTAAGTAATTTAATAAAAATAAATTATATTACTATTAAAACATTATCAGGGTGTATAAAAAACAACATTCAACTACTCATAATCTATAATGAACCTATCTTAAATGTAAAGATATGTGTAGATTAAGATCAAGAGAAGGGAGAAAGATACCATAATAAAACTAATGAAAGAAAGCAAGTGTTTACCCTTTGACAATGGCCAAAGAGTCACCTTGTTGGTGGTGTTGTTCTTATATCAGTTAGGGACAGAGCAGAAAGCAGGCCTTCGTTCATCCTAGCTTTATGTCTGGCTTAGTGGCCAAAGCTGTTTTATGCCTACGACACATAAAAATCAAATCAAATCCAGGCAGCACAACACGAGAGGAGGAAGACAGTCAGAGACCTGTCTTCTGCCATGCTACCCACAGACCTGCTCTCAGGTGCACAGCACAGGAGGACCAGGCTGTAGACACCAGGCTTGCTGCCACACCACCCAGGAACCCACCAGCCTCGGGAGAGCCACCACAATGTGTGAGTATGTGGTGAGTGGCAGAGGTGGAGAAGTGATCCTACCCCTTTCCACCTCCAACAGTCAGAAAAGCTGCCCACAGGGTCGTGAGTGCGGGAGAGCTAACCCTGTCCCTCACCAGCTGCAGCACGCCTAGGGGAGACAGCACAGCAGAGCTAACCCTGGTGGCCGGTCGCAAGTGAGCCACTCGAGGATGTGAGCTGCTGCCCACTCTGCTGCCATGAGGTGTGGCCTGGGTATGTGTTGAGTGTTGCCATCTGTCCCTTGCCACTTGCCACCTGAGGCAGTCGGGAGAGCTAACCTCTGGGTCATGAGCGTATGTGAGCTGGCTCTGCCCCTTACCAGCTACAGAACTTGGGAGACTGGGCCCGGAACCTTGACTGGGCAGTACAGTGGAGCTGGCTCTGGTGGCGTGGGTGCGGGTGAGCCAGCCATGAGGGGATGTAAGCAGGTAGAGCTGACCCTACCTTCTGCTGATGGCGGCGTTGGGTAGTCTAGCTGGAGCACTGCTAAAGAGCTCACCCTGGTGATGGGGAGAAGGGAGAGCTGGCAGGCTGACCAGCTCAGCCTCCACCCAGGCCCAGATCCAGGGCTCTAAGTGGGGTCTGAGTTGGCCCACCCCAAAATCTGTATCATCTGCAAATGATGAGACACATGAATGATTGGGATCAACAGTCTTACTGATCCAAAACTGTAAGATCTCCACAACACAGAGCAACAACAGGATAACTCGGAGAAGTCCTGTTGAAGATCTAAAACTGATGATATCACATGAGCCAGAGATCTTGAACCAGAGCAATAACTCATGGCAATGAACACTTGTAAGGTGAAGATGTTTGGGCAGAAGGATATACTGTGTGACACCGTGACATACTACAGCTTCCACAATGAGACATTTTCTATGCTTTGTTTCTCTCTGTGTGTTTTTTTAATTGGGGGGAGGCATTGTAAGGGCGAAGGGCAGATATGAGGGGATGGGAAGAAGAGCAGGACTGGGTTATTGATGTGAAACTCACAAAGAATGAATAAAAATTTTTTTTCAAAGAAAGTAAGTGTTTATTCTAAATATCAGATAGAGTAGACTTCAGATAAATAAATGATAAGAAAAACAGAATTATAAGACCCATGTTGATTTTAAAAGCATAAAAATATTTAATGTGCATGCATGCAATGATTGTATCAAAATATATAAAGCCAAATAGAATTTCAGGGAGAAATACAGTAACCGACTTTGTTATATAGAATTGTAAGGAGTATATGGGAATCAATTTCCCTATAGCTCAATAGTTCAACTCCTTTGTATCAAAAATAGAAGAATCTAAAAGCCAGATAATAAAGTCAAATTTAACACCAAGTTTAACCAACTGGATATAATTGACATCTATACTATAGTTTATTCAACAATCAGAACAAATATTCTCATTAAGTGTACAAGAAACATTCAACAAGACAAATCACATTCTGTGCCATAAAACACTTTGACACTATTATTGTTTGGTTT
This sequence comes from Psammomys obesus, assembly GCF_907164565.1. Lineage (NCBI taxonomy): Eukaryota > Metazoa > Chordata > Mammalia > Rodentia > Muridae > Psammomys > Psammomys obesus. The sequence continues at coordinate 22,621,200 of NW_026585895.1, forward strand.
TTGTTTTGTTTTGTTTAGTTTTGCATTTAGAAATCATTTACTATCTAATCTCAGACAATAATAGAATTGAACTAGGAGTCATTTAAAAAAAGAGTTGATGTGAGAAATCTTAAAATATTTAAATATTAAGCAATATATTCCAAGCAACACATGAAAAGCAAGAGAAATCAATAGGAACAAACTACCTTGATCTAAATAAAGGAAAATCAAAGAACAAAGACTGTGGGATATAGCTCAAATGATACTTAGAAACTCATGACATTACATGCATGTGGAAAAGATTTTAAAACAATAATCTAATCACCTTACAAAAACTAGAAAGAAGAGCAAATTAAATCAAAAGTATAAGAAAATAGTTTAAATCAATGAAGTTGAAAAATTGCAAGTCAATTGAAAAAAAACAATGAAACCAAAAAATACCTATTTGAAAGATCAATAAACTGACAGAGCATTTACAAAAAAGAGAAAGAGAAGACAAGACATTATTGATATCATAAATGATCAAGAGATTGTATTACGAATCTTTTAGACATAAAGATTTTGAAGAACTTTTGGTCTACCAATTTGGTAACCTAGAGGAAACAGAACGATTCCTTGAGAGATATGACCTACAAAAACTTAAACAAGGAAAACTATGCTGTCTATTAAATCTATAATCTAAAGCACCAAGTCCAGACAAGTTTACTTGTTAATTCTGTGAAATATTTATGAAAAATTATATCAATTCCGTACCATCTTTTCCAGGAAATGGAACTGAAACCTTTTTGATTATGAAAATCCAGCATTATTCACATGCCAAAACTAAATAAAGTCATACTTTAAAAAAGAAAAATACCTCATAAAAATACAAGCAAAAATTCTCAAAAAGAGGTTGAAAAATTGAATTCAACAATATATAATAGAAACTAGGCATGATGATAATGTGAAATTATTTAATTTCAGGCATTCATGGCTAGTGCAGCATTTGAAATCAATTAATGTATTCCATAGCATTACTGGACTAAAAGAATAAAAATTATCCACACACTACACTCCCATTCATCTAACAACACTTTGTAAAGTGGGAATAGAGAGAACATTGCAAGTAAAGAAAACATATAAAACCAAACATTAAATGTATACTTTAGGGTAGAAATACAGATTTCTCATAAAGATTAGAAACTATGCAAGGAGTTTATTTTTGCTATCTTATTAGAAATCCTGGAAAATTCATAAAGAAAAGAAAAATATGTGGTATATAATTAGGAAGGAGTAAATTAAATTGCCTTTGTTTTTCAGATGGCCTGAAAATATATACATAAAAAAACTGAAAGAATTGACATACAAACAAACAAAAACATTTGGAAATACTGAGCGGTTTTGAGAAGTTGTAAGCACAAGTTGTAATTATGTACACACAATTTAATTACCTTTTATAAATAATCAATAGACAAAAGGAATCTGAGACAAAAAAAAAACCCATAAAGCATCTGTATTGACATCTCCAAAAATGAAAGAATTAGGTGTAAATCTAGCAAAACATTTTAAGATCTCTATAAAGAAAATTAAAACAAAAACAAAGCAAAACCCACCTCTGAAAAACTAAGGAAATGGACTAATAGTCCATATTCATGGATAGGAAAGCTCTACATTAGTTAAAATGTCATTTTTTTCCCCAACTTTACCTACGAACTTGATGCAAAACAATATAAAGCCCTGCAAGGTATTTTGTAGAAAGCAACACACTGACCCACTACCCAGAATAGCCAAGAAGAACTTGGAGAAAGGATGGATGATTGACACTACTTTACCTGAAGAGGCTACAAAGCTATAATAATCCAAACACAGTTTTGTCCGTGGAAAAAGAAAAAGATGGGTTGCTTGGTGAGATAAAACCAACCTATCTCTAGAATAAAGCCACACAGATACACACAGCTAATGCTTGACAACTTAACAAAGGTAATAACACGAGTCAGTCTTCTCAATGAAAGATGCTTGAACAATTGGACATACAGGTGCAAAAAAATAAATTTATCCACAGATATTTCACCTCTCATAAAAACAGACTGAAATACTAATAAATAAAAAAAACTATAAAACATTATTAATTCCCCAGAAATCACAAATCTAGGTGCTCTTGGGTATTATGTTTTTAGTCACTGCAAGAAAAAAAAAAAAAAAACAAAAAAACAAAAAAAACAACCTGAAAACCAAAATTCAAATAAGAAAAAAAAAAATTATTTCATTTTGGATACAGATTTTAGTGATCACAGCTGACGGTTTTCTAGCTTCATTGTTCATTGTTTACTGTTTTGAGGCAGAGCATTATTGAGGAAGGATGTGGGCAGCAGAAATGCTTACCTCTTGGCAGCCAGGAAGCTGAGAAAATAGACCAGGAGAAGATGCATCATCCAAGTGCACATTTCCAGTGACCTGGGACATCAACCATGCAGGAGCATGTCAAAGTTCTTAGCACCTCCCGACAACGCCTTCTGATTGTAAGTCTATTAGCGGATCAACCTGCCTACTAGATCAGAGCCTTCACCTTCCAATAATTCCCTGGATCAGCTCGGGACCAGGCCTTCAAGACATGAGCCTTTGGGGGGACTTTATAGCTAAATCACATGAGGGATGGTGATAACTTTTGAAAATTATCATTATTTAGACACAAACACAAAAGGCATGATGCAAAAATAACTATTCTACTTCATTAAAATTACATTTATTCTAGGATGGAGAATTCGCAATTGAAATAGTCTAGACTGAGGAGGAAATGCTGCCTGGGCTGTGGTTTTGGAAAGGTTCTTGTTTACCAACTCTCTAAAATTACCTTTCCTACCAGTTCTCTGGCACCCGAATGCTTTCTTATTTGGGTGGTCTTACTCCTTTAAGTCAGGCATTGTTCCTGGAAATGAAACCTTTGTATCAGCTATTGCTGCATGACAAAACACTGACAAACTTGCTGGCTGAGAGCAACCATTTACTGTTTATAATCCTGTGGGATGGTTTGGGGAGGGCTTAGCTGCACTCTCTTCTTTGTTCTGCATGGCAGGGGTGGTGCCCACATACGCTTTTGTGGTTTAGTTGGCAAGTCAGCTGGTCCTGAGAGACCCAACTCATATTGCTTGGCTGTTAGCTGGAGTGGTGGGGTCATAGGGCAACATTTTTCTCAACGGTCCATATCATTGGCGCTGGCTTCTTCACTTGACAGCTAAAAACACTATCTTACCAGTGAACCAGACCACAAACATTTGCCTTGTGATGTTTTTGTGTTTGTTTTGTTGTTTTTGTTTTTCTTGTTTTGTTTTTATTTGTAATCTGTGCCATTAAAAACTGTCTGGGAGCTGGGGCAATGGTTTAGTGGTTAGGAGTACTTAGTGCTCTTCTTGAAGACCGTATTTGACTCCCAGCACCCACGTGGCAGCTCACAACCTAATTCCAGTTCCAAGGGATTCAATGGCCTTTCCTGACCTACACAGGCATTAGATATACATGTGGCTCACATGCATACATGTAGGCAAAACATTCATACATATAAAATAGAAATAAGCAAATCTTTAAAAAAAAGAGAGGATCTGGGGTGATAAAAATAAAACTAAACATGTGTTTTAAGACTTAAGTCCGGGGCTCAGCAATTGCTCAGAAGTTAGAAGCACTGGCTGCTCTTCCAGAGGAAGACTTGAGTTCAATTCCCAGCACCCAAAGAGCAGCCCAGAACCATCCGTAGCTTTGGTTTCTGGGGACCTAATGCCCTCTTCCAACATCCATGAGAAGCAGGTGTGCTTGTTGTACACAAACACACATTTAAGCAAAACACTTACGACATATAAAATAAATAAATCTTTTTTTAAAGGGTTTGTTAGTCAACTCCTATGAAGCCAAGTAGAATTTTAAAAGGACTGTGGTATCACACAGGGAATAATGAGTGAGAGAGTGGAGGGCACTGTGTCCAGTAATCACTACTGGTCTATGATTAAAAGAAAGAGAAAGAAAGGAAGGAAGGAAGGAAGGAAGGAAGGAAGGAAGGAAGGAAGGAAGGAAGGAAGGAAGGAAGGAAGGGAAAGGAGGAAAAAAATTTTTAAAAAGAAAATTACGTTTATTCATGATTGTTGGGAATGGTTTTGTGCACTGTGCATTCAAATATTGATTTCTGTACCCAGATATCTGGTTGCAGTCCAGATGCTGTCATTGCCATTATTATTGAATGATCCTCTGTCTCAATGTTGTATAAAAATTGTTCTCCATCACCTCTGATTGGTTAATAAAGAGCTGAACAGCCTACAGCAGGGCAGAGAGTTAAGGCAGGACTTCTGATCCCAGGGACGGGTACCAGGTAGGTCAACATGAGGGAGTCACCATGAAGCCATCAATGGAGCAGGAGCAGCCAGGGCAAGACTAAGATGGCAGGAAATGGGGCACATGTCTGAGAAGTTGCCAGCATAGTAGGGTTAGAACAGATGAGTATCTGCATAGCAATAGTGCTTGCAGCTTATTAATAAACATAATAGGTCTCTATGTCATTTGGGAGCTAGAGCAGGTATAGAAAAGCCCTTATTTTATACATGATTGGTAGCAAAATCAGATGAAAGAAACTAGGAAGGATAAAGACCTAACCAAGTTGCCATCATTGATATTGAGGAACTCAATGCCCAAGGTCATGTGATGGCTCATCTTTGTTATTTCTAGGAAATTTATGGTTTTCCATCTTACTGTTCAATTGGTTAGTTTTTGCGACAGGTATAACATCAAATAGATTGAGATTTTGTTGCATGTAGATATGTATAGAATGCAGATCAAGTTGCTATAGAATATTGATGGAGTATATAGAATTATCTCCAAAATAAGCCATACACTACGCCATAAAGCAGCAAAAATCATACATAATCAAGAAGCATATGAAATACATCAAAGAAATGCACGTGTAAGAATGGAAAAAATTAGAAAGGCAAATGATAATAATAGATGTTGGTGAACTAATAAAAACCACAGAAACCATATAGCCATGGCAAACAATGGTTTGGTAGTTTATTGAAGACACACTCACAAGAGAAGTAAAAACTTGCTAGCAAAATCCTCTATGAAATAATCTGTGGTATATTTTTTAAATGATTGCCTCAAACTAGAATCAACTCAAATGGCCATCAAAAGGAGAATGGATAAGAAAAGTTTAGTATGTTCATTCAGTAAAATTTTAGCTTAGTAACAACAACAACAACAAAATGAATTTCTGATATCTGTCAAATTATTATTGGTGAGTCTCAAAAAATGTTATGTCAAGCCTAGTTCAGTTCTCAGCACACATACGATGGCTCACAGCCATCTGTAATTCCAGGCCTAGGGAATCTGACGCCCTCTTCTGGCTTCCACCAGCACCAGGCATGTATGGGGTGCACATACATACAAAACACTCATATGCACAGAATAATCATCTTAAAGGCTATGATTTTATTACATGTAAATTACAACTCCACAAGAAATAATTGCTGTAAGAAAGTAAGGTATTCTTACTTTTCTCATTGGAAATAAAAAGTTCTACCCCCAGTTATCCTCAAAATTTGAACAAAACCTTTATTTATTTCTCCCTTTTTACATAAATAGAAGAATTACCTGGTTTGTGCGGTGTTAACAGGGTTAATGCCAAGTTGTGGTTTTGAAGGGAGAACGTCCAGAAAAAACTGACAGTTTTATCCCAGTCTTATCAAGGTGCAAGCTGAATTTTCCGATGCTGTGAAGGAATGGATATCGTTGTACACACTGCAGAAACAAAACTGAGTGACACTAGCCGGCTGTGGTGGTAAACTCCTGTAGTCCCGGAACTCAGGGAGGCAGAGGCAGGTGGATCACTCTGATTTCAAGGGCAGGCTGGTCTAAAAAGCAAGTCCAGGACAACCAAGGCTACACAGTGAAATCCTGTCTCAGAAACAATAAAAATAAAAAGTGACATTGGTGCATGTAAGCATTATGTACCTCAGCTTGTTCTGTTTTTCTGTTTTCTTAATCTTGTACCTTCTTTAGGGACTCTTTAAGAAAGGAATTCTAAAAAAAAAAAAAAGAAAAAAAGAAAGGAATTCCAAGCTCTAATTCTCTGTCTCTACTCTTACCTAAAGAGATGTCAAGAAATGTCAGAGCCTGTCATGGTTTTGAAAAGGGATGCAGTGTCACTAGTATTAGAAGTCTCTCTTCTGCAGTAAAACAATGTAAACATTTTAGCTTAGAGGTCCTTACCCCAAGGTGTATTTTACTTCCTTATACAGCAATAAATTCAGCAAACATTTTTGTTAAATTCAAAGGTAAAGTAATTATTTCCACAACACAGTCAAGGCCATTTCAGTCACATTCCTTTAACTTAACTAAATCCTGACAGCCATGTTTTAGAGAATTTGACGACTCTTTTCAACTCTTTAGAAGGAGGCTGCCAGATGTACTGCTGTGTTCACATATGTGCATGCATGAGTGAATAAAGTAATTAAATGATCCTTCGGTCGTTTGCTAAACCCTTACAGAGAGACTTTGTTAGAAAACTTGGCATCTCCTCCTCTGCTACTGATCTTGCTTCTCTATTTCCACCCAAGTGTTTCGTGCCTCAAAATTATACTTAGAAATTAATTTACCTCATGTCAACTGATGAGTGAGATTTATCTTAATTTGAATAAACCACAAACGTCCATTCATCAGTTATGGTCCTTGTTAAGGCATCATGCCAAAAAATATCAGGTGTCTGGGCCAGAGGAGACTCAAACATAAGATGAACCCTTTCTTGATGTTCAAAAGCAATAAATCCTCTATGTGACTTTGGGCCAAATACGTAATGCTTCTGGGTCTTGGTTTTCTTGTCTGGGAAGGAAAGAAGGCTGATTAAAAAGGATCTAACTTTCAGTTCTACAGTTCTGTGGACATTGATTGATAGCCAAGGAAGAGATTACTGATCCCATAGCAAGAGTTGACTTAAATCCTTTGTATGAACATAAAGAGTTAAAAACAGAAAGATGCTTTGGCCATGTATCAGAGCCTAGCATATTACAGAAGCAGTGATGGATATGGCCTTTATCTATTAGAGGCCTATCTTCTATATCGGGCCAGAGGCTAACATAAACAAGAAAAGCTAATGGCAGTGCATAGCAAAGTAGAAAACATTACTTAAGTGCTAAAGGTTTGAGACATGACCTTAACATCTCAGAGACAACTTTCAGCTACAGTTCTAAAAGGCATCTTATCTCTAGTGTTGCTTTCTTGGTCCATAAGACTTTACTGTAATATGAACCAACTGACTTTGTTCCATATTCTCAGCAACCAAACAAATTCACAGCGAATGGATGAAATAACAGCCTATAGGCTTCTGCAGTAATTTACTAAGTTCTAACCAAACTTCAAATGAGCACTCTACTAGAAGAAAAAAATAAAATAAAATAAGAAAGAATTGTTATATAATAATTGATTTTTTTCCCTCCAAGTTAAAAAAAAAAGCAACCCTTTAAACACTATTTTACTGTGTTTGTCCTGTTCTACAGTTGAGTGAAAGGTCTCTAATAAAATTGACCTAAGCAGGCACAGTATGAGGTAGTTACTGAGTATACACTCACCCAGCAGATGTAGCCATGGCTTTTGGCTACATTTGGTGCAGGGCTTCTGGCAGAAGGGAATGTCTGTACTGTTGTCCTTGGGTGTCTGGGTCAAAGGGACTGCTCTAGCCTTGCTACTGTGAAACAGAGAGACGTGCTTTCTTCTCGTTCACGTCACAGCATTCCTTTCCCCCAAAGCAGCTTGCATTTTAATCCTCTTTCCCTGGACATTCACATGTTTTGACACTTTATTTTATTTTTTATTTAGTTTTCATATTCTTTGACCCTTTTAGGAGAAATGAACTTTCAGAAATAAATGTTTTCATGTGAAAAGATTTATTTTGTGGCATTTTAGTAGGATAAACTTGGAAAACATTGTGATAGTATATTTTGTGTAGATCTTCATCTGGTAACAGAGTCTCAGCACAAAATAAGGAAGTTTAAAGTACCTCTCCTTTGTGCTTGGAGTGGGAAATCTCAGTTGAGCAAATGCCCCCACCAGGTTAGCCTGTGGGCAAGCCTGTGCTCCCTTTTCTTGATTGATGATTGATGGGGGAGGGCTCAGCTTGCTGTGGGGAGTACCATCCCTGAGCTGGTTGTCTTCGGCGCCATAAGAAAGCAGACTGATCAAGTCAGGAGGAGCAAGCCAGTAAGCAGCACCCCTCCATGGCCTCTGCATCAGCTTCTGCCTCTGGGTTCCTGCCCTGACTATCCTCAGTGATGGACCACAGTATAGAAAGCTGAAATAAACCCTCAACTTTCTCCCCAAATTGCTTTTGGTCAGTGTTTTAGCACAGCTATAGAAACCACAACTAAGACAAGATTCTAGTACATAACAAGGACTTCCTGAAACTTACACAAATACTTACCTTCCTATTCAAGACATTACAGCTTTCTTTTTAATTTGACTTGACTTAACTAAGCCAGTGGTCAGGAGATAAGAGTCGACAAACTGGGAGAAAACATTGTGACTAGAAAAGAAGACTATATCTTTTACACCTTTAGAAATATAAGTTAAGAACTAAAAACCAACCTTCTTTCCTTCTTCCTTCCTAGCTCACTATAGTCCCTAAATTCTATCAGTATTCTTGGCTATACAAAATATTTAGAATTCACCTAGCACAGAATCACTTCCCTGCAATAGATCCCAAATGTTTTCTTTTAAAATTCAGTCCAGGTTTTCTGAAATTGAAATTCACATGCAACTCATTTGTAGGACTGAACATACATCTTATAGTACACACTGGCATTAAATTGAAACCTGAAGGATGAGAAGTCATTTAGGTGGGCAGGAAGCCAAATCATTCCTGGAGTTCTGTATGCAGGCAATAATTTACATCGACAGGTAGAAAACATGTTCTATGCTCTTGGTACCACGATGCCACAAAGCTTGGCAATGACTCACAGCTCAGCTAGCATTTAAAAATGCTCAAAAAAAATGTGGTAAAATGGATGAAAGCTTGTTCTTGTTTGAATTCAAAGGAAACAAGGTCCTTGAGATCTGACAAGAGAATAATGGAACAAGACCACAATATAGGATAGATAGATAGATAGATAGATAGATAGATAGATAGATAGATAGATAGATAGATGGATGACAGATAGAGTGAGTGAGCCAGTGACCTTTGGGTTTTATCTTATATCATTTCTGGTAGCAAACAGGACTTGAAAAAAGATGTAGTGACATCTGTTTTTGTATTTGTTGCCTCATTTAGTTAGGATAAAGTATGAAGCATTTTACCTTCCTATTGTTAATCATTGTGATTGGCTTTATCATTTTCCCTTATCTCTTTCCCATTTCCCATGAAATTGTCAACTGTGAACTAAAAAAAAAAAAAAAAAAAAAGCAATATAGCCATTTTCCATAAAATTACTGACATTTGTTTTTTGTTAGCAGCTGATGGGAGCAGGCTAGACAGAGGGCGAAGAAGAGGACAAGCCACAGTCAGTGGCCTGCCTGAAGCAAGCATAGTCAAAATTCCAAGACAATGATGACTGTAGATTTATGGTGAATAGCACTTTTCCAGGAGCAGGCTGTATTATTTTTTCATTTTCTGAAAAAAAAAAAAAATGATGCTTTCTTTCCTTGAACTTGTCCTACCGCTTCCCGCACAAAAGCCTTTTCTATAACATTGGGGGAAGGAGGGGAGAAAACCAAACAAAGATGAAAGACTTTAACCTTCAATCCAGTTAGCCAAAATGGGAACAAAAGCAGCCACTGAGCGCACCTAGAACGGCTTCCTCAACTAGCCGTGTCCTGTCCAGGCACACTGCAGAGATGCTGCCTTCTCTCTCAGTCACTGTGTGATTGCTCTGCTGTGGCCTACTGTGGCCTACTGCAGCCTGGGTCCCTGTGGGCACTGCATCGTGAAATCAGGAACAGCTTTCTTGTTGTGATAACAAGTCTCAGCTGTTGGCGGATCAAGCCGTTCCTCTCTAGGCACTTAGCTCAGAAAGGTCTGGGTTTTGGGGCGGTGCATCTTGTCCCTGCATTCTTGGCAGTGTTCACATCAGCCCTCACATCAGTGACTAAGGCAAAGTTTAAATCTTGAGATGGGAAGAGTCTGGAGCAAGTTCCCACAGGTGGTACTGTTCAAATAGTGGCGTAAAGTGCTTCCTTTGTCGTTAAAATCAGCCCTGTAATCTGTCCCGAGTGAAACGTGCATTGTTTCAAAATCACCAAAGTAGACTGCTGTGGTTACAGGACAAAGGGAATTTTGTATGATGAGGCATAGTTGGATAAACTTGGTAAACAGTAACCTGTGAATAATATAAAAACCTCAAACCTCAAACAACAGATGTTACTCAATGTTCATGTGGCTAGGTTTTTACCATCTTTTACAGGGTGTCTGTGGATGGGAAAATCAGAGAGGAAATTGGGTTTATCATCTGAAGTGCACAAAAGGCAGAGAATTATGTGTATGTTTCAACGTCTCCCTGTATGCTGAGACTGTCCCCAGGCATGCAGTAGGCCCTTCAGTGTCAGGTGAAGTAAGAAATAGGATGTAATAAACTCTTGTCCACTCTCATCAGAGCTCTTAGGCAGTATTAATGGCATGTCTTAGCTTTCTGAGTACTACTCACACCCCTAATTCGTTCGTGAATGGTTGTTGTGTACCAGGAAACAGTATCCAGCAAACTCCTCCGGTCCTACAGCCTCGCTTACTACAGTTATTGTCCATGTCAAGACTTCTCTCCACAACCTGCTATTATCTGTTTACTCTTAACTGTATTTAAGTAGTTGGGTGAGATAAATACCCTTTATAACAATTGTTAAGTCCAGTTAATTCAAAAGGACATTGAAGCATTGATTGTTTTCCATTTAAATGAAAAAGTAAGTATATTTCCCTCCCTTTACCCCTCTATTCTTTTTTTAATTCTGTGAATTCAGATTGTTTTTCTGACAATAGTTCCCTTTATATATGAAATAATTAGAACAGTTTGCTGGTTTCTGGTAAGATGATTAAGGTTTCAGAATTATCTTGGTGCCCATCGGCCTGAGACTTCTTGCTCATTAATTTATAGCTACATGTTGAGACATACATCTAAAATCCTAGACCTCAGAACATTGAGAAAGGAGAATTGTGTCTGAAGCCAGGCTAAGCTACATAGAAAGAGCCTATATCAAAATAAAGTAAACCTAGTCTCTTATCTCTTTACAGGAGCTAAATTGATTTGTTTGATCTATACCTTAGGCAATCATAAACCACATTAATAAGGGTGGAAAATGAATTCCTTTTCTGTGCGCTGAGACATGATATATAGGTTGAGCCTGTAAGTATTCCCTGCTGCATCTAGAACACCAGTAGGAAGAGTACCATGGAGAAGGCCACCTGAATGTTCCCACTGACCCCTCTCAGGAGCCTTCACTGCCATTTTGTTTTCTATGCAAAGTCTCTCAAAATATAATGATACCTATATCAAGAACTACAGAGGAATTGTGGGAAGCCAAAGGAGACACTTGTTCTGGCTTTCAGAAACAAAGTGGGGAGATAGGAGTGCTGAGCAAGAGATAGTAGCAATCGTTTCAAAGAATATACAGTTAAGAGCAATATAATGGGGAGCTGGAGAGATAGCTCAGTGGTTAAGAGCACTGGCTGCTTTTCCAGAGGTCCTGAGTTCAATTCCCAGCAACCACATGGGTCCACAACTATCTGTAATGGAATCTGACGACAGATCTCTCATATACATAAAAGTAAACATTTTTTTTTAAAAAGAATAATATAATGATATGTTCAGGACCAACTAGCTAATTAATAGGGCATAGTACAGAAGTAAAATGTAAGGAAGGTCAGATTATTGACTGCAGATTAGAGAACAAGGACCCATAATGGTGAATTATGGTGAATTAGCTATTTTGAAGCTTCCAAGAATCCCTTATTCATTTGTCTGCAACCATAGTAGAGGCCCAGGAAACCGGGCTCAAATGCGATCGTAGGCTAGGAAACAACTGGGTGGCACGCCCCACAGGGTGGTCAGTGTCGCTGGAGTAGTAGATGGTTTGATAGTTCTAAGAGTGAGGGAGCCGGCTGTGTAGCCTTCTGTCAAAACTGGACTGTTAGAAACATGGCAATGAGTTCTCAGGGAGAGAGCGCTTAGTTCAAGATGAATTTGACTGCTGGTTGACAAATAAAAAAAGTGTGCTTTGTGTTGATAAAGTCCTGGTTTGAAAAGAATGCAGAAGCTAAAGCACGGTCCAGGGTACCAAGTGACAAGTTACACTTTGGCTAGAACATATATCTTTCTATGGCTTTGTCAGGCCTTCTCCACTTAAATGCCAACGAGATAAAACGTTGCTCTTGGAGAAAACGCAGTCTAGTACGGATATAGGCTTTCACACAGTAAGTTAACATCATACGGTAGACATTTGGGAGGGCTAACTAGCCGAGGAACTCCCCCCCCCGCCCCTGGGCTGACAGCGCCTGGGTGAATAGGGCAACTCAGCCATTTTGCTTGTGACCCCCCCAAGTAACAAATACAACCCTCCGTGCCTCACGGCCCCTGTAGCAATTGCAGATTGCATGCAGTTTTGTGACAATTAAATAGCTTCATGGCCCCAACACATGAAAAAGATTTGGTTGTGGTGCACTCCAATCCCAATCCCATTAAGACAGCTGGAACAGCACATTCACCTGGGTAGAGAAAAAGAAAAAGAAATCTAGGAATGTAACATGTATGTACACTCTTCAGTACCAGTCAGGTGCGCTGCAAGGAGATGAGTCAAGTTTAACAATGGAAAATACTTGTACCCAAACCATAACTTAGCAGCTGGATTTATTCAAACTGATAAGATTTTTATAAACTATGGGAAAAAATTTTAATAAACTTCAAAGTTGAAAAAAAAGTTTAGAGATATTGTTTCACTATCTTTTTTTTTTTTAGTTTGATATATAAAAATATCATTTAAATGAAAAAAAGTGTTTTGGTCATTTTCATATTCACAAATACTGAATAAAATCAATATGAACTTTGTTTTCATACCATTTTAGTCATTTCCTTACAATATCCTTTCTGCCATTAGTGAGCAGGGGCCACCTCACTGCAAGAGCAGGCAAATTACATCCTGCTGGAATTCTTAACTTCGCATCTAATAATGCTGAATGCCTGGTGTTGGAATAATCATTCACTACTGCTCAGGGAACAGTGTCTAGTCTATTATTTACTGCAAAGTCCTGATTGATCACAGTCTTGACTGAGGCAGGCAAATTTGTATATTCAAGGACATAGACATGGGAAGATGTTGGAGACAGCTTTAGATATCAGAAATCGACCAAGTTTTTTTTTTTCATTAAAAAAAATTATTTATATGTTTATAAATTACAGTTTATTCACTTTGTATCCCAGCTGTAGCCCCTTCCATCATCACCTCCCAATCCCAGCTTCCTTTCCTCATCTCCTCCTATGCACCTCTCCAATTCCACTGATAGGGGAGGTCCTCCTCCCCTTTCATCTGACCCTAGCCTAACAGGTCTCATTAGGACTGGCTGCATTGTTTTCCTCTGTGGCCTGGTAAGACTGCTTCCCCATCAGGTGGAGGTGATCAAAGAACCAGCCACTGAGTTCATGTCAGAGACAGTCCCTGTTCCCATTACTAGGGAACTCACTTGGAGACTGAGCTGCCATGGGCTACATCTGTGCAAGGTTCTAGGGGTTCTAGGTTATCTCCATGCCTGGTCCTTGGTTGGAGTATCAGTCTCAGAAAAGACCCCTGTGCCCAGACTTTTTGGATCTGTTGCTCTCCTTGTGGAGCTCCTGCCCCTCCAGGTCTTTCTATCTCCCCCTTCTTTCATGAGATTCCCTGAACTCTGCCCAAAGTTTGGATATGAGTCTCAGCATTTCCTTCAATACCTTGCTGGGTAAAATCTTTTAATGGCCCTCTGTGGTAGGCTCCTGTCCTATTGCCTGTTTTCTCCCTCTTCTGATATCCATCCCCTTTGCCTTTCTGCATGAGGATTGATCATCTTACCCAGGGTCCTCCTCCTTGCTTGGCTTTAAATGTACAGATTTTAGTATGTTTATCCTATATTATCTGTCTAATATCCGCTTATAAGTGAGTATATACACGTGTGTCTTTCAGCTTCTGGGATATCTCCCTCAGGATGATCTTTTCTAGATTCTACCATTTGCCTGCAAATTTCATTCTTTCCTTGTTTTTAATTGCTGAGTAGTATTCCATTGTGTAAATGTACCACCGTTTCTGTATCCATTCCTCAATTGAGGGACATCTGGGTTCTTTCAGCCAAGTTTAAAGCACTGTACAGTTGGGATTTTCATGACCTAGAAGCATTTTTTTTTCTTCTTCGTTCTTTTGTAGACAGAACCATGGAGTTTGTTTTCATTGTAGCAAGGATTTAGGTCTTAGAAAGATGAGTCTCTAAAATCAACCTTTGCTCATAGACTCTAAGATTGATTATGGGTCCCAGGGTCTGGAAGATCATATGACAGCTTCATTTGTTTCCTCTTTGGCATTTCACACACCGTTACTCCCCGTCTACCAGCCACATAGACACTGACATTGAAGAGTAATTGCAGAGGATAGTCCTAAAAGGATTTATCCAATATGAAATGGAAGCATCAAAATCTGTTTTTCCCACTCATCTCAGAGTTTTAGGTTCTAAAGATTTCCTTAATTCAAAAACAAGATAATGTCTATTTTTTTTTCAAATTTGATTGAGTTCTCTTTGAAATACTTCTAGAAACCCTAGAAATCTCATTCTGTCCTAGTCACTTGGTAGCAGGGAGAGCTGGGCCAGTTTGTCTAGTTGGCATGATCCGTGTCCTACACAGAGCTGAATGGAATGACTCCTCCTCATCTTTATCCATTTGTATATCATGCCTTCCACTTTTCATATCAAATACATACTTTTTTTTGCATTAAATCAACATATTAACTTCAGAAAATGGACCACTTGGCAGTAAAGTAAGGGTAAAATGACCTTCCGGGGACCCTAACAGAGAGCTATATAACAGAAGTCTATTATTCTAAGAACAAGGAATCATTGATAACCCTTTCTGGGCATCTCCTAAAAGAACATATCCTCTATATTTCTTAATCCTTCTATGACAACGCCAGGATTCAAATCAAATTTTGGCTTATTGAGATCACTCATAGCTTCGGAAAAACCCTAGTTGAAATCTAGAGGAAACTAAGCTCTCAAAGGTCAACAACTGGTAAGCCTTCCTAACAAAACTGGAATATACATGTGTCTTTGAATTTTCTTGAATTAAAAACCTTAGGGGATATAGCACATGAAAATCTGGATTTCTAGTTTTCCTTTGGCATTTCTGAAGGTGAAAAAGCAATAACAAACTGGACCTACTATGCTGGTTGGGGTTCTTCAGATGGAGTGTGGCCTCTCCTCACTGTTGGGGGAATGTGTGACAATTCAGCTATTCCTGACTCCGCTTTATTGGCATATGTTCTCTTCTTGGTCTCACGGTTATTCGACAGGGCTGTGACGGGTCTCACAGTTACTCTGATCCCGAAATACAACGCTCCAGGCCCAGTAGGCTGTGAACTTAGTTCGTGGGCAGCTGTTTTGGCATGTGTAGATTAAGACTCCTTGTGTGAAATGCCCTTGATATTGAAACGCTTCAAGTTTCCATCTTTTAATGTGCCGTGAATCTGTGACCAACTACTGCCACCGTGTTCTTTCAGTCAAGGGTTACACTGCTTTCATGGAAGGAAATCAAGCAGCCACACTTCTTAGTCTGGAGGCTTTGCAATACTGTTTTCTTAGGAATTGTCTGTTTCCTCTTCCTATCTTGTATTAAGATCCTTTGATCTAGAGATAATAACTAATTATGACAAGTTGATACTTAATTTCAAACGAGTGGACATTTTTAGATTGTAAGATAATATCCACGGCTTTAACAAAGTGTATTGAGAAATAATTCACATGCATTTAATTACGCAACACAGAACTGTAGGCTGCAGGTCCAGCATTACACAACAGATCTCTAGAGGTTACTTCTCTTCTTCAAGAGGTAACTTCTCTTCTTCAAGAGGTACTGTGTGTTCACTGTTAAATAATCTCCATTCCCCTTCCTCTAACCTTTAGCCACTACCATCTTATTAACTAAATTTGCAAACCTGGCTACTGATAATACCTCATACCACATGCAGTATTTCTCGACGGCTGGCTTCTTTTGCCTATTAGAATACCTTCTAGGCTCATTGTGTTGTTGCATCTCAAAGAGTTTTCTTCTTTCAAAGTATATGTTGTCTACCATGATGGACTGTAGACCTTTAGACTGTGAGCTGAAGTAACCTCTTCTGCCTTTCAGTTGCACTGATGCTCGTCAGGTACGTCGACACAGCTGTGAGAAAGGAGTTGATAACATATTAATCTTTTGATGGACAGTTCCATCATAGCTATTAGAAACACTTGCAATGAACATGGGTGTGCTCATAATTAATTCAATACCTTCGATGATTTAGGATAAATATCCAGTATTCAAATTGTCCAATTGACTGCTAGTAGCTCTATTTTTAATTTCTCAAGGAACTGTCATATTGTTTTCGATGACAATACTACTTTTCATTCTCACCAAGGGCAGGCTAGAGTTCCAGTTTTCCTTCATCCTCATCAGTAGCCTCTTTGTTTAGACACTAGCTATACTGACTGGTTGTGGGGATGTTGCATTGTGATTTTGATTTGTATTTCTTTATTATTATTGATGAAGAAACTTAACTGAGGAGGCAAACGATTACATGCTGAAACTGTAAAACATGTACTAAAGAAACTAAAGATATTAACACATATAAAAATATATATTTGTGGATAGAAGGTTTAATATTATAAAAATGTACACATTAGCCAAAGTGATCTATAGGCTTAGTGCAATGTCCAACAAATCCAGCATTTTTTTACAGACATAGAAAAAACAGTTCTACAGTCTTACAGAACTACAAATGATCTTTGAGAGGAATATACGATCTTGAAAAATAACAGAGCTGAAGGGATCCTAGTACAGGGTTAAAATCCACTATCATACTAACAATATTAGCCAAAACAGCACAGCATAAAAACAAATATGTAAACTAGTGGAATGGATCAGAGTGCCCAGGAATTTAAAAAACACAGTTAATGTATCTTTAGAAAGGGACTGAGAATAAACAATGAAGAAAGGCTAGTTTTTCCAAAGAGTGTTCCTGGGAAAACTACACAACCACATACAAAGGAATACATCTGAACACCTGCTTACATCAAATACAAAATAAATTCAAAATTGATTAAAGACTTAGATGCAAGACTTGAAATTATGAAACATCGAAATATCCTAAAAGAAAGCATCTCAGTGTTGGTTTTCACGTTGGTTAGTTTCAAGTTCTTCTCTTCCTCCCTCCCACTCTCCCTTTTTTGCTCCCTTCTTTCTTCACTCCTTCCCACCCTTCCTCTCTTCCTTCCTCTCTCTCTCCCTCCCTCTCTTTCTTCCTTCTTCTCTCCCTCCCTTCTTTCCTCCCTCTCTTCCTTCTTCCTTCACTTTCTCTCCCCCTTAGATTTGGTATTAGTGCTTACATATCAGTATTCAATCTACTTTCTTAACTCTTATGTGGTGTGAGAAAGTCTACCTAATGACTTATGCCATCTTTTTCAACATCGTTTGTTAGACACAGTTTTATTTATGGACCGTCAATCATATTCCATTATCTAAGCATCTGCTCTTTGACCAGCCAAAACCACAGTCTTGATCACCAACCCCTAATCATCCTTTGAAAAATCAGGAAGTGTGATTCCTATCAAGTGGGTTTTATTTTACAAGATTGTTTTGGCTTTTTTGGGGATTTTAGAAATTTCGTATGAATATCATAAGCAGCTTGTTAGTGTCCTCAAAGGTCTACCGTTCTGAAAGTGACCCAGTTGAATCTGAAGGTAAGTTCAGGGAAAATTTCCTTGTTAACTATCCTTTGTTCTCCAATCTGTGACTACAGGAATTTCTCTAGTTATTATTTTTTTTAATCTTTATTTTTTTTCTTTGTCAGTCCAGCTAAATATTTGACAATTTTGTTGACCTTTTAAAAAACAGTTTTTACTTTCAACAATTTTCTGTTGATTTTCTGATTTCCATATATATCAACTCAGGCTCTTGCATATGTTAGCCCTATTTCAGCCTCCTAGAGTCCTTCGATCCTAAACTTTCTGACTCCAATGTATACTGGTCCTTTCTATCAATGTGTCTTCCAGTTCATTAATTATTTCTTCTGCCAATTCAGATCTACTGTCATGCCCCTCTAGTAAACTTTTTGTTCCAGTTATAATTTCAAAATATAGATTTTTCTATTTAGTTTTCTCCCTGTATGTATTTGTTTTCATAAATATGATTTATTTGATATAGGGTTGCCATAAAACTTCTTTTACTTTATTTTAAAGATTTTTTTACTTAACAAATGATAATTGTATATATTAATAGTATATAACAAATTCTTTTTCAGTGCTAAGAATTGACTCCAGGGCTTTTGAGAAAGTTAATACAGGACCTCTCAGCAAGCTGCCATCCTGAAGTCAGGATGATATTTTGATGAATATATGGAATAATTACATTAATCCAATTAATACATGGATAACATCACACTTGGCTTATTTTGTGAGAAGAACTTTACATTTTTATTTGGCTAACAATTTTCAAATACACGATACATGATTGTTAACTACAGACCTGTGCAATAGATCTCAAACCAATCTTTCACTGATTTAACAAGCTGAACTGTAAGTCTTTTGGACATCACAGTGATGTCATCCCTTTGACTCACTGACTCGAGTTCCCCTGAGTATATACCAGCAGTGAAACTGTTGGATCATATTGTGTTTCCAGCTCTATGTCTTTTGCATGTGTGTGGAAAGTCCAGACTGTTCTTCAAAATGTTATTAATTTCTAATTCTCACTCTCACTGCCTCTCCATTGTGCTGTTCGATTTTCTATGACAGGATATCCCTGTGAAGTGTGTGGTACGGGCTGCTAGAAATCATCCTGCCTCAGCCTCCCAAGTGCTGCGATTACAACATTTACCCTCATGCATGGCACGAGCTCATAATTCTACTAACTATTACACAGAGTTCCAGTTCTCTACATTCTTGAAATTTTTTTCTCTTAGTTTTAGCTATTTCTAATAGGCATGAGGTGACAGCCCATTGTGGTTTTAGGTTGTATTCCTCTGGCAGTTGGCCATGTAGGTCATTTGCTCATATCTGCCTGCAATTTTTATAACTTCTATTAAGAAATACCTTTTCTGAGACTGATACTCCAACCAAGGGCCAGGCATGGAGATAACCTAGAACCACTAGAACCCCTGCACAGATGTAGCCTATGGCAGCTCAGTCTCCAAGTGGGTTCCCTAGTTATGGGAACAGGGACTGTCTCTGACATGAACTCAGTGGCTGGCTCTTTGATCACCTCCCCCTAATGGGGGAGCAGCCTAACCAGGCCACAGAGGAAAACAATGCAGCCAGTCCTAATAAGATCTGATAGGCTAGGGTCAGAGGGAAGGGGAGGAAGACCTCCCCTATCAGTGGACTTGAGAAGGGGCATAGGGAGATGAGGGAGGGAGGGTGAGATTGGGAGGAGATGATGGAGGGGGCTACAGCTGGGATACAAAGTGAATAAACTGTAATTAAAAAGTCACAATAAAAAAGAAATGAAAAAAGAGAAATATCTAATGAAATCCTATGCCAAACTTTTCATTGACTTAGTTTTCTTGCTATTAAGTTTACTTCCTTATGTATTTTGGCTCCTAACTCCTTGTCAGATGTATGATTTACAAAGATTGTCCTCTTGTATGTTGGCTTTGATTTATTTCCTTACTTATGAGTTCCTTTGTTCAATTCTTTGAACATACTTTCAATGATTACTTTGGAGATGTAATAAAATTGGACATCTGGTCAACCTTGGGAGTACTTTCTGTCGCCTTTATTTATTTGTTTTGTTTTGTCTACATGTATGGGTGACACTCTACTGATTCTCCTAATTTATTGCTCGTATCTAGATATTTCCAGTTTCCAGTGTTATCAGAGCTGGGGACTCCTCTCCTCATTCTGGCTCATCTTTGCTGGACTGTTGAAGGCAGACTTGGCTAGTCAAGTCTCTTTTCATTGTGGTAAGCCTCTGCAGTTGCTCCTCTACAGCTTTGAGTTTCTCTGAGGTGACTGTAATTTTTGTGTTATTTTTACTAGTTTCATGACTAAATTAGATTTTTAAATTTCTACTCACTGCTTTCTCATATGGAAAAAAAAAATCTCCCCTGGTAACAATTCACTCTCGAGTGTAAACCCATCAATTCGAGGCTCCTTGGAAAGGAATATTCCTAAGTTGGCATTTGACTTTTGTCTTGATTCCTGGCCATCTTACTTTTGGCAGTTCTTTTTTGTTGTTGTTGTTTTAATTTTCTTTTTTTCCTTTTTTCTTTAAATATTTATTTATTTATTTACTTATTTATTATTTATACAACATTATGCTTGCATGTGAGTGTGAAGGCAAGAAAAGGGCACCAGATCTCATTATAGATGGTTGTGAGCCACTATGTGGTTGGTGGGAATTGAATTCAGGAAGAATAGCCAGTGCTCTTAACCTCTGAGCCATCTCTCCAGCCCCACCCCAACCCCTTGGCAGACTCGTATACTGTAATCTACATCTATCCAATAAAATGGCCAATCTCCATTTTTTTTTATAGTGCCACTAGGATTGAAATATACACTCTGTTGCAAGTAAAGTGAGTTCCCTCTGTAGAAAGAAGCTATCTCTTTCAAAGGATCCTTCACCAAAGGAAAAAGCCTTCAGAATTTTAAGTTGCAACAGCGGGTGGGGACGATTATGTTTTCCTTTGACTGACACCCCTCCTTTAGTCTCCAAGAGCTTTACAGAGGGGCTCTACTATTTTCAGGTCCTTTCAGCTCACCTTTTCACAAAAATATACCACCTTGTGACTTGTGACAAGGGTCTTTGGGGCTCCAGCATTTGCTGTAGCAACAGGCCCTCTATGAGTGATGCTGGCCTGAACAGAGAGGACCTCATTTCTTTCTTTTAAAAAATATTTACTTATTTATTATTGAAGGTAGATATTTCTTTCATATGTTCTGATTGTGGTTTCCCTTCCCCAATTTCTCCTAGATCCTTCCCACTTATCCATTCATCAAATCCATACCCTCTCTCTGTCTCATTACAAAACAAATAGGCACATAAAAAATTAACTAATAAGATAAAATAAGGACCAACAAGCCAGAATAGAGCAAAACAAACAAATAGGAAATAAAAAGAGCTAAATAAGAACACAAGAAACATACACAGGAGCCTAGAGAGATAGCTCAGGGCTTAAGAGCACTGGCTCAATTCTCAGAACCCACATGGTGGCTCACAACTGTTCTTGGCTACAGTTCTTGGGGATATGATGCCTCTTCTGCTCTGTAGGATCCTGCATGCATGTGGAGAACATAAGATCAAACACACACACACACACACACACACACACACACTTAAAAATAAAAGATGAATAAATAATTTTTAAAAACACATAGATGCTGAAGCACACACATTCACACAGAGAGAAAACCCATAAAGACAAAATCGGAAACCATAATATATAAGCAAAAGATCTGTAAGATTAAAGCAGAAAAATTCCCTGGCTATTGAATTCACCTCCTGTTGGCCATCTGCTGCTAGAGACACTGTTTCTTACCTGAAGGCAGGGTAAGAAGTAGAACTTTGTCTCTGTCAGCAAAAGTCCTCTGGATGGAAGTGGAGGAAGCCTTGTATTTTTGGCTGCAGCTGGCAGAAGTAAAATTCCCATGGTGCCGGATTAAGAAGAGAAAGAAAGAATACCTTCTTTCTCTTACTTACATGGTTTCTTTTGAACATTGGCAGATTTTCTTGAATAAAATCTTCTGTTGCTGTATGTTCTTTACATCATTTTTGTGTGTGTGTTTTTGGAGTAACAGCAGGTTGTTTTAATTTAAGTGTATTTTATTTATTTTATTTTATTTTATTATGTATATAAACATTTTGCCTACCTGTGTCTATGCACCTTGTGTATGCCTGGTACCCAAGGAGACCAAAAGAGGGCATCAGATTGCCAGGGACTAGAATAAAAGATGGTTGTAAACCACCAGTGGGGTGGGGGCAGGGGGAGTGCTGGAATTTGAACCCAGGTCCTCTGGGAGAGCAGCCAGTGCTCTGATCCACTAAGCCATCTCTTCAGCTCATGTTTTTGTGTATAATTTCCCTCAACTTCTCTGGCCAGCAAACCCACTGAGCTTCCCAAGTGGTCAAGTCAGAAGTTCCTCCTTCTTGTTACTTTTAGAGTGTTATTTCCGCCCAAGTTCAACTCAGAAAAATATCGCCATGTTCACTATCTGAAGTACATTGGGGTCATATTATTTTTGCTCACATAATGAAAATTACTGTATGCCAATATGTCAGTCTTCTAAAACACTGATACCTTAGTTGATTACAGCTGTGTTCAGCCAACAGCTTTGGCTTCTGTGCTACACTTGAGTTGCTTATAGATACACCAAAACGTCTGACAAGCATAGCCTAGAGGAAGGAAATATTTTGGCTCACAGTTTCAGGATTTAATGTCATGGTGTCCTCACCCTTTACCCTTGAGCTTGAGGGGAGGCAGAGCATCATGGAGCTAGGAGAGAAGGGCAGACAATGATCTCATAACAGAGGTGTAGAAGAGAAAGGAACTGTGGAAAGGAGCCAGAACAAGGCAGAGCACTCAAGTTCATGCCTTCACTGACCTAGTTCCTCTAAACGAGCCTCTTCTTACCATTTCCCAAAGATGTTGTCATATGATGAATCTACCAGGAGATTTTTCTGCTCATTAGATGAGAGCCCTCACAGTCAAATCGTGTGTGGAAACACTCTCACAGAGAGACGCATCTCAAGGTGTATTTTATGAATCTCTTAGTATCTCTCAATCTAACCAATTTGAAAATACAAACTAACCATCACAAGTTTTCCACAATGCCATCGAGGGAATAAAAGAATAATTTTATATTGTAAATTACATTTTGTTTTGTCTCATAGAGTTTATTCTACTTACAGGGAAATTGCCTAATATAATTTTCTTATAAGGATCATAATTGGGTGGCCCCTCTTGTAACTTTTTACATCTCTTTAACTCCTCTACAAGTGTAGTGGAAGGTAGTGAAAATACATATTTCCTCACTATTTTTGACTGTAATCTGCTTCTATTTGGGAAGAGAGATTTCTTTTAACAATTTATATGTAGCATTGAAATCTTACTCATTTTTACAGCAAAAATAGCTCCAATTATGAAGACTTCCACCATTTGACCTTTTCTCCATCTCTCTTCATCCTGAAATGTAACACTCTGCCTTTGTATAAATGGCATTGCTGGTAAGGTGTGACATTCACATTTTAGTATAACCTTTCTGATGTATCTAAATGTAAGAGTAATGTTTCAAACCATGGAATTTAACCAATAACATTAACCAACTGTTTCATAATGAGTTGTAGAAACTTTTAAGCAAGGAAATGTTGCTGTGGTGATGTGGCCTAAGAGAGCACAGGGAACATTTGCTTTTCAACTACCAGAGTGAAATCTAGTGCCGTCAAGCCCCAACAACCTCAGCATTTTCTTCACCAAGCTTGGAATGCTATTTTTCTAGGCATTTTTTGATCATCCCTCTTTGTCTCTGATTCAAGACATATGAATGAACCTGAATATTAATTTTTAAAACATAAAATTTTGGAGGAGTATTTACTCTCCAATTCCTGAAATAGAAGTCAGTGTTTAGATAAGTTTTTTTTTTTTTTTAAATCACTTAAAGGCCACAATATGATGCGTGTTAATCAAGGTAATTGAGAGTGCATGTGTGGCATTGCAATGTAATATTTGAGGACCTTAGGTATATATTTTTATTAACAATTGTATAGTTATCATACAAAATAATGTGTTTCACTGTGATATTTAATATATGTGTGTATTTTTATACTTTGCTCATTCATGTTCACCCTTTGCTTATCTTATCTTGTTCCTATCTCCTTCCCTCTAGTCCCCTTCCTCTAAATTCTTCTTCTTTCTTTCATGTCACACACACACACACACACACACACACACACACACACACACACACAGTTTTTTATATTCTGCATATGAGAGAAAACATGAGATGTTTGTCTTTCTTACTCCCCCATTACTCTTCTACTTTCCCTTTCCCCTCCCTTTACTCTCCTTCCTCTATCACCTTGGCCCCCTCTACTTTCATGTTTATGTATGTATGCATGAGTCTATAAATCTAGGTTCTTTATTTAAGAGAAAATATATCCTATTTGTGTTTCTGAATATGGCTTACTTTGCTTCACATTATAACTAATTCTACCTATTTCCCTAAAAATAACATAACATTTGCAAATAACAATAACAAACATCACTGCATATATACATATATATACATATATATACATATATACACATATATACACACATATATACATATATGCAATACATACATACATACATAACCCATTCATGGTTAACGGGAATCACGATTTCATTTAACTATTGTGACTACAGCTTCAGACAACATGGATTTGCAGGCGTCTCTGTGTTTGCTGATTTAGATCACCTCAGGGTACACCCAGGAGTGGTAATATCGATCATATGGTAAGCTGATTTCTAGTTTTGTGGAGAGCCTCCGTGCTGATTTCAGTACCAAGCGTGCTAATTTGCATTCCTATCAGGCGCATATGAGAGCTCCTTTTCCCTCCAATGCCAATCAGCATTTGTTGTCGTTTTTTATAAAGATATTTCTAACAACTCACAAATTATAATTTATAAAGACTAATTGGCAATTGACCATTTTACTACATGCTAAACTAGTTTGGGGTTAGAACATATCAAAGAGAATTGGTGAGTGGATCCTTAAAATTGTATGTGACTCAATTAACTTTTTAAAAAGATGATCTTGCTTTGCTAAAGGATGGTTATGGATTTATTTCTAGGATAAAATGTTTCTTGTGACTGGCTTTCCTGCCAAACAACTCCTAATATTTACAACTGTAAAGTGCTTATTTTAGTTTGGCTGTGTTTCCCATGTTTGAACACTTGGTCACTGGCTGATGGCGCTGCTTCAGAAGGCTGTGGAACATTCAGGAGGTGGAGCCAAACGAGAAGAAATGTACATGCACAGTCTACCCTTCTGCGTACCTTGTGTCATTTGCTTTTTTGTTATCATCATCATACTCAAACTCTGTAGCAGTGTTTTGCCGATAAAGGGTTTTAAAACTTTTGAGTAATCACGTTAGTCTGAATTTTCATCACTGTCTGACAAAGCAACCTACAGAACAGAGGATTTACTCTGACGTCTAGTCCCGGAGGTGTTAGTCCCGCAGGGGTTAGTGCGCTGGAACAACGCAGCTCATCTCTCCATGGCCAGGAAGCAGAGAGAGTGAGTGAATGCTGCTGTTCCTGCCTTGCTTCCTGGCTAGCTATTGTTTTCTCAAGAAGAAATAAACCCTTTTGAAATCCTCACTGTACGTGCATGAAAGCTGAAGTTCACTTTTGAGGAAGCGGACATATTGACAAGACTGTAGCTTTTGATTTCTGAGCATAATATTTCCCAATCACTAAATTTTTAATTTCTTTCTGCAGTAGTTTCTTGCTTTAAATATAGATGTCCTATTCTTTGTATACAATACAATGGTTGAAAGATGTTGTACCCTAACTGGCATTTGTTTGTTTGTTTAAAACTCAGCTGTTACTACATAGAAATACTATTAAACTTTTCTGTTTTGATTTTTTACTTTGTAACTTTGGTAAGTTCATTTATTAGCTCTTTTAAAAAAATTTAATCTTGTAACATTTTGAGGATTTATGATAAAATTCATATTGTACAATAAAAACAATTTTGTTCCTATTCAATTGAATCCTTTTTTTCCTTTTGCTGTTTGTTTGAAACTATTGAACATGCGAAGAAAAAAATAACGAGGCTGAATATATTTACACAGAATAATGCCAAAAAATGAACCTTTATGCTACCCTCCCATTTCGACAGATTAGGAGTTTCTACAGCTGAGAAGAAATACCATCACTAACTTCAGGGCAGGAACTCAAGGCAGGAATCTAGAATAGAAAGCTGATGCAGCTAAGCTGTTCATTAAAAGCAACCATCAAAGCTTTCAAGGCTAAAATTTCCTCAACTATGGTTTAATCTAGATTCCACATTTACTATCTTCATTTCTATTTAATTCAAAATATTTCCTAATTGACCCAAAATATGACTCATTTACAAGTTTAGCTGATTTTCAAATTAAATTTCTTTGGTATACTATTCTTTAAAAAATTATTCATGTAACATTAATTTATTCATTATTTGGAGACATAGCTATTTTATTAATTTCTTTGGTCAATTCCATTATATTTAGATAGTAAATGCTGCACAATTTCAATCTTTTGGCGTTATAAAAGAAGTATTAATGGAAAATCTTGAGGATTATTCAAGAGCCCAAGTATGGCAACCTTGGTGAATGTTCAATGCCTTCTTGACATAAAAATGTATTTCCTTGTTTATTCATCTATAAATTTCAACCCAGACAGGCCAATTTGTTGTGTTGTATTGATTTTTAGTCCATTTCTAACAGTTACCATGAGATGCGTATTAAAATATTCAGCAAGTGCTACGGCCTGACTCAAACTCACCCGTTGAAGCATAATTGTTGATGTGATAGTTTCAGGAGAGAGAACCTTGGGGAGATGGTTATGTCATGAAATCAGGGCCCTCCTGGATATGATTAGTGTCCCAAGGAAAGCTCATAGGGAGTAGGTTTTGTTTGTTTGGTTGGTTGGTTGGTTTTGTTGTTGTTGTTGTTGTTGTTGTTCTACCAACTGATAACAGCATTTGAGAAGTCATCTTGTAAGCAGAGACTGGGTCCTAACCCCTCAGGAAGCAGAGGTGGCGCTTTGGGCTCGGACCTTCTAACCACTTGAGCTTAGCGAATAAATGTTCATTCTTTATAAATGACCTAGTTTCAAGCGTTTTGTTATAGTAACACAAACATAACCATGGGTATGGGCTCCCTGATTTTTGCATTTCTATCAGCTCTGGTTCTATGATATTCAAGTTGCGCTCGTAGATGCATTCATACTTAAGACTGTTCCAGGTGTTTGATAGCCAGACCCTCCCTGCCTCTCTCGCCATTCATCACTTTGAGGTGTGGTTTATTAGTAATACAGTTACACCATCTTTCTTATGACTCATGTTAGTGTGGTATATAATTTAACGCTGGCATTTTCAATTCATCTGTTTACTTAAACTGTCTTCCTTATGAATAGGATAAAGTATTGGATTTTTTTTTTCCAAGTTTCTCTGTGTAGCCTTAACTGTCCTGGATTCACTGTGTGAACCAGGCTGGCCTCAAACTTACAGAAATCTGCCTGCCTCACCTTCCCTGAGTGCTGGGATTACATGTGTGCACCACCATACCCAGCTAAAGTATTAGAGTTTTTTAAATCTAACCTGATAATCTCTTGCTCATATTTTTTCTGGGCTCATTCATCATGTCCATTCAGGGAATGTCTCTGACACAAAGTCAGTGGCTGGCTCTTTGATGGGAGAGCATCCTTACCAGGCCACAGAGGAAGACAATACAGCTAGTCTTGATGAAACCTGATAGGCTAGGGTCAGAGGGAAGAACCTCCCCTATCAGTGGACTTGGGGAGGGGCATGGGAGAAAAGGGAGGGAGGAAGGATAAGATTGGAAAGGAGTGAGGGAGGGAACTACAGCTGGGATACAAAGTGAATAAACTGTAATTTTAAACTGTAATTAATAAAAAAATAAATTAAAAAAAGAAAATTCTAAAATTTGTCTTTTTAAAGTCTTTGACTAATCTTTTCACTATAAGCATGTTTTTTCCTCATTATTCATTTTTTTTCTTAATAACACATCATATTTTCCTACATTATCACTTATATGGTGCATTTTTACTGGATGTTGCTCATTATAATGGTGTGGACTGCTGATTGTGTTGTGTTTCTTTTAAGAGAATTCAGTGTCCTTGCAGCAGCTAATTATTGTGAAACCCTCTAATCTTGTCAACTTTGAAGTTATATTTTGTTGTTTGGGGTCCTCTTTTGAGTTTTTTTAGTCTTAAGGTATGCCTCTTAGTCTAGTAATGGCTGGTTTTTCTGGGGTGTATGTATACAGGTTAGTCATTATTGGAGCTAGACTAGAATTCCAATATTATTATACAGAACCACGGGACTTCTGGCCATTGCGTCCCTTTAGCTGTCAGCCACATAGGAGCCTCTCTAGCTAATCTTCCCACGTGGCTTCTTGTTGTTCCATATCTCTTCCTGCTACACCTAGTCACTTCAGCATCCCCTTAACTATGATCTCAGTCTCATCCATTCAGCAAAAGCACTTTCCCTGCTTGTCTGCAGGAGTCTTCGCCAATTTTTAAGTGTCTCTGGGCAGAAAGCCAGGGCAAATATGGAGTTCAATTTATGTGTTTTCCTTCTCTCTAAGTTCATAATCCTGTGGTTTCTGTGTCCAATACCAAGAACATTTGCTTTAGCTATCATGTCTTGTTGCTTATGGTAAGGCCAGGCCAGTACAGCCATAAGCAGAAATTTCCTGCCTCCATGTTTGAAAAAATAAAAATAAAATAGAAGTTAGCAATTTGTATCTGGGGTCTAATGTCCAAGCCTTTTATAACATGAATGAGGTTTTACGTACCAATAAAGTGAAATTTGGCAGACTTAAACAATTAAAAGAATAAAAATAACATTTGCCTCTTCCTACAAGATTATAAACTCATAGTCCAGACTTTTCTGACCCTGGATAGTCTTGTATGTGACTGAAAACCTACCTACCATTCTGAGAGAAAGAGAAGTCTTAATTAAGGTCTTCTAAAAAGCAGAGCTTGAGAGTAGGTCTTGAGGACTAGTTCACAGGTAGCAAGCATGAACTTGTTCTCAGGACAAAAGATGATAGAAGATAAACAGTGTGAAGGACAAGGAGAAGCATCTGGTGGGAAAGCTGTGTCTGTGAGAGCCACAGGCTTTATTTTAGCAGGAATCTCCCAAGAACATGGCTGCCAAGTCTAACCACCCGAATTCTAGTCTTCTATCCACATGGGAGTAGGAGAAAACCAACTTCTGTAAGTTGTCCTCTGATGCCCAACACATAGACAGACAGACACACAGATAAACAGGCACACATGTACACAGGCACTCACACTAAATACAACTAAAAAAATTTAAGGGAGTTTGCACCCATGGATATGATAGGACCTTATTTGTTGAAAATCTTGATAAGTCAATAATTTTGATTTATATATAATATTCTTGAAGACTTTCAATGTGGTTATAGTAACTAACAATAAAATTGTTTCTTGTTTTGTTTCTTAAGTAGACATAAATTACTGTCTTTGACAGCAATCCAGTCTTTTGTATTTCATTATCATAAAATTCATATTTATATTTTAGTGTGTGTATTTTCATTGAGAAAGCAGCAAGAGCAATTACTGGATGTTGTAATGCCTCACCATTTCCAGCCAAGAAGATTTATCCATTAATGTTGGGCATGGAAAACTCAGTTATTCATTATTATCAGGAAAACTCCCTGAAGTCATTACTTTCATTTCTCTTGGGCCAATGGCTTACTTAGAGGTTTTTATAATTCTGACAGGAGACCTTTCACTTCTGGGATAGGGTGGTAAGTAAGGGAGTGTTTTATTTTTGGTTTTGTTTATTGTTTGTTTATGCACACTCTGAAAGAAAACTCAGAGCAATAAATGATAAGCTCTACTTCAAAGAGAGGGAAGAAATAGGCAGAGGAGTCAAGAAGGGTGACAGGACAGAGAAACAAAAAGGCAGATGGGCAGATGGGGGTCAGGTAATCAGACAAGTCAACCAACCATACTAACTATGGTGGTAGCAGCAGGGGTGTCATGTCTACAGGTAAGCTTGGGAGGTGGAGACTGCCCTGGTGACAAAAGACTGGCAGTCCTAGCCACGGGTCAGACCCACAGATCCCCAAGGTCTGAAATCCAGTGAGGAGGTTTGGTTTGACGGTGATGCTTCATCGAGCATGGCAGCCTAGAGTTGCAGAAGAATTCTACTGGTTGCCCTTCACCTCTGAGAATGCTGCAGCCAGGTGCCACCTTGAGAGGGTATCTATTGTTTATGGATCTCCCTCCCTCAGCAGCTATTAATCGCCAGTAGCTAGCTACTCAGCTAAGGGTGGGACTCTGCAATCCCCTCCCCAACACCTGCCAGAATTTTGGTTGGCTTAATCTCCTCCAGGTCCTATGCACACATTCACAGCCACTGTGAGTTTATATGCTTAAAGTCACTGTCGTGTGTGAAAAAGACTCTTTCATGGCAGTCCTCCAGTATAACTGACTTTTGCAGCCTTTCCATCATCTTTTCTATGAGGATCTCTGAGTCTGTGTGTGTGTATGTGTGTTGAGAGAGAGAGAGAAAGTGAGAAAGAGAGAGAGTAGAACCGAGCACTCTTCAGTCTCTTATTCTGTGCGTGCTGACCACTGGTTCATAATCTATGTACCAAGAAGCTTCTCCAGTGAAAGCTGAGAATAGCACCAACAGCAAGGACACAAACAACCCAGTTGAAAAATGGGCTACAGAAATGATCAGAGAGTTCTCAAAAGAAGAAATAAAAAATGGCTAAGCAATCTTTTTCTTCATTCACCATTCTTAGCCATTAAGTTTACATTTAAAACACTTCAGTATTTCAACTTGTCCTAATCAGTGTTGGTGAGGATGTGGGACAGAGGCAACACATATTCAGTCTTGGTGGGAATGCAAACATGTGTACCTACTGTGGAAAGCAGGGTGGGGGCTTCTCAAGAAGTTGGAACTGGATCTCCATACAGCCTAGCTATACCACTCCCCGGCATACAACCTTATTTCTTACGCTTATAGTGGTATAGTAGTTGTCTTTATTTTGTTTATACCATATTTGTACATCTGTTTTATTTTGGTATTGGTGCTATTATGGCAATTTGTTTTCTCCTATGGAAGTGGTCCTGAGCACTAACTTCTCAAAAGAAGGCTACTAGTAAGAGGCTGTGGCAGTTTGAATAAGAATGGTCCCCATAAGCCCGTACATCCGAATGCTTGGTCACCAGGAAGCGGCACTATTTGAAAGGATTAGAAGGATTAGGAGGTATGCTTGTTGAAACAGGTATGCCCTTGTTGGAGAAAAATGTGTCACTGGAGGTAGCCTTTGAGGTTTCAAAAGCCCACGCCAGGCCTATCGCTCTCTCTCTTTCTCTCTGTCTCTCTCTGTGTGTCTCTCCTTTGCCTGTACATCAGGATGTATCTCTCAGCTACTGCTCCATGAGTGCCACCGTGTCCCAGCATGCCCCCACACCATGATGATAATGGACTAACTTTCTCAAACTGTAAGCCACCCCCAACACTTTCCTTTATAATAGTTGTCTGGACATGGTGTCTCTTCACAGCAATAGAACAGTCACTAAGACAGAGGTTCTCACATAAAAGTGGAAGCTACATCCATCCCAAAGAGTATGAAAATATCAACATACTGTGAAAGACATTAAAAAAAATCAACAGGACACTTCCAAAGGTTCATAACCATTGAGTAGTGAAGTCCAAAAATGTCAAGATGGGTGGAATGCCAGACAAATAAAGCAAAAAGAAAATTTAAATGATAATTTTAAACTGGGTCCAAATAATCTGGTGAATGAAGTAAGGTGAACAGTACAGGATATAATAGTGAAATTGAATATAAGATTAAAAACTCTAAACAAAAGAAGAACAACAAAAGAAACAGAAATCTTAGAAATAAAAACTTTAGTTAAATCAAAATTTAACTCAGAGCAAAGCAATGGGCTATATCAAGTAGATAATAGAGTAGGGCTTAAAGATTGATAGATCATCACATTCAGATACTAAAATAAATAGATAAATACGTACATACATACATACATACATACATACATACATACATACATACATAAGGAAGCATGACCATAGCTTCAAGACATCTGGAACACAATTAAGGGATTGTCTTAGTCAATATTCTACTGCTGGGAGGAGACAACATGATCACAGCAACTTTTAATAAAGGAGAATACCTTATTTGAGGCTGGCTTAACAGTCTCAGCAGGTAGCAAGAAGAGAGAGAGCCAGTGGGTCTGTCTTGAGACCCACTTTGAAACTCCAAAGCCCACCTGCAGTGACACACGTCCTCCAACAAGGCCAAACCTATTCCTACAAAGCCACACTCACTCCAACAAGACCACACCTCCTAATCCCTGTCAAGTATTGTCACTCCCTAAAGACCAAGCATTTAAAAATAGGAGACATTCAAAAATTGGAGGCCATTCCTATTCAAACCATCAGGGATCAAACTTATAAATCTTTAGATGGGAAAAAGAGCTAAAATGCATCTGAAACTACAAATAGGTAGGACCAAAAAAAAAAAAAAAACAAAAAAAAAAAAACCAAAACAAAACAAAAAACCCAAACAAACCAAAACCAAACAATAAAAATAAAAAACCCCTCTCTATGTCATATGTTAAAATGCAAAAGCGAACAACAGTGTATCTCTAAAGCTCTAAGGATCAAGTACCAGGTTACTTAGCAATGCCAACCCAGGAAGACAACAGCAGACTTCTAAACAGAAACCCGAGAGGCAAAGACAGAAGAAATGATTAATTCAAAGGCCCGAAAGGAAAAAAAAAAAAAAAAAAAAAGCATACAAAATGACTGTATGCACCAAAGTTCTCCCTTAAAATCCAAGGAGAACTAACGGTCTTCCCTGAGAAACACAAGCTACAGCCATTCTTCTTCATTAAGCCTGAATTTCAAAGTATGAGGCTCAAAAGAAAAGAGATACGTAATCATGAGAGTACGGGAAAGAGTAAGTATCATTAGGAGAGCACAAGCAAGAATTGGGAAAGAACGCAGCAATATCTACTCAATAAACTTGCAAACTTCCAAGATGAATGACGAATACAGAGTCTTTGATAACTAAAACAAAGCCCAGTAACTTGTGTATAGCATTTAATACCAATCCTAAACATAAATTTCCAATTAGGAGGCACAGATAAAGTGTCTGGATTAAAGAATGATTATCATCTGCAAGAAACTCCCTTCCTGAAAAGTAAATCTTTCAGAGTGAAAATGAGTGGATAGAAAATCATATTCCAATGATACGGCACCCAAAAGAAAGGCAGAGCACTATAATAAATGTGGCAAAGAAGAATTAGTTGCCACAATTAGTTGTCAGAGGTAAAGATGGCCATTTGATTCTACTAAAGTGAACAATCCATCAGGAAGATATGAGAATTATAAATACATAGACATTGAATCTCAATATATCTGATTTCTCAAAACAAACACTGCTGAACTTAAAGGGCTGGGTCCAGAGACAATACTGGTAATCTTGATAGTCTCTTATCATTAATAATGTAGAGCACCCCTTTCCTCCCTAAATCAGTAACACTTTGTTGTTAAACTGGACCATAAATCAAACTGATCTCAGATTTCTACAGAATATTCCAGCTGGAGAATCACTCCCACTCTTCTCAGCCCCTTATAAAACTTTCTCCAAAATAGGCTACAATTTATGCTGCAAAGTAAATCTTAAAAATGCGCAATAAGGGGAAATAACTTATTTCTTGTCAGATAATAACGGGATAACACTAGAAATAAAAATAAAGAGAAAATACACAAACATATAGGGCATCAAAATATAGGTTAAATTTTTTTATTTTTATTTTTTATTTATGTGTGTGTGTATGTGAGTAAACGTGACTTTTGTGCAGGTAGCTGTGAAGGCCCAAAGAGAGAGTTGGTTCCCCTAAAGATGGAGTTACAGGCAGTTACACAGTGTTGGCAATGGAACTTGGGTCCTCTGTAAGACAAGCAAGCAGTGAAACCCTTTAACTGCTGGGCCATCTCTCTAACTCCAGCAATACATTTCTGAGTGATCAGAAGGTCACTGAAGAACCAAGAATTATTATTATTATTATTTTTTTGTTTCTGGAATAAAATAAAACTAGACATGCAGCTTACCAAAATTGTGCTCTATTTTAAAAAGCTACAATAAAAGACGAGTTTGTGGTTATGAGTACCTACATTAGAAAGAGAGATCTCAAAAAAAAAAAAAAAAGGAATGATGATTACATATCAAGGTTTAAACAAACAAAAACTAACCAAAATCAAAATCAATAGAAGGAAAGAAATGATACAGATCAGAGCAGAAGGAAATGAAGTAACCTTGCAAGTGTAATAAAAAGCCTCTGAACATAAACAATCCAAGGACCAAATAGGCTTACTACTGAACTCAGCAAACTGTTCAAGACTAACACTAATGCCCCTCAAACTACTCCGTAAGACAGAAGGGGGAAAGACATCTCCAAACTTATTTTATAAAGCCGGTATTGCCATAGGACACACCCGTAGCCACCACTACAACTTTAGAACAAATTCTCTGTTGAGCATAGACACGGATGTTGTTAATAAAATACTCGGAAACTGAATTCAGCAACGTCGCTAAAAATACTTTTCACTGTGGTCAAGTTGATTTTATTTACATGAGGATGGTTAAATATGCATAAGAAATGTGATGTCACACATAAATAAACCGTGAACAAAAATTACATGATTATCTCAAGTAAGTGAAGAAAAGGCCTTTGAAAAACCCAGCAACCTTTCATGATAAAAGCCCTAAGGAAACAAAGGCTAGAAGGATCATCTCTCATAAAGACTATATGGCAATTCGTAGTGGTTAATTGTGATTGTCAACTCCATAGGATCAGGAACCTTGCCTTTGGATAGGTTTGTGGGGGCATTTACAAGGACGGATTAACCAAAGGGCAAGAGCCCACCCTGAACACGTGGGAGGCAGTCTTTGGTGGCAGCCCAGATGTAAAAAGGTTTGAGGCGGCGTATGATGGCCTGGTCTGGTGCCTCGTACTTGATTGCTGATTGTTTTGCCTCTCGAGGTCTGCTTGCTGTCTCTTACACGTATTGGGAATGTTGCTACGCAGCCTTCCCTCCAAATAATCCCTGTTTGAAGAAT
Source organism: Psammomys obesus (assembly GCF_907164565.1). Taxonomy (NCBI): domain Eukaryota; kingdom Metazoa; phylum Chordata; class Mammalia; order Rodentia; family Muridae; genus Psammomys; species Psammomys obesus. The sequence goes on from NW_026585895.1 coordinate 22,656,275, forward strand.
AAAATGCCTACACCTGGGCAGGGCAGAAGTGAGGCAGGCGTGGCCAAGATTCTCGGGCTTGGAGGACTGAAGGATCATGGGAAGAGAAGAGACAGACAGGAAAGAGAAGGAGGAGGGGGCGTCACAGTGGGTTAGGTGAAGAAGAGCCACGTGGAGGACAGAGCTCTGAGGATCGTTGTGGAGGGAAGCAGACCCAGATGGAAAGCATAAGCAAGTCTTTATGGGGCTATTGGACGGGAAGCAGCCCAGACAGGAACGACTAAAGCAAACGGAATGGGACGTGGGGCTGGGAGGTAACGAGGTAGCTTAGGGGGTTTATTCTGCCCAGCCCCGGGTTTAAGGCATATTAAAATCTAACAGGTGTCTGTGTCTTTACAGATATGTAAGTGGTTGAGTAGTAAGTGCTACAATAATTATAGGCAGTTATATTATAAACAAACATCAATAGCTCTTTTATTTTGTACAACAATGAAGGGGGGGAGGCTGGAGTGGTGGCGGTGGCTGTTGCTGTTGCTGATACCACTATCAATTGCCGAAAGCAAGGTTCTTCCGTCTTCCCGTGTGTACTAAACACCGTGGCTCCCGAAGGATCCTTCAGGAATCCTCTGGCCATCAGCACCAGGCTGGGACTTCTGAGACACCCAGACTCACAGACTCAGTGGCTCTAAGGTGCTCAGCGGCTACTGTAAGCCAATCTGATCAACCCCTTTGATAGTATATGTTTATTCTGTTGACTTTGTTCCTCTAGAGAACCCTGACTATGTCACAGCCCTCCAGCCAGCTTTCTGCTGAGCGAAGGGAAGCTGACAGCATTGCTTATAAAATCATGAATGACAAGCACATCTATGCTCATCCCTCTTACTCAGTATAAGGCACGAGAGCTTAGCCAGAGCAGTACGACAGAAGAAAGAAATTAAAAAATACGAGCAGGAAAGGAAGGAGTCCAGTTACCCATTTGCAGATGATATGATCTTACACTTGACAGTCTTTATTTTAAAATAATTCTTTGAGATTATAGTATAATTACAAAATTCCTCCCTTTCTTTTCCTCTGTCCAAACCCTCTTGCACACCTCTCCCTGCTCTCCTTCAAACACATGGCCTCTTTTCACTCATAGTTACTGCATACATGTATGTAGATACATATACATTGCCAAATATACTTCGTTAAGTTCCTATAAGGTTACTTGTCTGCACGTCTCTAGGGTTTCTTTTTTCCATATGTGGAGACCACTACAAAAACCACCACCAAAAATCAAGATGTAGAGCTGTGAGCCCAGTCCCAGTAGATACCTATCTACAAACACTCCTGCAGCTGAGACTTCTGCAGGAACACTGAGGAAGAGGGGGCAGAGAGAGCATAAAAGCCCGTGGATAAACGAGTTTGTTGTGAGATCGTGTTTCCGAGTAATATTAGAAGATACACCCACAAAATCTCGGTAGACAATGTTTAAAGCTTTGATTAAAGATGTCTAAGATCTGACAAAAACATTCAGTAGTGTAGCAGGTTAGAAGACCAACACACAAAATACGAATAGTGTATCTGTTACCGTTAGTGAACATGCTAAGAAGGAAATCCCATTAACCAAAACCAAGTTCAAATACCAAATGCCCAGGTATGAATTCAGCCAAAGAGATTAAATGCTAATACAATAAAAACTACAAAATGTTGAAAAACGAAACTGAAGCCAGCAGAAGATGGACAGACATTTTATGTTCATGGACCAACAGAATTTATACTTTTAGATTGCTATATAACCAAAACATACCTACAGATTCAACACGATTCTTGTAAAAAGTTTCAGTGACACTCATCACAATCTTTTAAATAATTTAAAATTCATAAGGAGCAAAAAGAAATTAATATTGAGGACATTAAAAATTGAATGAACAAAACAAGCAATCTGATCAATACTGGGCAAATGAACTGGACAGACACTTTCAAAAGGAGAAATACAATGACGCACTAATATTTGGCAAAGAAATATTCAACATTCTTTGCCATCAGAAAAATGCAAATCAAATTACATTTAAATGCCAATCAGAATAGCGTCATAAACACACACAAACACACACATACACACAAATACATATACAAACACACACAAACACACAAACTCACACACACACACACACACACTAAGACAATAATCACTGGTAAGGATGCAATGGAAAAGGAATCCTTGCACATTTTTCTGTAGCCGCATGTAAATCAAAATAAAGGATCCCCCAAACCTAAAAACAGAACTACCATGTGCAGTCCTGCTGTTTCTGTGTGTGCACCTAAGGGACCTAAGTCAGAGCACTGCAGATCTGTCCGGACACCCATGTCTAGGATGGCATACTTCATTATAGCCAGGAGGTGGAATCATCCCCAGATAAACAAATAAGGAACATACGGTATATACATTCAGAGAGATATTACACAGCTTTAAGGAAGAGTGAAGTCAAGTCATTAATATCTCATGCCTTCTTTCATATGTGAATGTAGGACAACCACAACAAAAATCAGTAGAAGGTGATTGTGGGCACGAGAAAGGGATCAGGAAGAGGAGGGAGGAGTTCGATAAATATGACTTAAGTGTATTCTATGCAGATATAAAATTCTGAAATGCATTATTTTGTGTAACTAATGTACACTAATGAGAAAGTTAGAAAATGTTAATTCGTGCAGTGCCCATATGAAAATTTAGGGTAATAGAATTTGTGTATTTATAACCAAATATCTTTATTAGCGATACCATAATCCTAAAAGAAACCTGAGTTGGAACATAAAATTTCTAGCTCTTTAATCTGTTCTGTGACAATGAATAATAACCACAAGTGGGTCCGAGAGTTACTCAACATCCAATGTGCGCATTTCTGGCTAGCAGTGAAAGTTTGCAAAAATATTCTAAGGCCATGCCTACCAGGATCAGCAAATACAATCATTATATCAGGTTTCATTTGAAATATGCAAGAAATGCTGCACTATCTTTCTGACACAATTTTTTTTAAATTGCTCTGGCTTGGACTGGACTAGAAAAGAAGTGTCACACCTCCAACACAACATAATAGTTAAGTGTGAGATTTTTTTTTTTTCCAAAAGAGTCGTAAGTGACATTTTTGTGAGGTTAGTGTTTCCATCCTAAAGGAACACCCTGCCCTGTTCCTCACACACCATTGCTTCGCAGTCCATCTGCTGGAGGACAGTTCTAACTCTAACCCTTGTACAGAAGCGCAGATGGTGGGGAAGCCATTTTCATTTCCTTGTGGCCAGCTCTCTTCTGACTGGATGCTACATGTAATATCTTCTCTCCTGGTGCCTGAACTTCGTAAACCCAGCTGGCCAGAGTTCTCAGACCCACACTCATTAGCTGAATTTTCTTGTTTTGTAATTTTTCACTCTTAGGTGTGTATTTGTGTCACTTTGGTTTATTTCATTACAAGTTGACATCTGAGCAAGTGTAACCATCAATGTTGATGGCTTGTTCTGAAGGGAGATTACTGGAAGAAATTTGTGGCCCTTTGTACTGAGGAGAAAATGACTTAGTGTACACTTGGCATTACTGATGAATGAAAGTTCTTAAAGGTACTTCTGTTTTGAAACTATGCAAATTCCCAGGGTTCAGGAAAGAATCAGAGGACAACAACACCTAAATATAGGCACTCATAATTTTCTAAGGTCATTCTATATTATCTGTCCCTATTTGATGACTTGTTCCATAGACTTGTTTATTCCAAGGCATCCTCCAGATGGTAAGACCAAGTCCAAGTTGGTCTATATGCGTAAAGGGAAGTATGTCAGTGCTGTTTCATGGAGTTAGAATTTGAGTTTGGGGTATCAAGAGAAATGGTGAAGTCACTTGCAGAAAATATATCGGGAAGCACTCAGGGGAAAAAAAAAAA
>NW_026585895.1:22660171-22742436 GCF_907164565.1 Psammomys obesus
CACACACACACACACACAAACATCAGAATGCACATACAAACACACACTAGAACACACATACATACATGCATGCATCAGAATGCACACACACATACACACCATATCTAAATAGCAAAAAACAAAACAAAACAAAAAAACCTCTCACACTATTCAGAGATGCAAAACCCTATCGATCTACGTGCAAAATGAAAAGTCAGACTAGTCTCTTGAGTTCTCTTCAATAATAAAGGTGCACAATAATAAGGTGGAACAATATATTCAGCCTAGGACTCTCAAATTTGCCATTCATGTGTACGTGTGATATAGGGAGCATTCGCTATACATGGCCTTACAAAATACTTCACAGGGCGTTTACTCATCAAAAATTTACTTAGAGGCGTTCTCTATCTGCTCAAGGATAACAGTCCTATCGGTCATAGGATTAACTACTCAAATTTGTTGTTGTTTTGTTTTTGTTATTGAGACAGGGTTTCTTTCTGTAGCCTTGGCTGTAGACCAGGAGGACCTCAAACTCACAGAGATGTACCTGCCTCTTCCTCCTTGAGTGCTGGGATTACAGGTTTGTGCCACCGCACTCAGCAACAATTCCAATTTTTAATTTACAAAATAGACAATGACCCAAAAAAAAAAAAAAAGGCTTGCTGGTGTACTATATAGATAAGATATGACAAAGAACAAGCACTTACTTCTTTTTACTTACTTATAATTGGTGTGTTCCTCTTTTGAAGGCGAGGAAAAATATCTTACAACATTCGAAATTCTTACACTCTCTCCTAGATAGCATCCTGAAAACGCATAGAGCAGATGTAGGCGTGGGCTTGTCCTGGTAGCCTCTGAGAGAGCTGGAGGCAGGGACACATGCACCAAAGGTGAAAGGTGAGTTTAAAAGTGATGTAGTTAAAGTAGAGAAAAGACTTTCTCTTTGTGTATGTGCACATTTTTGTGGGCACTGGTGTGTTTGTGTGTGTGTGTGTGTGTGTGTGTGTGTGTGTGTGTGTGTGTATGCACGCGTGCATGGGCCTGCAGGTTAGAGGATGATGCTGGGTGTCTTCCTTGATCACCCTTTTCATTCTTTGAGTCAGGGTCTTTGAATCTACAGCTCACTAATCAGGCATGTCCAGCTGGCCATCTTGTCCTGGCATCTCCTGTCTCCATGGTCCAAGTGCTGGGATAATAAGCAGGCCACCATGCCCACCTGATATTCACATAGGAACTAGGGACCGGACAATTGCTTTGTGTGCTGAGCCATCTCCCCAGCTCCTTTAAAATAGCCACTTTAATGGCGAAAATCCAACTGAGAAAACAGAGTAACCTAGGATCAGAAAGAGGGCATAAAGAAACCAATATTTAATCTGTGATCTGCTATAAGGGCAGCAGAAATAGAAGAGGAGAGCTCTATGAGACATCCTGGAGACTGAGGAAGTCTCTCTAACATACATTCTTCTCTTCCCCAGTTCTATCTAAGCCTGGTGGTCTCTGCTTCCATAACTGGTCCAGGATCATCTAAGCCACTGAGAATAGAGACTAGGAGAAAACGTTTCTTCTTCAGAAAGAGGAAGACATCTCTCTTTCTGATCTTGTAGTTATTTTGATATATGTGTGAGGCAAGGAATGTCCCTGAAGATCTGGTAAGATGCAAGTTGAGTCTTAAAAGTAGACTTTTGGCCAATCCTAGACATTTATGTTATATATCTTACACTTTCGGTAAAGTCAGTGACCCACCCGCACCTTTCAAAGGCCTCATGGACTCCTTTTCTGAATGAGGAAGAGGACTTGCTCTGACAGTGTACACCAGGTAAGGACAGTTGAAGAAGTGGGAGAAAGCCGACATGAAGAATTAGCACTTCAAGGTTCTTGCAAAAGTTGTTACAAATCCTTACCTCATATGTAGTAGGCAACCCAGCTTCTTCCAACTTCTCTGATAACCCACAGGCCACTATGGGTGGGGCTTGCATCTATTTCTCCCCATCCTGTGTGCTTTCATAGACCTAACTCCAGCTGCATTGTTTTGTCTGCATGATATCTCCTTTCACTACTGGATACTGGATAGATACAATCTCTATTCTTCCAAACACTGGGTACAACAATTCCTCTGCATACGTGCAGGCATGGCTTGAGGTTGCAGGCAGCAAAGCAGAGCTGGCAGATTAGCACTAGGCACATCTCTGAAGAAGGCCCCTGTGTTGGTTGCCTTTTCTAACTGGGCTTTGGGTTCTTGTTACATTGCTAATCTTCTTTCTTCCCTGGCTCACTTACTCTTTCAAAAGAAAAAAATAATAATGTTTGTGTTGGTCAGCTTTTGCCAACTTGACAAAAAGTGGAAGAGTCCAGCCTACTATGGGTGGTGCCAACCCTGGGCAGGGAATCCTATGTTGTATAAGAAAGACAGCTGAGCAATCATGGAAAACATGCCAGCAGGCAGCTTTCCTTCATGGTCTCTGACTCAGTTCTGGGGCCCAGGTTCCTCCCTTGAGTTTGTTGGTTTCCTTCAATAACAGACTGTGACTGGTATGCATAAGCCAAACAAAACATTTCCTCCCCAAGTTGGTTTTGGTCAGTGTTTTATCACAGCAACAGAAAACAAACTAGTACAATTTTCTTGGGGGTAAGGTCTCACTATAAATCCCAGGATTGGTTTTGAACTTGTGGGAATCCTCCTGCCTCAGTTTCCCAAGTCTGGATTATAACATATGTCACCATGCCTGGCTCATATATTACTTATGTGAAACAATTTCACTAGACCACTGATTCACCCAGCCAATTTAAAATAGCATATTACTTCTTCTTACACATTTCAAAAAGTAACAACCAAACAGTGGAAACAATTCAGCTGCTAAGAAACAGGGGGTTGTATAAATAAATTAAAGTTTATGCATATTATGTAATATCAAATAACCAGTATATAGGACTTTCCATTTCAGTATGAAACACCGAGCACATCTCAAAGAAAGGGCAGTGAGAAAGCACACACACACACACACAAAAATGATGGAATGGAATTGGTTCAGTGCTTAAAAGGAACATACTGCTTTTCCAAGTAACCCATGTTCAGTTACCAGCATGTCAGGCAGCTTACGACTACCTGTGACTCTAGATCCAGGAAATTTTTTGCTCTCTTCTAGGCTCTGTGGCCATCCAAACACACGTGGCACACACATACTCATACATACATATAAGTAAAAATAAGTCTAGAAAAAAATACAAAAAAAAGAGTATGTACATGATAGCATTGCAATGAAGACAAGGATGTATCAGAAAAACAAGTTTTCTGTATATGGCTAGAAGAGGGCACACAAAATGGGCATTATGAAGACTATAAAAACAGCAGGAGTCATTGTCTTTAGCAAGAAAGATGTGAGGCTTTGCAGCTGGGGGAACTAGATAGCAAGAGATGCAAAAATCAAAATAATATTCTCAAGGATTATTTACAGTGCAACTTTTAAATGCAGTCCTCTGTTGTGGTTGTTCTTTCTCCCAGACCAAAGCTCCCAGAACAAATACTCATGAGACTTAAAATATAGTTTACAAATACCTTGGCCATATAGCTCGGCTCTTCTCTGACTAGCTCCTAAGCTTAAAATAACCCATTATACTAATCTACATTTTGACATGTGGCTGGTTACCTCTGCTTAGGTACCATGTGTGTATCCTCCTCACTTCTTGACAGATGTATCTCTGCACCTGGATCTATCCCAGAATCTTTTCTGACTACAAGATGTTCCACTTCCTATTTCCTGCCTAAGTTATAGGCCTTTTGTTAGTTAGTTACTTTGTTTGTTTTTATTGACAAATGTTGCTTCCATATAATACACAAGCTATTCTTTCAACTTTTCTCCCTTTAAGTCCAATAAAAGGCTCCTTTTCTTTCAATAATAAACCATATATAATAACAATTATGAAAACTATAGTTAAGATTTACATTTACAATGTCCAATCCATATGTATTTGGCAACTTTGGAGAAAAACTTTGGTATGTTTAAAGTTCTGTACCTAAATCATTTTCTATCCTTACTTGATATAAATTTAAAGTTATTTTGATACACAAATGAATATATGTTTCAAATCTTGTATAAGGTATTGGACCTCTGAAACTCATTTATAAAAACAAGGTTTAGTTCCAGTCCTTTTAAAAGCTGCTATTGCAAACAGTTTAGGCTAATTAAGTAATGCAAGTAAAGAGTTAGTCAATCTAAAAACATCTTAAATCCTAAGCAACTTAAACTTTATTGTAAGACTATATTTAGTCTCCAACCCCATCAGAGACTTGAGAAAGAATAAATATTACCTGAATATGCAGGAAGTATATGCAAGCAGCTTCCAAAACTATGGAAACAAAGACAGCTTCCTGTCTGGACATTCCCCAATTTTTTTTTTATGTCATTGGAGCATCACCTTCAACCTTCTGGCCCAGAATATCTGACAGACATATTTGTGAAGCAGAAATTATGAAGGACTTGCTTACTCTGTCTTGGCAGAGCTTTGCAGTTAACTTTGCCTGAATACAAGAATTGCCCATTTCAGACAGCATTCTGTCTACATTTGAAGTGAGAGCTTTTTTTTTTTTTTTTTTTTTTTTTTTTTTTTTTTTTTTTTTTTTTTTGGCCTGGTGGCTAGCTTGTAATATTTGAGGTTCTTATGGAGGTTCTTCAGTGTTCAACATCTTCTTCCAAGATAAATGGGGTGCTGTCAGGAGTTGACATGTCTCAATGCCAGAAAACTCTTAAAATAAAATAATAAAACATCTATCTCTAAATGCCATTTTCTTTAGGTCTCTAAAGTTTTTGAAGACCACCTACATTTATATAGTAGATAATGTGTATCTATCCATCCATCTATCTTGTATATGAATAGGTGAATATTGCTTGTTTATGGCTATATACTTTTTGTTCAACCTAGGATGTATTTCTGTGAAAATCTAGACTAGTATTGACTAGTATCTGACATGACCATGAGTTTGATTGAATAACTATTAACTTGCATTATTTAATTATCCTAAACTGTTTACAATAGCAGCTTTTAAAGGAACTGGAACTAAACCTTATTTATAAATGAGTTTCATAGGTCCAATACCTTATACAAGATTTGAAACATTCATTTGTGCATCAAAAATAACCTTAAATTTGTATCAATATACAAAAATCTATACCAATGTAAGCAAAAATAAATGTTTTACTATATCAATATACAAATTTATACCAATGTAAACAAAAATAACCTTAATTTTGTATCAATATACAATAATCTTTGCCAAAGTATCAAAAATGTTTGAGAACAGCAATAGCTCTACAGTTGAAGAGTAGATTCAATAATCTGTTCTTTATATTATTTCTATATTATTACTATATTCCCCCTTTTTCTTCTCAACCCTTTCCCCTTACTTAAGAAAGAAAAAAGGAGAAAACAAAAGAAAACAAAGAAATACCCGAGTCTAAGCTCCTATACCTTGTTTTATTTCCTGAACAAGGCCAAATATCTTGTAACCAATCCTCTTTTTAATGACAAGTATCCATCACCCAATAGAATGATCAAAAACTACCCAGCCCTCTTAAGGGAATAGAACGTCATTATCTTAATATTGTTTCCTGTTGACTTGGAGCACACAGTATCCCTTTTGTGGGACCCAAGAACACTGGGAAAAATAGTTAAGTCTTAAGAAAGCTGGCTGTAATACTTATTGTCCAGTCTCTAAATGCTGTAAAAGTGCAGGCTTAAATGAAGTCCTGCTTGAACAGTCAGAAGGGCTGGACCAATTGAGCTAGCTGCTTTGAAGTTGTTCCCGAAGCAAGTTTTGATGAAACAGAAACTGATGTAGTGTGAGGCTGGATCACCTGGGATACTTGTCTTTTTTGCTCTCTGGTCCTCTTGCTTCATAAACATATAAACTTTCAAAGGTAATTACACATTTCTGCATTACTTTACGTATTTTCAGTGTACACAGATCAGTCAAAGATGATTTTCGGCTCTTTGTTTGAGCAAGTGAAAGACATCTGTCTTTCTTGATAAGCTAGTCTGGACTGCAATATAAATCTCCATTCGTGTCATATGAAAAGATGGCATGTATAATAAGTCTTGAGGACTCTGTAGCCAACAAGATTTATTGGCTGTGCAAAGACATGTCACAACCAGTTTCAAAGCTGTTCCTGAGTAGAGGGGTCAGCATATACACTAACTGTCTTGATCTTTTCAACTTCCTTCTTTGTGTCTGTAGCTAACATCTTCAGGGGTTTTTCCCTCTGTCAAAATCTAATTTCTAACAGTTTGGATGGAGGACATAGCTTTTCTTTTACTGTTGGAACAAATGTAAAAATCTCCTCCTCAAGGTAACATACCTCTTTTCTTCCATTTCGGAATTAAGACCTTTGTATATGCTGATCTAATTCAGCAGTCCCTTTTAAAATCCTGTTTTTGTTTTTTTTTTTTTGTTGTTGTTGTTTTAACAGTTGTGCTACTGTCTCATTGACTTTTAAGAAATTCAATGTCCACAAAGCACCATTAAATCTATCCCTGAAATAGTCTTTATCCCCCTTCTGTTGTATGAGCACCCCTTTAGAATTCTTGTTAGAGCTCTCTGTAATTGTTTGGCCTGTAGGACTGTAAGTTATATCTGTAACGTTTTTTATGCCGTAATGTCCAAAAAACAGTCTCAATTTGTACAGGTATTTCCATAGGTGTCATAACTTTTAAGAAATGTGCAGCCTAAGAATTCTCCTTCCCAGAATTGAATGCAGAAGCCCATTGGAATTCTGAATATGCATCAATAAGTAGAATCTGGATTTTAAATTCAATATGTCGTATCTCTATGGGTTGCCATTCTAATTCCTCAAGCCGCTGTGTATTTTTCTACTCTGGAACTATTTTTTCTAATCTCTGTTCTATGGTCTCCAATCCAGCAATCCATTTCTCAGTCTCCTCCTTCTCCAAGTCTGTTTCAGTTTGAGCTCTCTTAAAAAGGTCTATGCTTATTTTTCTTTATGCTTACTACTGAAATTATGATTATGATTATGATTATTTGTATGTTGACAGTCAAAACAAAACTGTATGGAGTTCAAATGTCCTCCTCTACCAGGTTTTCAATTTTTTAACATGGACAATATTCATTTCTTTATCTCTCTAAATCTCTAAGTCAATCTGTGAAGACTTATTTTAGCATTTAAACTGTATTTTATTTTATTTTTTTACTGTCTATTTCAGTTTGTTTATTTATTTATTTATTTATTTATTTATTTATTTATTTATTTGCATCTGTACCCTTGAAAACATTTTTGTCTATTTTCCCCTCATTTTCCTTTCTTTGGAGATTTGCTTTCTTTGTGCATTTATCTTTCTTTTACCACCAATTAATATAATATCTTACTCTACATTTAACTTTATTTAAACTCTTTCCCATCTTTACATGCCTTATTTCTCTTTATTTAATTCTGTCTTTAAGGATTTTGTTGTACTAAATTCAAACCATTTGTATCTATTAGTGATGTTTCACATATAGTCTCTTTTCCTCTCTAAGATGAGAGAAAAAGTTGGTTGGTTGGTTGTTCTTTTGTTTTTTAACCTGGTTGATTGAGTTTGAATTTTGTGTGTGTGTCTGTGCTTGGCTCCTGCTTCCCCAGCTGTGCTTTGCTTGGCTAAGCTCCCTGCCACCCCCATCCTTCTCTGCCGCATAGCCCTCTGGCCATGACCAGCTGGACAGGAAGGGGTGGTCCGCCATGTTATGAGTCTTTTGCCAGCTTCTCAATGGTATCTCCTAGCTGCTGCTGCAATGCCTGGCCCAGGAAAACTGAGGTCTCTGCCAGTCACAAGTGCCTGGACTTGCCCGAGAGACTGCTGTGCAGTTCTGGCCTTTCTGGAACCATGAAGTGCTTGGTAGATCTGCCCCTAACGTTTGCTCATAGGGTTTCTCTGTGTAGCCTTGGCTGTTCCGGACTTTGAAGATCAAGCTGGCCTCGAACTCACAGAGATCTGCGCACCACTGCATCCGCCTCCTGTCTTTTTAAGGCATACAAAACAAGCTTTAACAGGAAAAAGGGGGAGAAAGGAAAGTAAAGCGCCTTTTCTCTCCCTCTTTCTCCTACTTACTGGTTTCACTAATACTTTCTTTAGGACGGCACAAATTTTGTACCACCAGAATACATGTCACATATTCCAGAGGAAATCTTAACTTTTTTTTTTTTAATTTGAACTCTCATATATAGTTTGAAATTTTATAGCAACTTTTATGTTGCTTATGTAACATATATATTGCTAGAAATATTGGATAACATTGCTTAGGATGATTTTTGTCATGGAAAAATAAATCATTTTCATTTAATCTAATTATATGCATAGCAACAAATGAGATCTTGAGCTGACGAAATTTATTGATACCTTTTCTTTGTGGGTTTTAAATTTTATGTGCTAGGAACTGAAAGCAACAATGTGTATTCTTTACAAAACTTATCTTTTAAAAGTCCTCAGAATGTAAGCATTCATAGAATGATCATGTCAGAAAAACTGAAACATTTTGTAATGGTCCATACCTTCTGTGCTTCACTTCTCATCACTCAAATTATGCCTTCAGGGATTAGGAGTTGAAAGATCTATTTTTAAATCCATTTTCCTTTTCCTTTGTGGTATCATTAATCTTGTACATTTATGGTATAGTGGGAGCGTCTTGACATATGCATATAAAGAGAATGGAGGCTTCAACTTTGCTTAAATGCAAAAGTGTTTAAGTTACCCTTTGTTCTCCATGCAATTAATATTCAGGAGTCTTTATCGTGGTGTAACTTTCTTGCATCTTAGTTGTCCACTTTTGTAAAGAAAAGTGGTTAGATCTTTACCAGAAATGAAGTAGAGCAGAGATATGACGGAAAGGGCAGCTGACTGGCACATAATTGAGTTACTTCTTAGCATAGCATATCTGGATATGGAAGGTGTATAAGTTCTGTAGACAGTGACTGTCTCTGACATGAACTCAATGGCTGGCTCTTTGACACCCCCCCCCCCACACACACACACACACGACAGGGAAGAGCAGCCTTGCTGGGTCACATAGGAGGAAATTGCTGCCAGTCTTAATGAGACTTGATAAGCTAGGATCAGATGGAAGGGGAGGAGGACCTCCCCTATCAGTGGACTTGGAGCGGGGCAGGGAGGAGATGAGGGAGGGAAGGAGGGATTGGGAGAGAAGGAGGGAGGGGGCTACAGCTGTGCTACAAAGTAAATAAATTTTAATTAATATAAAAAAAGAAAAAAAACCACAACCTTACATTGATCCTTACATTCATCCTCTTAGGCATTACTGACTGCACTGAGCTTCAGGGCCCATGATTTGGATTGTTCCTCATCACATATCTGATCTCACTGGTGGGCAACTTGGGCCTGATCATCCTCACCATGGTGGACGCCAGGCAGCAAACACCCATGTACTTCTTTCTAAGATACCTGACTATCAGTGTTCTTGGTTATTGTACAACGGTGGGACCCAAAATGTTGGTAACTTTTGTTGTTGGTCAAAATACAATCACTCAGCACCTTTGGGCAACACAGCTAACTTTCTTTCTTGTGTCCATCATTTGTGATCACTTTTTCCTCTCCTCGATGTCCTTTGACTGCTATGTGGGCGTCTGTGAGCCTCAGGACACTGTCAAAATGTCACATACGGTATGTTGGATGCTAATGGCAGTCCTTATTTCTATAGTGTCATTTCTCTTCTCATCACTATAAAAATGTTGCATTACCCTCTTGTGGCTACAAAATCTTTAGCCATTTCTGTGGCAGTCTTCCTTTAATATCATTGCTCTGCTCAAATTCACCTGAAATAGAAATTGTAATTTTTATTTCAGCAAGTTAAATTTGGTTTCATCTCTAGTGGTTCTCCTATTTCTTTACCTACTCATTCTAATAGCCATTTTTAGGAAGAATTCAGCTGAAGGTAGGAAAAAAGCTTTGTCTACCTGTGGGTTCCTACTGACAGTAGTCGTTGTCTTCTATGGGACTTTGATGTTTATGTACATGCTGCTCAAGTCAAGTCACTCCTTTGATGGTGATAAGCTGGCCTCCATCTTTTATATTCTGATTATCTCCCTGTTGAATCCTTTAATCTATAGTCTAAGGAACAGAGATATAAATCATATTCTGGACAGGTTGTGGAAAGTATCCTGTAATAATATTTTTTTAATCTTGCAGATAAAATTTATCCTGTAAATTACAAATATTTTCTTTTCTATGTGTGTATGCAGTTTAATAGCAAGCAAAAATTTATCCATCATGTATTCATCTGTTGTCTTAAATTTTTTCACCAACTGTTAATTGGTCTAAGTATGTCAATTAAAGATAAAAATGTGTTTTTATTGAAATTTGTTAAAACTTTCAGAGAAACTTCATGTTTAATAAAGGAATGGCCAAGCATAAGGGGAAAAAAAGTTCTGTACAAACTAAAGCAACTTTTTAATTGAGGAACAGGATGGTAGAAAACAGGACCATCTCTTTGAGCCAAAGAGAAAGTTTAAAAGGAAAACAGTGAATCAGAATGGGGAAAAGCTTGAATGCAGTGTAAATTAATAGTGTCACATTAGTTGCTGTGGTGACTAATCTCAGTTGTCAACTGCATATACCTGGAAAGATATGTGTTTCTCAACTGAAGAAATGCCAATGAGCATATCTGTGTCACCTCTTCTAGCCTGGTGGCTGATGTAGGAGGCCCACCCCGAACCTGACAGTAAGCCAGTAAGCACTGCTCCTCCATGATTTCTGTGTCAAGCTCCCTCCTCTAGTCCCTGCCTTGTCTGCCCTCCGTAATGCATTGTAACCTGTAAGATGAATTAAATCCTTCCTCCTGCCCCTAGTTGATTTCAGTCAGTGTTTCATCACAGCAAACGGAGAGTAGGACAGTTTGGGACACCAATTGATCCAAAGCATCCGAGAAGGTCCTTGAATTAAAATGAAGCAAAACCCAAATGGGGACAGGTCCTTCAGAAGACACAGCAATCTTGACTCAATCTTTCCATAAACCCTTTCCAAGTAATAATGGTTCTAAGAAATGTTGTTCCTTCATCGTTGGTGGTCATCAGGGCAAGCCATCTTTTCTTGCCCTGCACTAAAACGACTTCTGTATTATAAAGTGTGTGGTTCGTAAAGTCTGGAACTATGAGTGTAGAAATAAGAAGCATGGCATGCAGGCTCAGGCTCCAGCTTTGATCCACAGAAAAGCGACACAGGAATGCAAATAGCAAAAGGCCCTTTGTGAGCCATTCCTTGTAGACGCAGCTCTGATGAAGAATGCCATTTGACAATCTCAGCACCATTAGCTATGGGCAGAGGGGGATAGATTGTACACTGGAAAATCAGAGAATCTGCATGGACCTAGGAAAGAGATCCAAAAACTAAAAAGAAATGAAAAAAAATGAAAAGAAGGGTAAGAGAAAAAAAATGGAGAATTAACACACACACACACACACACACACACACACACACACACACACACCAGGAAGAAGCTAGATGCTCTTGGCTGTAAAACAGTGTCTAGAGATGGGACACAGATAGAGAAATGCCCTGTTCATGCCTCCTGTCCTTTTTAAAAGTGCCAACCTGTCATGAGGGCAGGAGGCTGCCTGCTCTGGTGTCTGAGTTATCTGAGACTCAAAATCTTTTCCAACTACATTCCACCCCAGGAGCCAAAGAAACAAGGCCAAGTAGACGTGGGCTCTTACGACCCACATCTTCACTTCCAGATCTCCTTTGGTGCAATTTCAGACTATAATGTTCCTTGCATAATACCGCCTGAGTGCCGTGTTGGCCTCAGAGATCTGCACAGGCTTCTTCCCTGAGTCACCTCCAGAAGGTGGTTGTCCTACAGCTCTGATGTTTGCATTCCTACCTCCAAGGCCTGGCCAAGGAACAGTCACTTTTAATATGGTGCTGTAGCAGGAATTTGGTAAGGACTGGTATTTAGGTTTAAATGTACAACATCCCCCAGAGGCTCACGTGTTTGAATCCATGTTCTCTAGCTGGTAGTGCTGTCTTGTAAAGCTGTGGTCCCTTTAGGAAATATAGTTGACATGCCAACTGGCATTTTCATTATGCGGGTCTTTCTTCAAGGCGCTGTGGACTACTGCCGCTGCCCTTGGTTGCCTCCAAGAGCCTGAAGAAGACCCTATGGCTGAAGACACCATACACTTTCGGCCCAGGATTTATAAGAATCTAGCTGGAAATTACCTAGAAACCTCTTTTCTGAGGACCAGCTCTCATGCTATCAGAAGGTACTGTACAAACTGCCAAGAAAAAAAAAATCAATAGTTTTACCCAGCTGTAAACCTTGTGAACCATAACAAAGATATCTCACAATATAACCCCAATGGTGAAAAAGCAGCACCTTTATCTTGAGAGTAACTTCAAGAGCTACTTCAATTGTACTTAAGGCCCACTCCATAGGAGAAGATTCACGCCTGGTACTATAAACCTACTCATGACTGGATAATTCAAAGATCCTGGGGGAGATACAGCTACAGTCATTTTCCTAAATTAATATTCTCAATACCTATTTTAAATACCTATTCTAAAGACCTATTCTCCTGTCTACAGAAAGTTAGTTCTCACCCCTCAAAGAAGTTCATCAAAGTTTCTTTGTGCAATAGACAGAGACTACTACAGAAATCTACAACTGATCAAAATGCAGAGAAAACTATGAGGTCAGTTGTTATTGGTAGCTTGTGTATCTATAATGCAACCCCTAAAGCTCAGTGGGAAATCAAAATCACAGCAGAGGGGTTAGAGAGACTGTCAGAGCCAGGGGACCAGGACATCTGCTGCTTGACTGTGCTTCCTCCATATGACAGAAAAGCTGTGGCTGTGAAATCTTTTGATCTATTGATTTCCATAATGGTTGCACAAAGTTTGTACTCTCACCAGCAATGGAGCAGTGTCCCCTTGCTCCACATCCTTGCCAGCCTGTGCTGTCATTTGTGTTTTTGATCTTAGCCATTCTGATGGGCGAAGGATGGAATCTCACAGTCGTTTTGATTGGCATTTCCCTGGTGGCTTAAGGATGTTGAAAGTTTCCTTAAGTGTTTCTCGGTCCTTTAAGATCCTTCTGTTTAGAATTTTTTGTTTAGATCTGTACCCTATTTTTTAAAATTAAATTACTTGGTTTGTTGATGTCTAGTTTCTTAATGTTTCTTTGTATATTTTGGTTTTCAGCTCTCTATCAGATGTGGGGTGGTGAAAATCTTTCCTCATTTTGTAGGCTGCTACTTTGTTTAACTAATGGTGTCCTTTGCCTTACAGAAGCTTTTCAGTTTCATGTGGTCCCGTTTATTGATTGTTGATCTTAATTTCTGAGCTATTGATGTTCTGTTCAAGAAGTTAACTTTTGTGCCAGTGCATTCAAGGCTCTTCTCTACTTCTCTTCTACTAGGTTCAGTGTATTTGGTTTTCTCTTGAGGTCTTTGATCCACTTGGACTTGAGTTTTGTGCAAGTTGATCGGTATGGATCTATTTGTATTCATCTACATGCAGATATCCAGTTAGACCAGCACCATTTATTGCTGTCTTTTTTTTTCTGTTGTATATTTTTGGCTTCTTTAGCAAAAGCCAGGTGTCCATAGGTGTGTGGATTTGCCTCCGGATCTTCAGTTCAATTCCACTGATCAACATGTCTGTTTTTGTGCCAATACCATGCAGTTTTTATTACTGCTGCACTTCAGCTTGAAATCAGGGATGATGCTGTCACTGGAAATTCTTTTGTTGTAGAGGATTCTTTCAGCTATGTTGAGTTTTTGTTTTCCCATATGAAGGACACTTGTTTAACTATGCCCATAGCTTTCTTCATAATAGCCAGAAACCAGAAACAAACTAGATGTCCTCAGTGGGTTAACCCAGACCCAGAAGGACAAACACGGTAAGTATTCAAGTATAAGTGGGTGTTAGCTGTGAGGTAAAAGACAGCCATGCTACAGTCCACAGACCAAGAGAGGCTAAGCAACAAGGAGGTTCTAAAGGCATCTCCTAGGGAAGGGGCAATAGGTAGATTTCAAGGATAGACAGGAGGCAGGTGGGTTGGGAACAGGAGGGATCAGATTGGGAGTTGGGGGAGTACTGGGAGAAATGCCTCAAATTGGGGAGCATTTCCAGGGTGAGGGAGAAACCTGGTACGATGGAAACTCTATGGAATCTATGAGCGTAACCCTAGCAAAGACTCCTAGTAATGGGGGCACAGGGCCTGAGCTGGCCACCTTTTGTAACCAGGCAAGGCCTCAAGTAGAGATATTAGAACACCAATCCAGCCATAAGCCTTTACCCTGCAATTTGTCCTGCCTTCAGAGTATGCTGGGACTGGAGCTTAGCAGAATTGTCATCAAAAGGACCGGAGAGACTGCATCCATCAACTGATGGGAGAAAATGCAGAATACCAAAGCCAAACATTAGACAGAGCTCTGCAGAGGACAAGAAGAAAGGATTGGAGAAACCACAGGCATCAAGGACACACCACGAGAACAAGGTCCACAGAAGTAACTGACCTGGACTCAGGGGAACTTGCAGAGATCAGGAAGTCTGTAGGGATATGACATAGGTTTTCTGCATGGCTGAGTAGCATGGTGTTCTTGTGAGAATCCTAACAGTGGGAGCGGGGAATGTTTCTGACTCTTTTGCCTACCTGTAGGTCCTTTTCCTTCCTACTGGGTTGCTTTGTCCAGCCTTGATGTGATGGTATGTGCCTAGTCTTATTGTAGCTTATTATGCCATATTTGATTGACATCTCTGGGCTGCCTGCTCTTTTCGGAAGGGAGGCAGAAGTAGGGGGTAAATCAGGGTAGAGGGGAGATGGGGGAGAGCCTAGGGGTAAGAGAAAAAGGAGAAATTGCAGTCAGAATGTGATATATGAGAGAATATAAGATAAATAATAAATCATTTTTAAAATTAACAAAAAGTTCAAAAACTTAATTTTAAAAATGAATAGATAACCTGAGCAAAGATAGCAGAAAAGATCTGAGCTGCAGGGTTTTTTTAAATGTGTAACAGCCAAGATTCTAACTTTCTAATGTTTTAAATTAACTTTGCATCCTGGTTGTAGTCCCATCCCTCCTCCCCTCCCATTCTCACCCTCCCTCCCTTCCCCCTTCCCCCGTCACCTCTTCCTCAGAAAATGGAAGCTCCCTTCCCATCCAGCCCAGCTCATCTAGCTGAATCAGCAGGACTGAGCATATTCTCTTCCCGTGTGGCCTGGCAGGGAAGTCCTTCCAGGGGGAAAGAGATCAGAAAGCTGGCAAGTGAGTCCATGTCTGATTCGGTCCCCACTTCCCTTACTAGAGGACCCACATGAAGCCTAAGTTGCCCATCTGCTACATCTTTGTAGGGGTCCTAGGTCCAGTTCATGCATGGCCCTTGGTTGATGCTTCAGTCTCAGCAAGCCCCTCTGAGTCCTGGTTAGTTGACTCTGTTGGTCTTCTTGTGGAGCTCCTGTCAACTCCAGGTCCCTTTTCTTTCCTCCTGCTTTTCCACAAGACTCCCTACGCATCACCCAATGTTTGGCTATGAGTCTCAGCATCTGTTTTGAGGTGTTGCTGGGTAGAGTTTCTCAGAAGACAACTCTGACAGGCCCCTGTCTGCAAGCTAAGCATAGTATTGTTCATAGTGTCAGGGGTTGGCACTCTCCCATAGGGTGACTCTTTGGTTGGGCCAGGCATTGGTTGGACATTCCCTCAATCTCTGCTCTATCTTTATCCCTGCACATCTTGTAGGCAGGGTAAATTTGGGGTTGAAGTTTTTGTGGGTGGGTTGCTGTTCCCTCCTCTAGTAGGAGACTAGTCTAGTTAGTGGGTGTCCTCTTCAGTCTCTAGAGCCTCTGCCGCTTGAGTCCCCCTCATATCCTCCCAGGATCCTACCCTGACTTAGGTCTCCAGCTTGTCAGAGAGATACCCCTACCTTAGCTTCTCTTTTCTCTACAGGCCTTCTATTCTCTTGCCTTCTCTCTCCCCAGGTCTGTTCTCCAATATCTTAACTCTCTGCACTCCCTCTCCTACCTTGTTCCCTCTCTTCTACCACTACCTCTTATGATTTTATAGCTTGCTCCAGAACTTGTTCTCTTATAAATATTTTTAATGGAATAAAATCACAAGAATTTTCTTCTAAGTTTGTAAAGGCACACTTGCTAATGAAACAATACTTATGCAGAAAACAGCTGGAGAATTTGACAGTTCTCATTTATTCTTTTCTACTAATAGTGCTATATTCCATCACTGATACATGTGATAAGTGCCTACATAAAGGCTGGTGACCACGGCCCCAGCCAGTGTCTACCAAGGATTGTTTTTTGTGGCCTTTGTGTTCAATAATATTCTACTTAGCAAGTTTGAAATATATGTAAACTGTCACACAGTTTATAGATGTTCATAGCTGTGGCCTATTAACGGTTAAAGAATGACAGCCTACAACATGTAAGACCTACTTCATCACACTGTACAGAGAGCCGAGCTTTTTCAGCCTCATTTTGAATAAATGGAAACCCTTTTGCAATTCCTTCAGGTCACTGTTCACTTCAAACAAGAAAATCTGTACTGGTATTCCTATGGGGGATTTGTAATTTCAGTCTCACAAGTCCAATGCATAACAGATGAACTACTTTCTCAAATACCCCCGCAGAGCTGATATTTGGGGGGAAAACGTAACTTGCAGTTTAAAAATGTAAATACATTTATTTATTTAAAAAAGAAGCAAAATGTGAGAAGTCAGACTAGACTGATTTGAAGTGAAAGTTTTCCCCAATGCTCTTCGTTTGTTTGCAGAGAAGAAAGGCCCTGCTCACCAGGACCACTACACACAACAGCGCTGACCTAAATTATATTTTGCTTTCCATCTTAATATTTGGCCGCACCAAAGAGGCAGACAGACAGACACACAGAGAGAGAATTTCTGCTGAATATTCCCCCCAAAGTTGAGACTACTAATTCAGTGCTAACTTCATAGTTCCATCACTATGAAGTTTTTGTCCATTGATTGATGGATAAGTGGATCGATCGAGGTAGGGTCTCATGTAATCGATTATTTATTTATTTATTTAGGCATGTTCTCCTGTAGTTCAGATTGGCCTTGAACTTTCTGCCTACCCATGAATCACCTTGAACTCCTTTTGCTTCCACCTGGGATTGTGCCATGTGCTATTATTATGGTTTTTTTGTTTGGTTAGTTGGTTTTGGTTTTTGGGGGAGGGTTTCTCTGTGCAGCCTTGGCTGCCTTGGCCTTGCTTTGTAGACTCCTTTAATCCCAATATTCAGGGAGGCAGAGGCAGGCTGGTTGCTGTGAGTTTGAGGCCAATTTGGGATTGTTTTACATTGCCATGGCCTCATCAGTTCATTGTTAGAGTAGCATCATGTTTAAGAGTATATATTCTAATACATCAATAAAGTCAGTTTGGTTGCTTATCTGCAGGAAAGAAATTTATAATCAGACAGGTTTAATATCAGAGATAAAGTCCTTTGCTTAGGTATTTATTCTGATGATGAGGACAGGAGTCCTGAGAATTCTCCTTAAAACCCCCTTTGTTGTCCAACAGTGGTGGCTCACACCTTTAATCCCAGCACTCCGGAGGCAAAGGCAGGCTGGTCTCTGAGTTCGAGGCCAGCCTGGTCTACAGAACCAGTTTCAGGACAGCCAGGGCTACACAGAGAATCCCTGCCACAAAAAACAAACAAACAATAACAAACAAACAAACAAAAAATCCTTTGTCTCCCTTCCAACTGTTCCCGTCATATATAATAAATACCATGGGGCCTTTCAAAGAAAAAACAAAACAAAACAAAAACAAAATACAAAAAAGCAAGTTTCAAAGAAAAAGCAAAACAAAACAAAACAGAAACCAATCTCCCCTAGCTCAGATTGTGTCCTTTCTCTATTATTTTCAACTTCCCCTCCTTAGCTTTTTCTTACATAAATTGACATTGTATAGGAATGAGATTTTCAGTATACGTTGTCACTAAATTGTTTCCCTTCATGCTCCCATTGTCCACTCTTCCCCTGGGTTGTTTGCTATGTTCTTTCTCTACAAATCCGGGAGAACTAGAAAGACAGTTTATGGAAACAGTTGGGCAAACTGGAATTCTCCTTTGCAGACAGTTGGTAGCAACTGGGGAGAAACTCCAAATCTTCACATTCCAGTCACTCTCATTCATCCTAACAGTTACACACTTGGCTGACCATCCAACCAAAGCCTAAAGCTGTTCACGAAATGTCTGGAAACTTAAAATCCCAAACAGCAAGTGCTTGACGAATTGAAGACTTTCTTCACTTCCCCTTGGGAGCCTCGGAGCACTGCAAACCTCCACGAGGAGAGCAAGTACAACTGCCTTCGCAAAAGTACAGCACATTTTTGCTGTAGAGATTTGGAGTGGTGTAGGTCGAAACTTTGACCCCAGTCACCATGGAATCCCCGCCCATGAGGAGTGTCCCAAGAAACATCTGGAGTCTCGTGCAGTGAGTGGATCTCTCAGTCTTTGTTTCCCCACGCGGTACACACACAGGTTGCACACTGTGCTTTAATCAGCTGTCTTTAGAAAGACAGGCACTTGGAATTCAAACACATTAGAAGCGGTGGTGGTGTTTTGAGAGTAACAGCAGGACCTCCGTTTCTAGCCCCAGAGCAGCCTTGGCCAAGAGTTCATTGGATCCTTTTACAATTCCTCCCCTTGTACAAAGTAAACTTTCCTTCCTCTGGTCAAAGGGACAGGGGATGAGCTAGCTCAAAGAAATCCCCATGCTCTTGTGCCTCATGAATCACTGAGAGACTTGGTTCAACATTAGGTCACCGCGGAACACAGACTGTAACAGAAACATACAACGGCTCCAAATGGGGAGAGGAGGGACGCTATTCTGGAATACTGTTGCCAGAGTAACATAAACCTAGTGTGTTTTCACAAGGAAATGAGTCACTTGTTTCTGTTGGCTAAAACTCTGTTTTCTTTAATTTCATATTTTAGCTTGTCTAATATATGCCGAAAGAGCCCAGGGTTTCCAGTCTTCAGACGGGGATAACTTGCTAATTAAAAGCACAACAGAGGGTTCTGCATGGCAATTAAACAGAAGGGGATAAAAGGAACGCTAGCGAGTGGGAGCCCACAGGGAATGCGGAAGCCAAAGCACCTCAAGGCACAATCAGTCATCCAGAGGGAACAGGGGGACAGTCTTCACCAGGAGGTGCCTCAGAAGAAAACAACCCCAAAAACACCCACGGCGCCCCTTCCCTGAAATAACACAGATCCCTTTTTTTTTTTTTTTTTTTTTCTTTCAGATGCTCTGACGTTAGAAAGAAGAGGAACTGCAAGGGCTATGAGACACAGACTGGAAAACATCCAGGGGAAAGGAAAGGAAATCGGCCATCTATGGAGCATCAGGAAATGTGAAGACTGCAACATCCAGCAGAAAAGTTGGTAGAGATGGCACATCTCTGGCAGTTGGATTTATCTTGTGGGTTTGTAGATGGGGATTTTTGGAGGGGAAGCCAGTACATTATCTCTCATTTTCCTTTGAAGTCTGTCATTCTTCTAAATATATCAACCGATTATAGACAAAAAAAGGTCAACCTTCCGTCCAACTTACTGCAAGTATAATAAGCTATATAGAGAGCATCCCAGTAGTGGGGGGAAGGGAGAGAAAGAGCAGACTTGGATAATTGTGAAAGTCACAGATAAAGAGGAAGATGGAGGTTTAGTTGAAGGAAAGCTGGCAGAGGGCCTTAGTGATGAGTAAGAGCAGGAAGGCCAAAGGAAGAGACAACTAGGGAAAAAAATCCACATAGATGTGATGCTTAGGAAGTCAACTGTTTCCCATAAGGCATAAAGTAGCAAACTGGTTTCTGGGACTGCAGAAGAGACTCTTACCCCTGAAGTAGATAATACTGACCTACTTACTTAAGTGTTAGGAAAAGATTCTTCCTCCTCTAAAGCAGTGGGTCTTCTTGGTTTCATCATTTCTGAAAGGGTTGCTATCATTCTGTCTGCATGACAATCTCGGACCCCAGAAGCACCTCTGAGTCTTTCCTTCCTCCCTCCATCTTGTCTCCTTCTTTCCCTCCCGCCCTCCTATGCAGCCCATCAATCACCATGTTTACCGGGCTTTGTGTAGTATTCTATTTTGTAACCGTGCCTTCTCTTTTACCCACAGCCATGTCCTTGTCCAGAAGCCCCGCTGTCACTTCACAGCTCATTCATTACAGCTGTTTCCTAAGCAGTCTCGGCTTGCAATTCTCACCCCTGCAACCCATCCTACTGATTGCAGCACCTTTGAGCTGGGCTCATCTCTGCCCAAAGCTTCCCACGACATCCTGTGTTCAAGTCCTCCACACCAATGCCTCTTTTCTCACCCAGCTTCATCTCCCTGAAGTGCTTTTCTCTGAGTCACCCCCTCCGCTTGCTCCTCCCCCTGGAAAACACCCTCACCTACTTCATTCCTGCCCCCTTGTCTCTCCTCACTGACCACCTCCTCCCTGAAGCCTGTAGGCATTTTGTGCCATAATCCAGCTTATATTTTTCAAAAAGCAAACAAAACAAAACTTTTAATGGGTTTGGATCTTGTTAAAAAAACAAGCACAAAAACTTGTCTTTCTAGACAGGTGTGCTGGAATGCACCTGTACACCCAGTTTACTCTGAAGGCTGAGGCAGGAGGATTGTTTAATTTTAGGAGTTCCTGACCCACCTGGGCAGTCTCTTGAGACCCCCATCTCAAAATAAAGGAAACAAATAAAGAATTATTAACTTTCTGAAGAAATGTCTTGCTGGTAGATTCTATAGTCTCAGTGATATAGCTACAGTGAGTATTTCTTGAATAAAGATGGTAATTATCTTAATAATGTCATCTGTAGCTAGTGAGGCTGAGTTGAATGTTTTTAATACATTTTAATGAGTGTGTTTTCAAGATGTTCATAACTTCCTTTATAGACATCATTTGTTCATCTTTCATGCATGTCTAAAAGATTTAAGAATATTAATTAAATGTCTAATCAATTTGCATCATAATTAGCTCCCTTCAAATCCTTATTTAGCACCATGGTCTTTCTTTTATCCTTAAAAACATTTTTCTCTCCTCTAGATATTTTTCCTGCAACATCTGCGTTTGTATTATGTAGATTCTTTTTTATTATTTGTTAATTCTTCATTTTATCCTTTTATTTTAAGCCACTAGTTTCTTCAGTTTACACTAGAAGCATACAATGTAAAAATATACTCTTCCATCTTTCCTGTTGACTAGAGTAATTTACAAGAAACAAAATAGCTGAGACTATGACTATTTGCATTTGCAACTTTGACTGATAAAAGTAAATAGTCCTCAGTATGGATATAATGTCTTATACCCTCAGAATCCATGAACACCTGTCTCTTCAAGGTTTTACTCATGCAATGCACTGCCAAACTTTTAAGGGTTCTGTCAATTTTATGGGTGGAAAAATTATTAGTGGTAGCAGCTTTTAAATCACCTTTATTGAAGTTTAATTAATATAATAAAACATGTTATAAATCATTTGATTGTTGACCAATGCATATGCTTATTCAGTCACTACCACAAGCCACAGGACACAGAATATGTCCATGAACCATGAGGATTCCTCCTTTCTTTCTTTTTTTTTTTTTGGATTCCTCCTTTCTGTTTGTATCTAAGCTCTGTTTCTATCTGTAGGCCCTGACATCCACCCTCTGCTGTCCAGTCATGATAGCTCTCCAACTTATAGAACTTGGTTTAAAGGGACCATACTGTATGTGCTTTTCTGAATGGCTTCTTTCCTCAGTGAGAGATTATGAGCATCTTTGTGTCAGTGTGCCAATCTTTAATTCTTTTTACTTAGAGCAACATTACATTGCTAGGTATTAGAGTGCTCAGAGACAGCCATTTTTGGACTACCCAGACCACAGTCTGTAAGTCACTCTAATAAGTCCCCTTTTAATATAGATAGATTCATTCCATTGATTTATTTCTTCTAGAGAACCTGACTAACACAGTATGATGTTTTCCTTTCACCCACTTACCAGTTGATGAACATATATTATCATGTCTTGTTTAGGGCTATTATAAAAGAAACCATTACAAATGATTAAATATAAATGTTTGTATAAAGATATGTTTTCATTTTCTTGTATAAACAACCAAGAGAACTAAAAGATTACTGAGTGGTGTGATGTCTGTTTTTAGCACTATGAGAAGCTATCATTATGTTCCAAAGTGACTGTGCCATTTCTTAAACACTTCTAACAGTGTGTGAGCATTCCTTACACATCCTCATTTACACCACATCATCACCGGTACAAAATATCATCCATAGTTTTTAACTGTATTCACTTTTGAGGTTGCGTGCTGGTAACTGAAGTTTTAGCTTGTTTTTTCACCTTGTCTTAGTCAATGTTGAGTATCGTTCCCCATGCCACTTGTGTATCTTCTTTGACAGAGTGTCTTTTCACATCCTCACAGACTGGTAGGTCTTAT
The DNA here is from genome assembly GCF_907164565.1 of Psammomys obesus. Taxonomy (NCBI): domain Eukaryota; kingdom Metazoa; phylum Chordata; class Mammalia; order Rodentia; family Muridae; genus Psammomys; species Psammomys obesus. The sequence goes on from NW_026585895.1 coordinate 22,682,610, forward strand.
CTGAAATTCCAGAGACAAGCAGTATCTCCAGTTTCAGACTTTGGAATATTTGTTTACACATAATGAGCTATATTGGGGATGTCTTTCACAAACATCTTACATGCATAGCTGGAAAGCTATTTTATATAATATTTTGAAAAGTTCCCATGTTTTGATTGTTACCTGTTACAATGTATCATGTGAAAACTTCCATTTTGACATCATCTTCTCATTCAAAAGTTTCAGATTACATATATATCACACACACTTTTAATTAATTTTTAATTTTTACAATTTATTTATTTTATATCTTGATTATAGCCCCCTCCCTCATCTCCTCCCATTCCCTCCTCAATCCCCCATTCCCTTCCCCTAGTCCACTGAAAGGGGGAGGTCTTCTCCCCTGCCATCTGACCCTAGCTTATCAAGTCTCATCAGGACTGACTAGACCCTCTTCCTTTGTGGCCTGGCAAGGTCACATCGACAGGAGGAAGTAATGAAAGAGCAGGCAATGAGTTCATAACAGAGGCAGCCCCTGCTCCCCTTACACGGGGACTCACATGGAGACTGAGCTGCCTATCGGCTACATCAGAGAAGGGGGTCTAGGTCCTCTCCATGCATGGTACTTGATTGGTGCATCTGTCTCTGCAGGGACCTCTGGGCTCAGATATTATTTAGCTTTGTTGGTCTCCTTGTGGAGCTCCTGTCCCCTCTGGGTCCTTCTATCCCCCACTTCTTCCATTGCTCCCTGTGCAGTGCCCAAAATTTGGCTGTGAGTCTCAGCATCTGCTTTGATCTCCTGTTGGGTGGAGCTTTCAAAGGACCTCTATGGTAGGCTCCAGTCCTGTTCCTTCTCTTCTACTGCTGGCAAATAGATGGTACCAGAAATTATAATCCTGAGTGAGGTAACCCAGAAACAGAAAGGCAGGCATGGTATACACTCACTTATAAGCGGATATTAGCCTTATAATATAGGATAAACATACAAAAATCTACAGACCTAAACAAGCTAAACATTAAGGAGGACCCAAGGGAGGATGCTTAAATCTCATTCAGCATGGCAAACAGAATAGACACCAGAAGCAGTGGAAAAGTTTCAGATTTAAGTGCATTTCAGATTTCAGGTTTTCAGATTAGAGACACTCAGCCTATATCTGAATATTTGTTGTTGTTGTTGAGATTAAAATTTCTTATATATATTAAAATTTCTTATATATATACAGTTAAAGTACAGTATCAGGACTAAGTGTAGTTCAGGTAGATCACACACATATACACCATAGTGGCCTTGATTTCAATCCCCAGCACCACACACATACACACAGAGAGAGAGAGAGAGAGAGAGAGACAGAGACAGAGACAGAGAGACAGAGACAGAAAGAGACACAGAGACAGAAAAAGCAGACACACACAGAGAAAGACAGAGATAGAGAGAACACAGAGACAGAGAACAGACACATACATAGAGAAAGACAGAGATAGAGACAGAGAGAACACATACAGAGACAGAAAGAGATAGAGATAGAACAGACACACATACAACACAGAGACAGAGAAAAACAGAGATAGAGATACAGAGAGAAGAGACATACACGCAGAGTCATAAAAAGAGAGAGAGATAGAGACAGAGAGAATAGAGACTCACACACAATGATAAAGACAGACAACACACATACACACAGAAATTTTGCACATTTTCTTCTATTTTATGGTATTCCTTTCCTTTTTCAACAGACTTTTAAAGAACAAATGATTCTAATATTTTGTTATTTACTACTTTTTTATTTATTCAATAACTTATTCAGGTTAAAAAAAAACCTCAAAAGACAAGAAAGATTTCATCTAAGTATTTACAGCAATCACCGCAACTGCCCAGAGTTTCACATTCGTCTTCCTTTACTTCTCAGATTACCCCATTTTAGGGTAAAGAGGGCCCCATCTCTTAGAATCCAGCCTCTCTCCCCCCCCCCCCACCCCCGGTGCAATACCAGACTCCAACACTGTGAGGCCCATGTATATGCTTCCTCCTTTGCGACCATCAGAATGCTGGGAAAGAGAACTTGAAGGCTAGGCTAGTGTTTTGAGACAAGAGTCTTACTCTTCATCTCCCTCTCGTCTCAATCCCATAATCCCCCTCTCCCAGCCTCCTGAATGTGTGTACTAAATTGCTGAGCTTCAGAACTTGTTTCATTTTAATTTTGGTAAAATTCAGTGTGACAACTTATGAGCTTATAGCTTGTTCTTTCAGTTTCTTTTCTAACAAAGGCACTAAACTTTTCTTACATCTTTTAAGTTAAATCATTTCCCTTTGTATTTCTACCAGTGATCTTTTCTAGTTTGTGTGTATAATGTAAGGCAATGGTTGAACTTCTCTTTCACATATGGATTCACTCATTGAAAAGGCCACTCTGACACCTTAGCCAAACATCTCACAATCAGATATCCATCTGGTTCATTGGTCTGCATGCCTCCCTAGATACCAATATTGCACTACCTAATGACTACAGCTTTAAAATAAGCACTAAAACAGGATGTGTGAGTCCTACAGTTTTATTGTTCAAAGTCATGTTGGTCATTCTAGGATCTTATTTCCATAGATATTTTAGAATTAACTTGTCGATTTTATAAATGTACTGGAATTTTAGTTGATGTCATGATGAAATCACAGATAAATTAACTTCATTAAAAACAAATTGACTTCATAATACTCTTCCAAGCTACAAACATGACCTTTAATTATATGTCGGTGTGTGTGTCCCCGTGGGTGGGCATGCGCATCAGAGTGCTGTTGCCCCAGGAAGCAGAACCTTCTGAAGAACAGAAAATCCTCTTAACTGATGAGCCATCTCTCCAGTCCACTCCCTTTGTTCTTGATTTGAAGAGGAGGGCTTAGGTCTTTAATAAGTGATTGTGGTTTCAGATGTCAGATTTGGGGTGGTTCTTGTTGGTTTTGTTTTTAGGGGGAGCCCGGCTTCCTTGGACCACAGTTGCAGCATCTGCTATGTGCTGAAAACTTTCCAAGAGCAGGAAAACCCCTTGGGCTCTTTCCTTTAACAGCCGGAGCCTTTGGTGGGTAGGCTCTTATCTTCCGGACACTTTTCCTATTATCCCGCTGCAGTGGGAGGCTCTCTTTAATGGCGTTAATCTCTTTGGTAAATTTTAGCCTCTTTTCTCAGCACACACTTAGTTGTAACCTTTGTGACCATTTCCTCTCTAAATTGTATATTTAAGTTTTTTCTTTCTACCCTACCTATTGCCCTTTTTCATTGTAGACCCACTTAATTATAGTATGTGATAATCAGGAATAATGATTCCACATATGTTTTACTATTTAAATTTTTTCCTACCAAATCAATCAGTCCACGACTTTGTAATTCATCCAGACTCAAATTCTCAGAACACTGGCAGAATGAAGGTGGAATCTTTGCCAAAATATCACACAAATGGCCCCTAGTGCGACAGGGGCCTTGATTCCCTTTGAAATTTCAGGTATCAGACCTCCGTTGTTCACATTTCTCTCTGCATTATGCTCTCCCCAGCTCTCAACCCCATGGCCCCATTAGCCTCTGCTTACAGCATCCAGTAGCTTTTCTAGCCCAAAGTTTCAAAATCTTCCATCCTCCTTTTATAAAACAGAGGCCTAAAGGCCAGCCTAAAGAGGTTGACCACAGTGATAGCACCATTTCCCTGTACCAATCCCTGTACTAATGTCTTTCCTTTTGCTGTGATGGAGTACCTTGATAAACATAAGAGTTTGTTTGGGCTTACAGTTCCTGAGGGACAGAGACCGCTGTGATAGGGAGAACACTGCAACGGGCAGGGAAGGCGTTTTACGGCAGCAGGAAGTGGCTGATCCAGAAGTGGCTGATCACAGGGCATCAGCACTCAGGATGAAAAGAGAGAACAGGAAGTGGGGCTGAGCTATGAGAGAGAACCAGAGTGGGGCTGGGTTATGAAATCTTGATGCCTATTCCCAGGGACTCACTTCCTCCAGCAAGGATCCGCCTGTTGAAGGTTCAACAACCATCCCAAACAGCTGTCAGCTGGGAACCAGGTGCTGGTCATTTACACTAATTTACAGAGGTCATTTCATATTCAGACAAAAACAAAAAATCTCTCTCATTTTTCCATTTCTCATTTTGACTGGTTCAAAAACACTAGGTGAAAGGTTTCTCTTAGTACATTAAAAGTATCTCTTTATTGTCTTCTGATTTGCCCAGTGTCTGATAAGAATTCTGTCATTCCTAACTTTGTTCTTCTATACATATTATCTTTCTGGTGTTAAGGTTTTTTTTGTTTTTTGTTTTTTGTTTTTTTTTTTTTTTTGTGGTTTTCAGTAATTTGCTTCATCCAAATTTCACATTTTATCTCTTAGATTATTGAATTTTCTGAAATTATGGGCTTCTGATTTTCATCTAATTTGGAATTTTTATTAGTATTTCTTCAAATATTTCTGCCCATGCTGCCTTTTCTGTCAATTGAATGTATATTAGACAATTCAATGATGTATAATAAACCACTGATCAGTTATTTTCTTTAGTATATTTCTCTGAGCTACTCACTAGGTATTCCCTACTGCTGCCCTCAAATTTACTGATGAGTTATTCTTTACTGGCCAATTTACAGGTAACCTACTATATTAGTTGGGGTTCTCTGGAGAAACAGAGCTGATAATAAATAATATGCTTATTACTAAGGGGTTTACCAATACCCAAGCCGTAGTCCAACTATGGCTGTCTGCCTAATGGGAGAGGTTGAGAACCCCGTGGCTGATCAGCCCATGAGACTGGGTGCTGAGGGCTCAAAGAACCCCTGAAGAACCACTGGTCTTCAGTTCACTTTGTAGGCAGAAGAAACTGGGTTTTATTGGGAGGGAATAAAAGTAAGAAAGAAAGCAGCAACAAAAATGGAAAGCAGCATTCATCAACATGAAGGCATGCATGAAAGTAAGCAATGCTTTTCTCTTGAATCTCTTTATAGTCAGGCTGCTGCCAGGAAGTTCTGCCCATTCTGGGGGAAAGTCTTCCCTCACTTCAGTTAGTCTTTCCTGGGAATGCCTTCACACACTTCTCGGAGGCCTGTCTCTTAGTTGATCAAACCAGCAACCCAAATTAACTATCACACCTGCTGAATACGTCTCAGCCATTGAGTTTCTATTTATTTGAGAACTGTAGTAGTTAATCTTCTCCTTCGTCTGAAAAAAAAAAATTTGACTATAGGAGGTAAGGGTTGATTTGGGTCCATGATTTAAGAAGGGACAGAGTTTATCATGTCAGCATACCAAGTCATGTTAGCGCCCCCAGGCAGCTGGTCACACTGTGTTCTCAGTCAGAAAGCAGAGAGGGAATGCCAGCATTCAGCTGGCTTCCTTCTTTTCATTCAGCCCAGTGCTCCAGCCCATAGCTCGGTACTACCCACTCAGGGTGGATCCTCTCTCCTCAGCTGACCCTCTTTGGAAATTCCTACACAAAATTCAGCCAGGTTGGAAAAATTAGCCATCATAGGTTTTCTTCTTATTATTTTTTTATGGCTTTCATTTCTCTCATGACATCTGTCCAAGTTACAAAGTTTTCTCAAACATGCGAAGTATACTTATCATAGTTAGGTTAGCATTCTTGTGTACTAGTGACATCATTTCCATCTACTAACTTTCTTTTTTTTTTTTACCTTTTTAGTGGGTTTATGTTTGTTGTCGATTTTCTTTTATTCCTCTGAATAATTTGATGGTGTTATTATGTACAACTGAGTAATTTGAAGCCGAGTGAACCATTTCAATACCTGCTTTTATACTTTGTTAGGACAAATCCAGTTAGTCTTTAGGACCAATTTTGCCCTATTTCTTAGGATTCTATCCAGTTCCACTAAGGCTGGTATGAACAGAAGCTATTTCCAGCCCTGTGTGAAGTCCTGAAATTTTTCTGCATACTGATTTCCAGTGGCTGTTGAACCCAGTCTCAGGTAGTTTCTGCTCATGTCTGTGCACACGAATAGTCCATGAAAGACAGAGTGTCCTGCAGATCTCTGTCAGAGCTGTCATCTCTCTCCATTTTGGCCTCACAAATCCCAGCCCTGTTTTCAAGACTCAAAATCCTCTTCTCAGTAGGACTGCCCAAGTCTTGGCTTTCCCTTCCATACCAGAAGTCTGGAAATGTTCTCTGGGCCTACCACATTACCGTCTTTAAAGCCTGGTGTCTTCCTTCCATCCCTCTGTTGCTTCCTCCCTTCCTTCCACTCCACTTTCTTACTGTTTTCTACTTTGTATTTGGTTTCAGGGTTCTATACCCTGGTTGCTTATTGTCTTATTTAAAAAAAAAAAAAAAAAACCAACCTTATTTGTTGTTATATGTTTTACCTAGTTTTTCAGTTGTTAACAGAAGGCTAAATGTGGTGCTCTTTCCTCTGTCTTGAGCATCAGAAGTCTCTATCTGTTCTCGTATGCATTTCCCTTACTAAGAACAAGCCTGAGTGCTTCTCTTTAATGTGTAAGAGACTTCTGTGTTTCTGCCCCTCTGTGAAAGCAGTCATGTCCTCCATACACTTATTATTGTTGTTACGTCTCTCCTCATTGTCAATAACATGATTTAATTCTAGAATTGTGCTCCACTGATTCTTTATAGTTCCAAAAGTAGTTTTTTCTTATTCATTAATATTTCAATAGTTTCCTAAAATAACTATTCTTCTGATGTCTTAAAGACTCTTTCTTATACTTTTATATTTGTGTGTTTTCTGCTTCCTGTGTAAGTGTTAATCAAACATGTTTTAAATATTGCAATCCCATGAGCAGGTACTCTAGAGTGAAAAATAAACAAAACAAGCAGAGTACACTTTTTTGTTCTTAAAAAAATTGTATGTATATACATAGATATGTGTATGCTTTTAGACACGGCTTAGCATACAATTTTAGACATACCTTAATGAGGAGAGAGAGATCAAACTGAAATTATAACACGAGTTAAAATTATTCCTGAAATTCTTCCCAGAAAATAATGAATCTCAGCAAAATGCTGAGCAGAACTATAAAATCTAAACATGTTGAAAGCAAGCAAGCAAGCAAGGTAAATTTTCCAAGGTCAGTTGAAAATAAAGAGTGGAATGGGGAAGAAATCAGCCACAGAGGTGGGCTCAGTGGCTCCACTTCCAGGCAAGCCTCGATTACCTTCTGTTCATTAGGGGAAAGTGAGGGTCCTCAGAAATAAGAGTCCAAATTCACAGAAGCCTGAGGGAGCTGGCCACAGAGACCTGAAGCAAGCATGGTGCTGCTTCATGATTAGACAAAGATCAGCTTCCCCAATTTAGCTATTTATTAACATTTCCATGGATACCAGTGTGGTCTTAAGTTCATTGCTGTCATGTTTAATTGAAGGATCCAGCCCCAGGATTTAACTGAAAGGGCATGAGGATTCATTAGCAGGTTTAACTGCCATTCAACAAATCCCATTCCTTGCCAGTGCCTGCTCTGGTTCCCACCCACAGAGAGCTTAACTTGCCTACACTTTCTCTGACTTCCTGGCCACAGGCTGCTGAATCCCTCTCCTAAGCAGACCCTGGAAGACCAGGGGCCTAGTATGTTATCAAATCACACCCATTGGCCCTTGCCTGCAGATGTCTCTTGGTGACATTTTCTGACCATTGTGGCTCATGTTGTAAGCCTTATGTTGGTACCAAGTGAGGTCCTCCTGTCTCCCTTGTGCTTTCCTGGTGTTAACTCTACAGGAACCCTACTATTAGGCCACCTTCTCTTCTCCATTCACCTGCAAATTTAACAGAAGCCTTCAGGCTTTGAGTAGTTCAAAGCAGGGGTTAATCACGTAGATAAACACACCTTGAATCATTTCTGATCACTTTTTTCGTTGTTATCAGAATGACCTTAAGAATAAAAAGATTTATTTGGGCTCAGCTTCAGTGAGTGCAACGCATCATGGTCAGGCAGACATGGTGGAGTTGATGACTACAGGGTATGAAACCAAGACACCCCCCCCCCATATCACAGTTACAGACACAAAGCAGAGTTCCAGCTGGAACCGGAGGGATACCCTCCAAGGCCTGGCCCTGGTGACCCAGTTCTGCCAGCTATACTCTGCCTCCTGAAGGTACCATAACTTGTCCAGTCAGCCCACCTGCTCAGGGCCACCCTGAGCAAATGTTCTAACACATTTGGAGGTGAATCACTTGCATTCAAATCATAACAATGTTTATAAGACATACTTTCAATAGCGGACATTTTTTAAAAAGCTATTCGATGGTTAGTTTTAATTGTCAACTTGATGCCATCTATAATCACCTGGAAAGAGAGTCTGAATGAGGTGTTTTTTGGATTGGATTGGGTTATGAGGATGTCTGTGGGAGATGATCTTAACTGGGAGTATTGAGGTAGGAAGACCCACATTAGATACAGGTGGCAAAAACAACCCAAGCATGCTCTTTGCTCTCAGTTACTGGTTATGGATGGGATGTGAGCAGCTTCCTTAAGCTCCTGCCACTGTGACCTCCCCCCTCTCAAAAACTGGAACCTTGATTCATGAGCAATAATAAGCCCTTCCTCCTCTAAATTGCTTTTGTCAGGGTTTTATCACAGCAACTAGAAAGGAATCAAGACAAGCCAAGAGCAAAACAGGACAAAATAACAATAGATAATTATGTAAACAGCAAAGGAAAATGGCTTGTCAGTTCTCAAAAGAGGGAATACAAATTGCCAATAAGTGTATGAAAAAAATCAATCTCATTAGCTATCAGAGAAAAGTACATAAACACTACACTGAGATTCATCTTACCCAGTTAGAATGTCAGTCACCAAGAAAACAAATAACACATACTGGACAAGAGGCCATTTTATATGCTGCTGGTCAGAATGTGAACTAGTTCAACCATTGTGGAAATACCATGGCTATTTCTCAAGAAACTAAGAATAGATCTTCCATCTATCCCAGTAACACCATTCCTGGGTATTTGCCCCAAAGACCCCAAGTTGACATACCAAAAAACTACTCACATCAGTATTTATTACACCACTATTCACAAGAGCTAAATTACGAACCCGCCCCCACAAAAGAGCTGATCAGATAAACAGATAAGGAAGACACGACATATACAAATGATTTTTTTTTCATCTGCAAAGAAGAACAAAGTTATTCAATTTGCAGGAAAATGGATGCAACTGAAGATAATCATACTAAGTGAATTAAGCCAAGCTCATAGTCTCTTGTTTGTGGTTCCTGGATTTTACAGCGGTACATAAAATCATGTCTGGATATATGACATGAAAGTGAAAGGGAAATTGTCTGGGGGACATGGAGCTAACTGGGGAGCGAGACGATGAGAAAGGAGGGCAGGGAGCATGGGGAATTTGTTCAATATACAGTATATGCTTGTACAAAAATGTAAAAATAAATTAAAATGATCCCAAAGAAGAAAGCAGGATAAAGAGAAAATATAACTATAAAGGTCACAAGTCATAAAAATTATGCCTTCAAATAAGATGGCATTTAGAGATCTTGTTTATATAGTATATAGCTACATATTTATGTATACTATAAGCAAAATAGATCTTTAGAAATGTAAAAACAATGTAATTACAGTTGGGAAATTTTAAAGTGTCTATTTCTGACTCCAGGTATAGAGTATTTACCTAACATACATGATGCCCTGAATTTAATCCCGGGCACACACAAATCAATAAGCCCAGCAATGAAATATTTCTTTCTTAAATGGGCCAACAAGAATAAGTAGAAATAAGAAAAAACTAAGTAGTATAATAAACAAAGTCATAACATTGTAATCAGGGGTGCTTCCAATAGACACCAACCTTCTTTTTCCCTTCAGGCCTAAGGAACATTTACAAAATTATTTATGTACTGGCTACAAAAAAAAGAGATGCTGTTAGCAAAATTAGAGAATTTTACCAGCTACTTTCTGTAACTATAATACAATAAAATTTAGCAAAGAATACCGTCAGGCAATTTTGTCTACATGAAAACTGAGACCTGCATTCCTAAGCGACCCTTGGAAATGGACACAGTCCTCTGTGAGGAGACACCTCGAACTTTTGTCCATCGTTTGTGTTTAGCAAAGCAGTTCCACTTATCTGACATTGCTGGTGTGTACCTGGGATTGACATTTGACTGCATTTGAATCAATCACTGATTCATTCCGTAGAAAGTAAACCAATAGTTTAACAACAGATTAAGTTGCCCAATTTTAAGAAGACAGAGTACAGCCAGGCGCCGTGGCACCCTCCTGTAATCCCAGTACTCGGGATGGCAGAGGCAGGCGGATTTCAGTGAGTTGTCCAAGGCCAGTCAGGTCTACAAACACAAGTCCAGGACAGCCAAGGCTACAAAAAGAAACCCTGTCTCAGAAACAAAAACAAAAAAGACAGAGCACGAGGTACTTCTTACTTTTCAAATATGTAGCCCAATATTGCTTTGCGCATTAAGGTAGCCATTCACATTCACACTAGAGTTAGTCATATAAGACATTTAGGACACAGCACGGTACAGCCTGTCACACACCCAACACTAACTATTATTGTCTTTATTTGTGATTTCCCATTAGCCCAGCTTAATAGAAACATTTCTCCGCCACACGGGCTGTGGGCTCCTTCCCTTGATGGGTGATTTTCTCTCCAAGACCCATTTCCCACTACTCTCAGAGGCTCTGGCAGCTGGGACTTGGGCGTCTGTTCCCGATGCTGGAAACCTAAATGCAGTGGGAACTCTGCATGCAGCGTGTGCCCCGTGTTTCGCCTTTCGGAACATGTCCGCAGCTACCCACAACGCCCTCCAACGGCTCACACAGGATCTTCTTACTGACCGGCTGGGCATTAGAGAGGATGGGCTGTCTATTTGAGGTTCCAAGTCCCCAGACAAATCATTACTTTGCTTGCCTCAAATCGGGGAAGCAGAATACAATCAAGGAGAGCCATAGTAAGTAGTAAATCATAAGTGCTATGAAAGACGTGAAACAGGGTAGACCAATCACGATCCAGCCAGTCAGCAGCCAACCAGACTCTGGGGTGGGGATTAGCAGCGGCAATGTCAGAAGTATCTGAAGAGAAACCAGGTGGTGAGGAAGCTGCCTGGAGATACAGCCGTTGCTGTTTTAGAATTAAAAAAAAAAAAAAAAAAAAAAAAAAGAAATGGAATTGCAGAAGCCCAGAATCCAATGTCACTCTGAAGATGCTGGGAAATGGGGAGCAGTTGAGGTCACCTCTAATGCTACCCAAAAGGGAGTAAAGGGAACAAATCATTGGGTTCCCTCTATTTCTCTCCTCAACCGCCCCTTCAAACACCGTGCCTCAGGCGAGATAGATCCATCATTGGCCAAGCGTAGCTAGGAGCCAATTGGCAGAGAAAACGTTGAGGTATACTTTGCATGGATCTGTCTCTGACATACAGGAAGAAGCAGAGGAAGGTGGGTCCTGGGGTCTGAAACGAAACAGGCCAAATCCAGCTCAGTCAGAGACTTGACCTTCCCAGTGATAGGTGGGGAATTTTTCAGAGACGACTTTTAGGGAAGATCTGTAGGGAGACATCAGTCAAGCAGACACCCGAATGGAATGAAGAACTAAGGCAGCTGGACGGCCAAGGAAACAGGGCAGGGGGAAGAGCGAGTGACACACCCTTACAAGGAAACTGGCTGGGCCTGTTCAATGGAGGCTGGGTGGGATGAGCTGAGTGTGCCTTGGGGAACAGCATAAAGGGAGTTTAAAGAGATGGGAGAGGCCAGAGGTGAGGGCCTCTCACGCACACTCAGAAACCCTGAGGTCAAGCTAAAGGCCATGAGAACTCACAGGCTGTCCTTTGTGACCAAGTAATACAAACAGGTATTCCAGGAGTCCACTCATCCTGAAGACTCAAGTATCTTTCCCGGTTGAGCACACCCTTTTACGAGTCTCTGTGACCGTCTGCCCGCCATCCTGCCTCTTCGGTGCCCTTCCAGGCCCACCACAAAGTCCAAGTGCAGACCAGGCCTCATGAATGTGCTCACCTTTGCTGCTGGGTTTTCTAACGTTATGTGCATCCGCCACCCCTTGTCAAGTCTGCGTTGGTTCCAAGGATCACCAAGTACCCTACATCAGCCTGGGGTCCGATTCTCCTTAAAAAAAAAAAAAAAAAAAAAAGTGGTCATTTTAAAGGAAGGTCCCTTATAGATTATAAGAAGCCTGGGCACCAATATCTGAGGTCCTCCTTTCTTAGCCACTTCCTGGGAAGCCCTGTCATCCTTCTGGCCCTGGATGCCTCCCACAGGTTCACCCAACTTGTCTAGTTCTACAGATCTGCCCCCCAAAGCACAGCCTTTACTATCAATATTCTTCACTGCAGAGCAGGCACCCTTGTGGGTCTCGAAGATCTCAGGGCAGCCCCCCTCCCCTGCAACAGTCTGGTCAATAAGCAGGCTGGAAAGGCAGGAACTGTTGTGTGGGGGCCTGGGTTCTCTCCCAGGTAGAACCAAGGCTGAGGAGAGTCAGGAATATTCTTTTTTTTTTTCATTTCTTTCTTTCTTTCTTTCTTTCTTTCTTTCTTTCTTTCTTTCTTTCTTTCCTTCCTTCCTTCCTTCCTTCCTTCCTTCCTTCCTTCCTTCCTTCCTTCCTTTCGACAAGGTTTCTCTGTGTAGGCTCAGCTGTCCTGGACTCGCTTTATAGACCAGGCTGGCCTTGAATTCATAGAGATCTGCCTGCCTCTGCCTCCCCTGAGCGCTGGGATTAAAGGCATGTGCCATCGTGCCAGGTGTATTTTTAATTAAAACAAACCATGGAGGGGAGTTTTTATCCATGGTAATCACAGGAAGCAGACCAGAAGATAACTGTAAAAGATGCAGGGACAAGTGTCAAGTATCACAGAATACCATGTTTGTGTTTTTCATGCATGGTGATCATTAGTAAAACTCACCCTCAAGGCATATTCCAAATGGAGGGGGCCTCTGCGCCCCTGCTCACCAATTCCTTCTCCTAAGTAAAGTGCATCGTGTCCACTGTTCCCAAGGTCTTTTCAAGACGTGAGTGAAAACCCAGAGATGACCAGTGTTTGAAGAGAGTCTGATAGAGAAGCTAGGAAATCAAAGAAGCAATAATAAAATAAAAAAAAAGCCCTCACAAAGAACAAATACAGAGACAGGAAGGACACTACCCTAAGGTACAGTGGCCCTTAAAAAAAAGAAATTAAAAAAAAAAAAACGATAGAAAACGACTCCATATCAGACTACCACATCGCCAGATACCAAAACTAGAAGCTAGGAAACAATAAAGCCTTTGCTTCAAAGTGTTGAGGAAAAAGTGATCACCCCGGGGGTCAGCAGCAGAGCGCTACTGACACAGAGCACTTTCCACGGAGCGCTGGGGCTGAATCGCTGATCCCTCTATAGATAACCAAGTCAACACAAACCCAGCCAGTATTAGCAGGAGGAACAAGATGTTAAACAGGGAAGAAGATATCAGACGTGATGTATGACTCAACTGTGGCCAGAGACCTCATTCACAGCCGCATTGATAGGGACTTTTGACCCAGGTTGAACCACAATACAGTTCTAATAGGAACACGGGGGAAACTGAGGTGGAGCAGCTTATAGGACCAATTTTCATCTTCCAGGGGAAACAGGAGGATGGAAGATAATATCTAAATGAGGATCCGTGGTCTTTCGTGTTTTCATACGAAATTTGTGATTTTTTTTTCTAGTTCTGATAATAATGTCACTGGAATTTTTATGCAAATTACATCACATCTGCTTTGGGTAAGAGAGCCGCTTTTACAACATTAAATCTGCCAATCCAGGAACATGGAAGTTTTCGATTATTTGGTGTCTTCTCCAATTTCTGCTTTCAGTATCTTAAAATTCTCCTTATAGGGATATGTTGGTTATGTTTATTCCTAGGTACTTTAACTTTTTAAGGCTACTGTGAATGGGTTATTTTTCCTCATTCTTTTCGTAACAGGTAGAGGTTATTGGATGTTGATCGGGTCTCCTACAATTTTACAGAAAGTGTCTACAGGCACTAAAATTTTCCTGTGGACTCTCGGGGTGGGGGGAAGGGGTTTCTTGAGTACATCTGTAAATAATCATACTCAAACTTCTCCTTCTTCAACTCTTATCTACTTAATATTTTTCTGTTGTCATAGTACTCTAGCTAAGACTTTCAGGCAAGAACTTTTTAATGGACCGCAAGTAGCACAGAAAATAGTCCCAAGAACTGGCGAGTGGGATTACATGAATCTGGGAAGCTTCTCTCCAGAAAAAGAAACCACTGACAAAATAAACAGCCTACAGAATGGGAGAAAAATCTTTGCCGGTGAGGCTTCAGAAAATTGGCCAATGTCTTTAATATATAAAGAACTAAACTCCAAAGAAATCAAAACTTCGACAGTCAATAAATGGGCAATGAATTGAACACATGGTTCTCAGAAGAAAAAGTGAAAGTAGCCACAAAATACTTCCTAAAGCATTTAAAATTCTTAACCACCAGGAAATCACAAATTAAATTATTTTACAATTCCGTCTCACCTAATTTGGGATGATCATTGTGCAGAAAACAAGTGAGTTTAGTGAAATGGCTTTGTGGGTAAAAGCGTTTTTACAACAAAGCTGAGCTCAGTCCCTGGAATTCACATGACAGAGAAGGGAGAACTGAATCCTGCACGTTGTCCTACGAATTCTGCACGTACGCTGTGAGTCATGCTAACACACTTGCACTGTATTGGCCTGGCTTATGTCAAACTGACACAGGCGAGAGCCATCAGAGAGGAAGGAGCCTCCTCTGAGAAACTGCCTTCATGAGATCCATCTGTAAGGAATTTTCTTAATTAGTGATCAATTCGGGAGGGCCCAGCCCATGGTGGGAGGTTCTAACCTTGAGCTGGTGGTCCTGGGTTCGATAATAAAGTAGGCTGAGCAAGCCATGTAAAGCAAGCCAGTAAGTAGCTCTCCCTCACCCTCATGACCCCCAGGTAATCGACTCCTGCCTCCAGGTTCCTACCTGTTTGAGTTCCTGTCCTGACTTCCTTCGGTGATGAACAGAGATGTGCAAGTTTAAGCCAAATAAACCCTTTCCTCTCCAACACACACACATATGCAAAAAAAAAAAAAGTCATGAAAACAAACAGCAATGAATGCTGGCTAAGACGTGGGGACATGGTAACCCCTCTTCTCTATTGGCAGGCAGAGTATAAACTGGTGCAAACTATTTGGATATCGATATAAAAGTTTCACAGTAAAACTAAAAATAGAACTGATATCTGACCCAATTGTACCGCTCCTGGCTGTATACTCAAAACTTTATATCTTTTTTTTTTTTGTAGTTTATGTGTGTGTGTGTGTTTTTTTAATTTTTTATTAATTACACTTTATTCATTTTGTATCCCCCCATAAGCCCCTCCCTCCTCCCCTCCCGATCCCACCCTCCCTCCCCTTTCTGCATGCATGCCACTCCCCAAGTACACTGATAGGGGAGGTTCTCCTCTCCTTTCTGATCTTAGTCTATCAGTTCTCATCAAATGTGGCTGCATTGTCCTCTACTGTGGCCTGGTAAGGCTGCTCCCCCCTCAGGGGGAAGTGATCAACGAGCAGGCCAATCAGATTATGTCTGAGGCAGTCCCTCTTCCCATTACTATGTAACCCACTTGGACACTGAACTGCCATGGGCTACACCTGTGCAGGGGTTCCAGGTCATCTCCACGAATAGTCCTTGGTTGGAGTATGATTTTCTGGGAAGTTCCCTGTGTTCAAATTATCTTGTTCTGTTGCTCTCCTTGTGGAGTTCCCGTCATTAGCGATTAGGGAAATGCAAATCAAAACAACCCTGAGATTTCACCTTACACCCATCAGAATGGCCAAGATGAAAAACTCAAGGGACAACACATGCTGGAGAGGTTGTGGAGAAAGGGGAACCCTTCTCCACTGCTGGTGGGAATGTAAACCGGTACAACCACTCTGGAAATCAATCTGGCACTTTCTCAGACAACTAGGAATAGCGCTTCCTCAAGATCCAGCCATACCACTCCTAGGCATATACCCAAAAGAGGCGCAAGTACACAAAAAGGACATTTGCTCAACCATGTTTGTAGCAGCTTTATTTGTAATAGCCAGAAGCTGGAAACAACCCAGATGCCCCTCAACTGAAGAATGGATGCAGAAACTGTGGTACATCTATACAATGGAGTATTACTCAGCAATGAAAAATAAAGAAATCATGAAATTTGCAGGTAAATGGTGGGACCTGGAAAGGATCATCCTGAGTGAGTTGTCCCAGAAGCAAAAAGACACACATGGTATATACTCACTCATATAAACATACAATATAAAACTTTATATCTTATAGAGATAATTACATCCCTATTGTTTCTCTATTCATACTAGCAAGGAAACAGTGACACCCATCAATATGATTAAGTAATATAATTAGATATAAATGCAATGGAATTGTATTCTACTGTAAAGAAAATTAAAATAATGGAATTTTCAGAAAAAAAAAGGATGAAAACAGAAAAAATGATAAAAACTAAAAATGAAGCAACTCCAGTTCAGAAAAACAAACACCACCCATGCTGTCTCATGCAAGAACCCTGTCTTCTAGTTTTTACACAGGAGGGAGGGAGTGCCTGTAGAGGCTTGAAAACCAGAAAGGATCCCAGGAGGCTTTAAGGGAGAAGTGTGGGGATGACAATAGGGACATGTGACTTGAAAGTGGGAGGTGGGACGCTACAGGTGGAGGGGCACAGGTGGAGATGGAGGGCAGTGAGGGACTCATCCAAATGAACAGAAATACAAAACACCGAAAGGACATCAGTTGCTGTGTATGCAGATTAAAAAAAATAAAATAAAACAACTCTAGGGCTGCTGAGGTGGACTGGTGGGTGAGGGTGCCTATTGTCATGCCTGACAATGGGAGTGACCCTCAGGACCCACATGATGGGGAGATAAAGTTAGAACCTAGTCTGCCCTGAGGAGGGAGGATGGTGGGATGGTTGCAGTGTCTCTCTTAGGCAGCCTTCCTAGAGGCACTTCCTGGAGACACATTGCTGCAAAAGCCTTTCACCCGAACTATATCAGAGTTGCTGGCTCTGTGTGTGTGTGTGTGTGTGTGTGTGTGTGTGTGTCTGAATATCACTGAAGAGCAATGAACACATATTTAGGCCAAAATCGGAGAGCATACCGAAGCAAAAATCCATTTAGCTAGAAAACTTACTGGGGAAAAACAGCCATACAAGAAGATAGGAAGCTTAGAGCTCCCCTTCCCTCCCCCTCCCTCCAAAAAAAATCTTACCATCAGCAGATGCCTCCCTATAAAATCTGATCACCGTGGCTCAGGGACTGAGAAAAGACAGTGGCACTGAGGTCAAAGCTGCTAGTCTTTTCAAACCTTGCTTTATTTTCTGCCACCTTAATGCTGTCCTTCTGGCTGGCCCAGGGGCCATGGAGCCGGAGGAACACAGAGCAGCCCACAAGGAGCCAGAAGAGCGTATGCTGGCAGCTAGGCAGGCTCTTCAAGTTTTATTACTTCTTACTTCTTACACAAACACTATTAATACCACAACTTCTGGGCAAGAGATAAGCTTCAGTTCAGTTAGCTAGGCTGCTGCTCCTTTCTTTTCCTTCTTGACAGCCTTCTTCCTTCAGCACCAGGGTTTCCTGGCTTGTGCTCTGCACTTGGTCCGGGGCATGCCTGTTGTATAATTAACTCGTCAGCATCTTCCAGCGAAGTCCTCTTACTTTGTTTACTACTATCTAAACACAACTCCACGAATTTCAACCAGAGACACTTTGCCTTGTCTTCCAAGATCTCCTGGACCAACTGTTTCAGCGTTAGAAGGCACGAGCAGTGACGCAATTCGCCCAGGTTTTGTCCTGGTACTGGTTCATCCTTATGCCTGATTGTCCTGCTATCTCAGCCAAGAATGGGAAGAGGCACATTGTGAGTACAATTCCCTCACGTACCCATTCGTGTGCCTGCTTGTAGTACTTGCTGAAGTAGATGGGGTTGTCGCAATGCGGATGGGTATTTTTAAGCCATTCTCCATTAAAAATGAGCCCATTTCATTTGTAAATGGCATAGTTAATTTAGAATATTGGCTTCAGCAATGCTAATTACATCAAATTAAGAGAACTAGATGGTGTCACTTGAGGGCTACATAGGCACTCAAAAACCTGGGGGTGATATGAAGGGTGTATCTGAACTTATTCTGCAAAAATTATGATTAGGAGGCTGGTGAGAGCATGCTGCTCTTGCAGAGGACCTCAGTTCCTGGGCTCTTGGAAACTAAGCTCTGTTTTCAGCACCTACTTACAAGCACCTATAACTCTAGCTCCAGGAGATCCAACACCCTTTCCTAGCCTCCTTGAGTGACATCATAGCTGTGTGTGCATGCATGTGTACACAACACACACACACATACACACAAACTAATAATATTTAGACTTGGCCTGCTAATTTTTTTTCATCACTTAGAAACAGGCTCAGTTTCTTCTTTTACCAAATGTCCTACCAAACCAATGGGACAGTAGTAAGGACTTATACCCAAGATGTTCACAAATTCACTTTCAGAGTCCAATTGTGGATTTAAAAATAAGATGTAGACAAGTACGACCCACTGAGCTAATCATGCTAGGGCAGAGACTAGCTGAATGATCAAAGATGGTGAGTAGGTATGTTTATTTGAACTGCACATATATTAATTAAATCATTACTCATGTTAATCTCATCTTTTGGGTTAGTAATTAGTAATTGACCAACATCACCTAGTACCTTTTTTTTTTTTTTTCTTGGAGGGGGACAAGTAGGGGAAGACAGTCTCCTGTAGCCCTTGCTGGCCTCAAACTCATTATGTAGTTGAGGATGACCCTGAACTCCTCATTCTCCTGCCTCCACTCCCCACATGTTTAAATTATACATAGAAACCACAATGCTTGGTACCTAAAAGCTCACCTGGTTTTGCTCCAGATAGCAGTGTCCAGGCATACATTCGGACATTTTTCTTAGTGCAAATATTTGTCTTAAAAGTTAGTTTTGGAATCACTAACTTAGAAAGCCAAGATATTTGGCCTTTTAAATTTCAATTAAAATATAATTACATCATCCCCCCTCCTACTGCTCCCTTAAGCAGCCCTCCCACTCCCTCTAAAATTCACAGGACCTCCTGTTCTTCAATCACTGTTGCTAGACACGCATATAAATGAAAAACTACAATCTGCTGAGTCAGTTCAATGTTGCATATATATTGTATGTATCTATATATATATATATATACTGTATAATATAAATATATATGTGTTGACAGCTTGGTATTGGATAACTAATTAGAAGCTCATCACTGGGAATGACAAATTGTCCCTCTCTCAGCAGCTGTTAATTGTTTATAGCTCTTTATCTAAAGGTGGGGTCCAGTGTGATGCCCCCCCCATCTATATTGGGATATCAACTGTTGTCAGAATTTACTTTTCATTTGTTGTGACAGGTTGCTGTGCCTGTCTTAAAAAATCAATATATTCATCATCTGCTGATCCGTAAAATGTACTCGAGTGTGTGTGTGTTATCTATATATATTATATATGGTCTATAATATATATACATATATATCTCAACTATTTATGATGCAAAAATTCCTAAAATAGAATATTGGAGCCACCCATTAAGGGCTGCCGATCACTGAAATGCCTCATTAAATATGCCCTTCTCCACTCTCTCTTTGGTCTCAATCTGCTCAGTTTATTCCCAGGACATAAGGAGAGTGAATAAATTATGTAAAAATGCATTGGAAAATTTAATGCAACCCTGTTAATCATTTTGTGTCAGGCTAGCAGTTTCATCAATTACTCCATAGACTTCTTTTAGTTGATTTTCTACCTCCTTCCTCAGTTTACTTGCTCAAGTCTTCCTCTACTGTTTGGGGTTGGTCTGAGGCTTGCAGATTGATGCTAATTACTGGCCCTCAAGATCTGTTTACTGCCTGAATACAATTATCCTTGCTGTATCAACCTGCCTGATTGGCTGATTAAACAACAACCTATACCTGGGCAGGGCAGAATGGGGTAGGCGTGGCTAAGGTTCCTGGGCTCTTGAGGACAGGGGAATCACTGGAAAGAGACAGGATGGGAAGAGATGAGGAAGGAGGATGCCACAGTGAGTTAGTGTGGAGAAGAAACCACGTGATCCGAGAAAAAAGGAATCCAAGGATGGTGTGGATGGAAAAAACACCAAATATAAGCAAGTATTAATATATATAGGATTATGGATGAAAGGTAGCCCAGATAGGAATAGTTAAGGCAGATGGCACTGGATGGGGGCTGGGAGGCGGATGGTGAGGTTATAGAGACAGAGTAGGTGAAATATCTACCCAGCCCAACAGGTGCACGTGTCTTACTATTTGTGACAGCGGGATAAATAATACCGATGAAACAATCATAGGGCAAATAATAAATAACAGTATTATAGCCCAACGTCATCTTTGTTTACAACACTCTGGTTTGTGAGTTATTGATTCAGGTGTGGGAAATAGAAAACTTTTTCTCTCGCTGTTTTCCAAAGCCCTGCCTTCTTAGGAGAAGGTAAGAGGGGACATTAATGTTGACAGAAGAAACAGCAATCTAGAGAGTAAGGGAGAAGAAAAAGATTGTCCCATCCCCCACAGGTAGTAAAAATACTTCCTGGGGAGGGGGAAAAGTAAGGCACTGGCCTCTTCTGCAGAACTCTGGAAGTCTCAGGGCCTTGCAGGTGGCCAGGAGAGGCTATATGCAAAAAGGTCAGATGTGGGCTAGGTTTCTGCTCCAAAGGAGTGCATACCTAAGTTCCAAGAACAGAATTCAAACAACAGAAACTGCCAGGCCCAAGAAGTACCATGAGCAAGATGATGCTTGCTCACCACTCTCTTTGTGGCCAGAAATACAGGGAGCAGATGTCTGCAGCTCCACCTCAATCCCTGGCATGGTCTAAGGCCCTGGGTTAACACCCTGGGACTGCTGTTTTAAGGAACCACAAACAGATTGGTTTTTAACACCTGGTTCTTGTTGTCTCTCAGCTTTGGAGTCCAAGTCTAAGGTGGAAGAGTCCACAGCACCATGCCACAGGAGCCTTCATCACACTTAACATCTGCTGGTTAGACCAGTGGTCTTCATGCTCCTGGATTTGCAGATACATGAGTTGATAGTGTCCATCCCTATCACCAAATGGCTATGTTCTCTTTCTGTGACCCACCTTCTTTGTATAAGAACAATAGTCGCAGAGAATTAGGACCCCAGGCTCCTGTACTATAACGTCACCTTAACTATGTGTATACTTGATGATGTATTTTTAAGTACATTTACATTTTGCGCAACTGCATGTGGCGATTTCAACATGTCGTTTGAGAGCCAACAATTCAACCCATAATAGGCTTCAACATCTTGACCTAATTCTAACGTGACAAGGAGCCCCTAGAATTCCTGTGATGAACTCGCCTGCAGACTGATCAGATGGGGACTGGAATGTCCTTAAGCTAACGCAACAGTGAAGAGCACACTTGAGTTTGTAGCCTGAAAGTCAGGCGCCTTCTATGTTCATTCAGATGTTTAGTATATATGCAAGGTGCTCAGCATTTGGAGCCTGTGGTGGATGATAGGCTAACACTCCTCTGCACACACTCCCTAACCTTGCTCTGTGTTTGTGTTAGTACATTAGAAGTAGATGTCAAATTGAAAATAAATGAATTGATAGGAGTATCATGGAGGATTACAACAGCAAACACATAATTTACTGGAAGCTTTTCAATAGAACCTTAATTTACAAAAGAATTTTATTTTAAAAGATGGCGTGTGTGTGTGTGTGTGTATTCACATCAGTCTAAGGCACATAAAGCTCCTAATCTCGTCCCACAACATTTTTCTTTTCATGTTTCCAAAATACTTATAAAAATAGTTGATTTGATTTCTGAACCTGATGCTATCTGAAGAAACAGCTCCATTTCTCTTCCTCTTTATAACTTTGAGACTTACTTCGCACATGATTTATTTGATGTTATTTCCCTCCTTTGGAAAACAGATCACTAGGGAGTTGTAATCTCTCCAGAAATTCTATATGCAGGTACAACATTTAGAACTCATTTGATTAAAATTATTCCTTAGAACAGTGGCTTTTTGAAAAGGTTAATTTTCTTCTAATGTAGTCAGATTTCTAAATCAGATCTCCAGTGCTCCTGTAGCTATATTTAATTCAGAAATGTCAACCAAATATTCAGACATTCGTAACCAACCAAGAAGATAATGGCTACAGAGTCCACATCACTTGTGAACTGTAGCAAAAGAAAGACTTTATGTATTATACAGGACCATTCTTTAATGCGGCTTGAATTAACTGACAGAATATATTTCATGACCTTGTTTCATGGCTAAAAATAGGCAAACTTTCCCCTCTGTCTTTCTCTTTTCTCTGAGGAAAAAGCGTACGGATAAAGTCAGATGTTTGCATTGTTGGGCTTGAGTTCCCCCACAGAGCCCATTTAAAGCTTTTTCATAGAGCCTGAATTCACAAAAGAGATTTATTTTAGAAAAAAGAGTGAGAGAGTGTGTATGTGTGTGTGTGAAAGTGAGAGAGAGAATGTGTGTGTGTGTGTGTGTGTGTGCGCGCGTGTGTATATGTACGTGAAAGAGAGAGAGAGTTCACATCAGTGCAAGGCACACAAAGCCGCCATCTCTTTCCACAGGGAATCACTTCACTTTGATGATCATGTAGATCTCCAGATGATAAAAGATAATTTAAAACTATTAATCTACTTATAAAAGTCTACCTTCGTTGTTTTGTGTTCTTGAGATCTCAAAACCTCCAAACAGAAATAGAAAATTTGGTTCACCAATAGATGTGAGTTCAAATTTTTACTTACACCTAATCCATACCCATCCTATCAACAGTGTCTGTAAGTCTGATGTCATTTCTGAGGACTCAAATATTTTGGAATCTCGGAAAGTTTTTGGTAGTTTCTTTTGAGTGTGCAAAATTGGGAGTGGGTCTCAAAAAGTACCATTTGGGAATCTTAGCATAATTGCCGGCCTCTTGAATGTTGACTGGGCAAAGAGTTAGAATCAGATCCACAAGCATTGGCCTTCTAACAAGCACTGGAAGAAATGCCAGTGGCTCCATCTTGGTCTATTTCCACTTGACTTAAAAACATGAGAAGGCCTGAAAGGGGAAATACTCGATGATCTCAAGGGAGAAGAGAAGGTCTTGTACAAAGTCTGAGCGTTTTCACAGGAATTAACTTATTGTATCAGTGTTTCTCACTATGGCCATCATCTCCTTCATCACAGCAACTTCAGAACCAAGCTAGAAATACTTATTTGGTCAAATCTAACTCTTAGCATAAGTGTTTGTGAACTTGATAAAGTACCTGAGTCACAGACCATAAAACCCTAACAAATATCTAAGTTACAAGGAAGGTAGTAGTACATAGTGTATCAGTCCCACTGTGAGGAGGAATTAAGAACAATCTATACATAGAATGTTTTTTGTCCAAACCATCATCACACTTATCTAAAACAAGAAATCAGATAAAAGCGTTGGAAGTAAAACTATGGGGTTGGTGAGATGGCTCAGTGGGAAAATACAGTTGCAACACTAGCCTAATGAACCAAGTTCCAGGCCCAGAACCTACATTAAAGGTGGGAAAAGAGAGCTGGTTCCATTAAATTGTTCTTGACCTCCCACACATACATGTTACATATACATACACATATACATATATACATACACATATACATGTTACATACAAGAATAATAAATAAAAATATAAATATTATTTCAAAGATAGATTTTTAAAATTAACCTAAGATTGGCCATCTATTTAATAAACCAATATATAATATACTACTAGTTGCTAGGTATTATTCTAGATGTTGGATACACCTAGATGGAAAGATAAACCTGTATTCAAAGCACTTGAAATTTGGCATGATTTGCTAATAAAAAGGAAGTAGGTACAGGTAACTACAACATGGATGTACCCTGAAAGCAAGCAACAAAAGAGAAATTACCAACATTAACATAAATAATTATGCATATTGAGTAATTACAGTCACCTGAAATGTCCAAAGAGGCAAATTTGTGAACTAGAAAGCAGACTACGGGCTGCATATGACATGGCAAAGAGTGGCAAATGTCTGCTAATGGCATGGCTTTCTTTGGAAATAACAAAACAGACTATGATGATGATTGCAAACTGAGGTGAATGGTTTTTTTAACTATTGATTTGGGCAATTAAACAGTGTGTAACTCAAAATTATGCTAAAAATTATTAAGGATCAGCCCACTCTCATAATAGTAAATTAAAAAATAATTTAAAAAATTTTAAAGGCATACTTACTCTGTTCTGAAAGTGCTAAGAAAAAGAAACGGGGTGCATTGCAAAGGCACAGTATGTGAGGTTAGGACACTAAATGAGCAGTAGTAGTTTAAACCTGAATTCTCCACAATTACAATTTTCAGAAATAATCTGAATATTTGAGTTCGTACAATTATCTCCCACCATCCCCAAAACATAAGTTGGGTTTTTCCGAAAGCTAAGAACGTAGTTACAGAGAGAGAGAGAGAAGATAAGTGTGACAGCAGCACAAGACTGATGCCAACACCTCACAGGACTGACTGGTGACAACAGCCAGCCAGAAGCTAAGGAAACAGGCTTCAGATTATTGATGAACAGTCTTTCTAAAACAGAGCCCTACAGCCAGCCAAGACTCCACCGAAATCTGCAGCTAAAAATAGATGTCTCAAAAGTATATTCTCATGAACCCCTTCCCAGGAAGCTAGCAAAGGATGTCCTCAAAATAACAAAAACAAAAATAAGTGATTAAGCCAAGGAGGAAAACACGGGCTCCAGCTTCAGGGGAAGATAAAGGACTTCCCATGATGATAGCAGCTCAGGAAACTCAATTGCCAGCCGAGATTGGGAGATAAGGGTGGCGTTCTAAGAAGCTTCTGAGAGTAGAGGTGTGGTCAAGATCAAACTAAGAGTTTATTTAATGCGTGCTGAGAAGCATTTTGTAGTGTTTTTTTTTTTTAATTAAAAGCTAAAACACCAAAATTTTTTCTAAATGAGACAATTATTAACTACTAAACTAACATTCGTATAACAAAGGAATCGCAATTCTAATACAATACATTATGACACGAATGTGTAGCGATATAAACTCAGAGTGCTTACTTTACTCAAAAACAGGATATAATTATCATCTTTATCTTTTGGGAATTTCAAATATTAGGATGGTACTTATGTCATTTTCCCATGCCCCTCCTCCCTCCAACTCCTCCATGTCCCTCCTCCTCTTTCTTAAATTCACAACCTCTTACTGTTTGTAAGTGTTTCACATCTACACCTACATATATGAATGTATATGTGTATATCGACATGTATCTATACATATACGTCATCTCCAGCGTTTATAATCACAGCCTGCAGAGGAGATCGTTTAGTGTTGCTCATATGTATTTTTTTTATTTTTTTATTTTTTATTTTTTTAAATTTTTTATTAATTACACTTTATTCATTTTGTATCCCCCCATAAGCCCCTCCCTCCTCCCCTCCCGATCCCACTCTCCCTCCCCTTTCTGCATGCATGTCACTCCCCAAGTCCACTGATAGGGGACGTTCTCCTCTTCTTTCTGATCTTAGTCTATCAGTTCTCATCAAAAGTGGCTGCATTGTCCTCTACTGTGGCCTGGTAAGGCTGCTCCCCCCTCAGGGGAGGTGATCAACGAGCAGGCCAATCAGATTATGTCAGAGGCAGTCCCTCCTCCCATTACTATGTAACCCACTTGGACACTGAACTGCCATGGGCTACACCTGTGCAGGGGTTCCAGGTCATCTCCACGAATAGTCCTTGGTTGGAGTATGATTTTCTGGGAAGTTCCCTGTGTTCAAATTATCTTGTTCTGTTGCTCTCCTTGTGGAGTTCCCGTACTCTCCAGCTCTTACTATTTCCCACTTCTTACATAAAATTCCATTCACTCTGCCCATCAGTTGGCCATCAGGCTCAGCATCTGCTTTGACAGTCTATACTGCAGAAGCTTTCAGAGGTCCTCTGTGGCAGGTTTCAAGGTTGTTTCCTGTTTTCATCTGGCTTTCAGAGGCCCTCTGTAGCAGGTTCCGAGGTTGTTTCCTATTTTCTTTTTCTTCTGATGTCCATCCTCTTTGCCTTTCAGGATGGGGATTGAACATTTTAGCTAGGGTCCTCTCTTTTGCTTAGTTTGTTTAGATGTACAGATTTTAGTGGATTAATTTATATTGTATGTTTATGTGAGTGAGTATATACCATGTGTGTCTTTTTGCTTCTGGGACAACTCACTCAGGATGATCCTTTCCAGGTCCCACCATTTACCTGCAAATTTCATGATTTCTTTATTTTTCATTGCTGAGTAATACTCCATTGTATAGATGTACCACAGTTTCTGCATCCATTCTTCAGTTGAGGGGCATCTGGGTTGTTTCCAGCTTCTGGCTATTACAAATAAAGCTGCTACAAACATGGTTGAGCAAATGTCCTTTTTGTGTACGTGTGCCTCTTTTGGGTATATGCCTAGGAGTGGTATGGCTGGATCTTGAGGAAGCGCTATTCCTAGTTGTCTGAGAAAGCGCCAGATTGATTTCCAGAGTGGTTGTACCAGTTTACATTCCCACCAGCAGTGGAGAAGGGTTCCCCTTTCTCCACAACCTCTCCAGCATGTGTTGTCCCTTGAGTTTTTCATCTTGGCCATTCTGATGGGTGTAAGGTGAAATCTCAGGGTTGTTTTGATTTGCATTTCCCTAATGGCTAATGAGGTTGAGCATTTCTTTAAGTGCTTCTCTGCCATTCGATATTCCTCTACAGAGAATTCTCTCTTTAGCTCTGTTCCCCATTTTTTAAGTGGATTACTTGGTTTGCTGCTTTTCAGCTTCTTTAGTTCTTTATATATACTGGATGTGAGTCCTCTGTCAGATAAAGGGTTGGTGATGATTCTTTCCCAATCTGTAGGCAGTCGCTTTGTTTTGATGATGGTGTCCTTTGCTTTACAGAAGCTTTTCAATTTCATGAGGTCCCATTTATTGATTGTTGCTCTTAGAGCCTGTGCTGTTGGTGTTCTGTTCAGGAAGTTTTCTCCTGTACCAATGAATTCTAGGGTATTCCCCACTTTTTTTTCTAGCCGATTTAATGTGTCTGGTTTTATGTTGAGGTCTTTGATCCACTTGGACTTCAGTTTTGTGCAGGGTGATAAGTATGGATCTATTTTCATTTTTCTACATGTAGACATCCAATTGGACCAGCACCATTTGTTGAAGATGCTATCTTTTTTCCATTGTATGGTTTTGGCATCTTTGTCAAAAATCAGGTGTCCGTAAGTGTGTGGGTTTATTTCTGGGTCTTCTGTTCGATTCCATTGATCCACCATTCTGTTTCTATGCCAGTACCATGCAGTTTTTATAACTGTTGCTCTATAGTACAGCTTGAGATCAGGGATGGAGATACCTCCAGAAGTTCTTTTATTGTAGAGGATTGTTTTAGCAATTCTCGGTTTCTTGTTATTCCATACGAAGTTGAGAATTTTTCTTTCCAGGTCTGTGAAGAATTGTGTTGGCAATTTGATGGGAATTGCATTAAATCTGTAGATTGCTTTTGGTAAGATGGCCATTTTTACTATGTTAATTCTGCCAAGCCATGAGCATGGGAGATCTTTCCATCTTCTCATATCTTCCTCTAATTCTTTCTTCAGAGACTTGAAATTTTTTTCATACAAGTCTTTGACTTGCTTGGTTAGGGTTACACCAAGGTACTTTATGTCATTTTGGCTATTGTGAATGGTGTTGTTTCTCTAATTTCTTTCTCAGCCCTTTTGTCTTTTGTATACAGGAGTGCTACTGATTTTTTTGAGTTAATTTTATATCCGGCCACTTTGCTGAAGGTGTTTATCAGCTGTAGGAGTTCCCTGGTAGAGTTTTTGGGGTCACTCACATATACTATCATATCATCTGCAAATAGTGATAATTTGACTTCTTCCTTTCCCATCTCTGCTCATATGTATTTAGGGCTGACCTCTTGGGACTAGCTGGCCCAGGCAGGGCTCAGCCCTGGAGAGCATTGATGCTCCTTCTCTCAGCAACCACTAATTGTCTGCAAATCTTCTAGGGGTGAAACCTCGTGAGAATTCCCCATCCATGTTGGTCTGACAACGGGTGTTGTAATGATGCAGACTTGCTGGGTGCAGCTTCCCTGTTGTAGATAGAAGACGCTGTCTTGAAGCAGGCGTGATCTGTAGCCTTCTCCTCTTTCTGAGAGGACACAGGGCACAGTGTGCCATGGAGTCCTCTGTCTGGATGTGGAAAAGAATGGACTGCAAGCAGAAGGAAGCATAAGGCAAGGATCATTACTCCGTCATAACTATTACTGTGTCGCGTCTGTTACACACCAGATGATCCATCCACCAGTTAACCAACATCTTTCTTAGCAAGTGCACTTCCTTAGTGTGTCTAATGAGCTGGCAGTACAGCCTGGGCTTTTCTGTATCTTTATGCTTCGAGGAAGGGTGGCACTACCTAGGAGTTCATGCGTGTGTCAATTATCCCTCATCTTCAGGATTCTAATATAGACTGAACACCAGCAGCTCTCTAGAATCCTCTGGGACTCCACCATCAAACTGGGAGTGCTGAGACATCCAGTCTGGATGACTGAACGACTACCAGATTCTTGGCCTTTCTGTCTGGAGGCAGCCATTGTTGGGCTACCAGGACCACAGCCTTATAAGTCACTGTAATAAGTCCTGTATGTATAATGACATTCTATTGTATAATGTATATGTACATATATATGTAGTCTATGAGTTTTATTTCTTTAGATAACCCTGAATAATACATGTGAACTAGAACACTCATATAGAATTACCACTATTATTATACAAGCATTAATTGGAGAATGAACGGGTACAGGGCCCAGCAGAAAGCCTTAAGTTAATAGTCAATAGAATAAAAAGGGAATCATCAAAGGACAGAGAGTTGAAGAGCTGAAGAGAATTCTTTGCTACATACACAGCCGTTCTTTAAAGAAACGGGATATTCAACAGCATCAAAGGTCCTAGAAATAACATCCTAGTAACTGAGAAACTGACACATGGCTGGTGAAAATGCACAGAGAAGCTCATTCCAGTGTATTTTACCTGATAAGGGATTTTGTCAGGGAAAGGTCCCTGCGTTGATGCCCCCTTTGAGAAGGCAATGGGGTGAAGCAAATATTTATATTCCTGAGCATGGGGGGAAACAGACATAGTTAAAGGCAGAGAATAGATAGATGTTTTCATGACATTAACCTTAACTGTAAAGAGTATTCATCAAAACCCTGAGGAATCTATTACCCATATCTCTGTAAATAAACTAGTTAGCCAGATCTTTTTATCCAGCTTGCAGCCAGACAAAAATGCCTTCTCTCTTAAGAAGAACACTAAGAACTGATGAGTTCCCCCACTCCTTGCCACTCACCTATGGGAGAGATTATAGTCAGCAGGGTGTCCTGAACATCCAGAATGAGTGGCTCATTCTGCCAGAATGGGTTCAATGCCAGAAGGTTTCCTTCTGGGATTGGAGCAAGGTCAGTGCTAGGGAGCTGGAGTGGAGAGGAATCAACAGGAATGGCGAAGAGCCAGACATTTCCCAGACGGTTGGGTGGGTGTTCATGTCATCAGTTGGCAAATCTCAGGCAGAGTGGAGACCTGGTGATTCTGAGGTGGCTAGAACAAAAGAGTAAAAGCCCAGATCAGCCTGAGGTGCTTGCTAGATGCTCAAGCTAATGCTTTCTAGCACACGAACCTCCCACACACCTGTCAGGTAAAAGTCGAAGCTAATTTGCATTTCTCCTTGATCAAAGCTAGAACTGAAGTAATCTGGGACAACCAAAGTCTCCTATTCTGAGTCTCCAGCACGATATTTGCAGAAGGGACACTAGAATCCAGCATGCCTGTTTCCCCTGCTAGAGGTTTTCCCATTAGCTATGCTAATGGTCCACCCATCTGAGGAGTGAAACACACACACACAATGCAACTAATTTGGTTATTTGACATTTATTGTATTCTCAATTTGAGTCAGAAAATCCTAATATGGAGTTAAATCCTTAGGCAATAAGTTTGTCCTTTCTAACCACAGTGAGTAAAACCCCCCTCCCCTCCTCTCCATGCCCAAGGCTAGCAATTAATTTTCCATCTTTATGTCTATATCAAATCTGCCAAAAAGAAAAATAAAAAAAAAAAAAACATTCTCCCTGGAACTCAAAATTCAAAAGCTGAAAAACATCTTAAGAATTAATCTGTATGCCCTATTCTTTGGCTGGCAGGTTAAAAACCGAATTTGCATAAATCCATAGCAGTCAGTCCTCTCTTGTTTGAAAGGATAAAAGAGATCTTAAAAAGAGAGAGAAGTTTTTCCATGCTGAAAGGGTGAGAGCTGGCCTTGCTCCTGCAAAGCCGTGAAAAACAGCACAACAAGGCAGAAAATGGAGTGCTTTAGACAGGTTCTAGAAGACACTCAAAAACAAACTGAGAAGACCTAGGGAGTGAAGGAAGGTTAAGCTGTTCACTGCATATGGAGGCTTCTGAATCTTAGAGAAAGAAGGCTAAAACTCAGGTGATGGTTTATTGGGGTTTATGATAGTATATTGATTCTGGCTCAGGCCACAGACCCCTCTGAACTGATATTCACTTTTTTGACCAGCTTCCTGGACTCCACGTGATAATTCTTGGCCTGACAGGTAAATGCCCACACAGCCTGCTGCTGCTCTCTGCTACTTGCTGAATGTCATGTCATGTCTCACTCATTATTTGAACACCATCTGTGGGTACAGCAGGTGGGTACTGTACTTCTTATCAATTCTTTTTTAATTATTATTTTATTATCATACATAAATGGGTGTTTGCCTGCTCGTATGTCTGTGTACATTGTCTGTGCCTGGCGCCTCCGGAGGCCAGAGGAGGCCATCAGTTCCCCTAGAACTGGAGTTCCAGGTGGTTATGAGCTGCTGTGTGGGTGCTAGGAATCAAACCTGGATCTCCTGGAAGCTAAGCCAGTTCTTTTAATCACTTCCTATTAGTCAGTCAGAGTCTAAATCCTGCTCCCCATTTGTCTGTCTTTCCATAGTCAAAAAGTTCTCAAATCAGGATTTTGTACAGGTGATCAAAGAAGGCATTACTCACACCTACTAGCAGCTACTTAGAGAGACAAGTGAGATCTAGTGGACGTACAGCTGCTGGTGACTGAAGTTTGGCCTATTGACAGTATGAGGTCAGGGGCACAGAGCCATCCAGGTGTCAAGCCAGCAATCTGTAGGGATGTACAGGCAACCGAGTAGGAGTTGAGTCTTCAGGTGTCTGATGAATTAACTGTCTCTTATTTTCCAAGCAAGTAAAACCTGGAATCAGTCACATGGTTGGTCACACATTTCACGGTTGATTTGTTGACAAGTAACAAGGCTGACGCTAGTGCGGAGATGAGCGAATGTCCCATCAATGGTTGGGGAGAGAAGCTGTAAGCCGTCCTAGGACTCAAAAACCAAGCAGCAGAAAAGAAGCTTGGGCTCAGGGATGAAGACAGGAGGCTGGTGGTGAGAACTTCAGTGTGCATCAGGACATTAGGGCCTAAGCCTAAAACTAAAGCTTTAATTCTTTAGCTCTCAATACATATTTGCCAGTTACCTACTATGTTTCATCACAATGGGGACTAGAAAAGAGTTTAAAGTGTGGTCCTCTGCAAGTGCTAAATACAAGTTTAGATGAGATTTAGAAGTGCCCAGAGAAGAGGCTGCTCAGCCCTACTCTGTGGACATGAGACATGAGGCTACATTGAAGAGATACTGCACAACCAGATTCTAGACATGTGAGTCAGCCCAGCAAGGTGGAAGAGGCATCTCAGAGGTATGACAAAGGTCCTAAGCGTGAATGTGGGCTGTCCAAAGAACTTCAAGATGACCCCAAATGCTTCTCTGTCAGTGTGTGAACTGAAATGCTGATACCAGAGCATGTGCAGATGGTTGACTATTCCCAGTCTCTGGCTGGGGGTGGCCCTTCACATTCAAGCAGTGCTGGACTTGAGGATCAAATTCAGGTGATATGGGGAGAAGTATCAGAAATATCTAAAACTCATGTGGTTTGGTGCTCAGCACCTGTTTCCTCCCTATTATCCAGGGCACAGCTGTAATTCACACTATCTAAACTCCAAGCTTATCTAAACTGATGAAATAGCTTTCTAATCAGTTTCTCCAGTTAGACACCTCCACTTCCTTCCAATACGTTGGGTTATTTTTAATAATCCTAAAAGCACAACTTTGAACATGCTATCCTTCTAAGAAGCATCCTTTTACTAGTGTGAACAGATCCAAACCAAACATCTCACAGTATTTTGTATTTCAGGTACTAGTAAATAAAAACAATGAGAAATTCACAAAAAGGTACCAATGACCTAAGGAGAGACAAGTGAGAGGTGCAGGGATATGCCATTGGGCTGACTAAAGCACCGGGAGTCTAGTCTGGCTGTCTTCTGGCTTTAAGAATCTTATATTCCTTCGAAAGCCTCAGTCTTTGTATAAACAGAAATCCAGGGAGCTGGAGCCATGATGGATGGCATCTTTGCGCCTCCTCACATGGTGTCTTCTTTGGCACTGGTTTATTCTTGAGGACTTAGGTCTTGAGACTTCCCAAATTTAATGGCTAGTTACTAGTGTGATTTTCCCCCATAGGAAATATAGCATTCATTCACTTGCACATCTAATTATTTGTTATTATACAGGCAGAAGTGAAATGCATTTTGCTTATAAATTTTCACATCAAAATACACTGAAAAACAAGATGATGAAAAGGGAGAAACCCAAAGAAGAAGCCATTGTTTTTATATGTCAGCTTTTTAAAGTCTGAAACTAATGTGGTTTTAGGCTAATCGTGTTACCAAATTTTTAATTCTACAGTCTACTGTTTCTCCTCAATTGTTGACTGTCATACAGTCAAACAGAACATGATTGCAGAAATCAAAAGTTACCTCTCTCTGTTGAGTATTAGTCTGTTTTAAATATTATTCATTTGTTTGTTTTTAATTTCATTTTCTGTGTATGAGTGTGCCTGGTGCCCATGAAGATCAGATGACATTGGATCCCCTAAGACTGGAGTTACAAACAGCTGTGAGCCACCACGGGGCACTGGAAATCAAACCTGGGTCCTCCTGAAGAGCAGCAAGTCCTCTTAACAGCTGAGCCATCTCTCCAGACTCCATAATCTATTTTTATAAGCAACTTTTGGTGTCATTTAGTCAAGAGAAAATAGGACAGGCAAGATAAAAGCACATTTTAATTTGATTTTTATAAGTGACTCTTGTAAATTGCCAAAAAACACTATCGCATCACTTCTTGGCTAACATTTTATTCATAAATACATATATCTCTCCATCATGCTCCAGTCTGAGGGTCTGAGCTCAATTTCAGTTAATGCATATAATGGAGAAACAGTTTACTTTATGAAGGAAAGACCTTAGTATATAGTTTCATTTTCAAAGACATAAACTACTCTGTCTGTTAATAGTCTGCTTTTAAATTCTATTCCCTTCATATGACTGAAGAGATTATAATTTATAGGCCGTATTCAAACTTCCTCAAACATCCGTCTCTCCATAAAACTAAAAGCTCTGGAAACCACCATTGGCTCCAAACCTGAGACTTTGTTACAAATGACACCAGGAATTTGGCACAGGAAGGAAGCAAGGTCAGCTTGCCTGGTCAGGCCTGGCAGAGCAAACTCCTATGGCTTCCAAGTGCAGTTGTCCACAGCTGTGTTCCCACAAACCTAAGCAGAGTGCAAAGGCATAGCTTACCCTGTGTCAGAGGAGCCCCTCTACCATTTCCAAGATTCCCTTCTCGAGACTGAGAATGCATTGGGCTGCAGGATAAACAAGGGCGACTAATAAAAACCAAAATGAAGGAAACCGTCTGGAAGGCAAGTGCAGGCTCACCATTGAGGCCCAAGCTTTAGCACACTGTGGAGGCCTGTCCTAGTTTGATCACTGTTGCTATCATAAATGCCATGACCAACACCAACTCTAAGGGGAGGGGACATATTTGATTTACACTTCCAGCTCACAATCCATCACTGAGGGAACTTGGTTTTCAGCCCACTGTGGGTGGCACTATCCTTAGGCAGGTGGGACAGGGCTGTATAAGAAAGCAAGCTGACCGTGAGCTGGAAGGTGAACTAGTAAGCATCATTCCTCCGTGGTTGCTGCTTGAGTTTCTGCTCTTGCTTTCTTTATCTTTTGTACTTGTTTATAAAAGTCTGACCAAATGGAGGTGGTGGCCTCAGCTTGGAGTAGAAGAGTGTAATTTGATAGCATCATTGTCACTGACAGAAATAAAGTGCTTCTAATGTCATCTCTTCGTAAGCCTAACATTTAATAATGATCTCATTTGCACTAACACGCAAATGCCACTTCCCATCATGCACTGCTGTGTTGGTCCACATAGGTCATAAATCCAAGAAGCACATCCACCTTACAGGGGAAAGGGTCTGATGGTGGCTCAATGTTAGATGCAGACAGCTGCAAAACAGTCTTCTAAATGGTCATCAATATAACTAGGAAATCCTAAACCATTGACCCTTTCTCCCTCAGATAACAAGCATTTAGGATGTTATCCACGCACTCAAACCTTATGACTCAGCCACCTTCATATGGAAAATCATTGTAGCACATGAATAATATTGTGGGAAAGGCTATTTATATTTTTTATTACAAAATGTCTTTTTTTTTTCCTGAGAACTTTTTCTAAACTTGGAAAGTCAGAACTGATGGCGCAGATTATTGGATCTCTCCCCAAGGGCAGAGTGGCTGAGGGTTGCCATGGGAGGGCCCCAGTTGGTCTGTGGGAGAAAGGATGTGATAATCACCAGGCCATTTCACTGGGCTTTGTCAATATTTGTTTTATTTCCCAAAGCTACAGGACTGCCTCTTAACAGCTCAATTACACACAAAGCTAATCAAAATTTTCTACAGGAAATACCGTGCTGGCATTCATAACCTACTTTCAGAATGAAAGGCTCATAAAAGAAAAGAATTCACTAGCCTGCTTTAAGAATTTGAAGTTGTGGTAAATTATTAGATGTGCTTGATGCACAGAGCAGTGCGTGCACAGGTCAGTGGTCCTCAACCTTCCTAATGCTGAGACTTTAATACAGTTCCTCACATTGCGTGGCCACCCCCAACCATAAAAGTATTTTGTTGCTACTTCATAAGCTACTGCTATGAATCGTAATGTAAATGTTTGATATGCGGGATACTTGATATGAGGCCTCTTTTGAGGGTCGTGACCCACAGGCTGAGAACCATCGGCACCATTGCAACAGGTGACTTTTCAGCATCAAAAAGCTTTCTTCCCATCGCAGCTTCACTATGTATCCTTCCCCTTTCATGAATACTGTCCTCTCTACAGCTGCTTATGGAAGCAACACAGAGGGGAACTTAGAAGGGTAGGAAACCAGGGTTAAAAATATGTTTCTTACATGGGAAAATCACCGATTCCTGAGGTTTTCAGTCATTAGAGTAACAGAAAGCAAGCCTTTGAATAAATGAGATAGAGGAAGAGATGATAGGGCAGGAAGGAAGGCGGAGAGAAAAGACAGGCTTGCTGCATTGGAGAGACTCCAAGTAGTAGCTCGTGAGAAGAGCAGATTCCTGGGGCTAGGAACGTCCCTCAGATGGCCGGATGCTTGCCTCGCATATACAAAGCTCTGGGTTTGATCCCTGGTACTCCATAAACTGGGTACAGTGGCCCATATTCCAGCAGGCAGTCAGAGTAGGCTGGAGGATTCAGCCTCTCCCTTGGTTGCATAGCAGCAAAGCTGCACTTCAGAACCACTGGATTTTAATGTACACAGCCCCGCCCCGAACTCCCTTTCAGGGAATTCCTGAACCACAGGCTTATATCTGAGACACACAGACCTAGGATTAGAGAGGCAGTAGACCCAAGAATAAACTCTGGCAAGAGTGTGGGAGGTCAAAGCCCTGACAGCTGGGTGCAGCCTGTGCTGAGCATGAGTGGGAAGTGAGGGGACCCAGACATTCAAGCCCAGGTGTCTGCCGTGGAAGGCTGTCCTCTGGTCACGACAGTTGCTGTGTGGAGATTAGAACAGCTGAGGAGACCCCCAGAAGATCGGATCTGCTGACATCCCCTCATAAAATCAATGGAGGGAATCACCAGGTGCAGGAAGCAGGGGAGGAGGCAGGACACAAGAGGCTATGAGGGGCTGAGGAATGTCTTTGTATGTTCTTCCATCTATAAGCACTCAACAGGAGTCTATATAGTCCGTGAAGAAGATTTTCAAATGCAAAGAAACTTCCCATTTGCCCTTTTGGGCCCTGTTTATACCCATTGACTTGGATGACGACACAGTGAGAAGAACAAAACCGCAAACTCATGGGCTGCATAGTCTTGAAC
Organism: Psammomys obesus; assembly: GCF_907164565.1. Classification (NCBI taxonomy): domain Eukaryota; kingdom Metazoa; phylum Chordata; class Mammalia; order Rodentia; family Muridae; genus Psammomys; species Psammomys obesus. The sequence goes on from NW_026585895.1 coordinate 22,719,012, forward strand.
TTATCCAGTATCTACCACGCCTACCCAACACCATTTACCCTGTCAGCTAAGTGGTTCTTGAATTTATGGAGGTCAATCATTATTTTAATTACCTCAACATTTAAACTCTTGAACCAAGGGGGCTTTAGGTTTTTTTTTTTTTAAAAAAAGAAAGTTAATTGTATGCAAATACAAAATACAACATGTTACAAAGGAAGGTTTCCTAGTTGGGTTTTGTTACCAACTGACACAATCTGCAGCCATCCAAGAAGAAAGCCTGGACTGAAGCAGTAGCTGAATCAGATTGGCCTGTGAGTGAAAGCCAATTATTAACTGATGTAGGAGACCCAAGGTGCCTGGACGGGTGGTCTTGGACTGTATAAGAAATCTAGCTAAGCATCAGCCTGTTACTGAGGAAGTTAGAGAAAGCCACCGAGCAGTACCTTTACATGGTTCCTGTTTCAGGTTTCTGCTTGAGTTTCTGTCCCAACTTCCCTCAACAACAGAATCTGACCTGGAAGGGTGTAAGCCAAATGAACCCTTTCCTCTAGCAAAGGTGCCTTTGGACAGCGTTTTATCATAGCTACAGAGAGAAACTGGAGCGGAAGACTAGGACGGGGTTTCTGGCTTACACACAAAGCTGGCACTGGGCTATTGGCTGATAAACTGCCTTTCACCTCTTTTTGGTGAGTAGAAAAATATTTGCACCTCAATCCCACTTATAAGCACGATAAAGAGTAGCATCTTGGTTTCCCAGCTTTGCTATACTTAGAGTAAACGGTGCTAGGTTGCACAGTAATTCCACTGTATCCTTTGCACTTTCTCTTTCTCATTGTTTTTTTGTTTTAACTCAAAATATGACTTAAAAGAAGCTCACAGATATGTGAAATCACATGCCTTAGTATACGGCCATGCTTCGTAGCTGGGTATCACTCACGGAACAAGTTCATTCAGAAGCACCAAGGTGGGATGGAAAGGCCTGAAAGTGATAAAATTTGGGTGTTAGTCACTCAGTGGTATTCAGTAGCTGGGTGACATTCCAAACCTCATTTCCTTCTCTGGGCTTCAACTTACTCACCTGAAGATTGGATCGACTAAGTGGCCTCTCAGGAAACTAATCTCAAGCTTCTGTGTGCACTAGCGTGTTACTGACAGAAATGCAGTGAGACACGAACAATGCAGGTTCCCAGACATACACTTGGAGTTTCTGAAGCAAATCCAAACAGTACTCACACAGGCCCAGCTCTGTGATGTTAGTGTGAGTTCATCTAACCAGCTTCCATGAAAGTTGAAGATTCTGAGAGCCCTGCCCAAGATGTTTCCTCCAGCCTTCCCCGGGCACCACTCAGGATCACCTCACAAGGAAAGCAGAGGCCTGCGACCAACCAACTGCTCACTCTTCGTAAGAGCGTGAATGGACACATCATGTGTTTCCTTGCAGAGACTGGGAATGCTTAACCAGGCACTGGGATGGCACTCAGTGCTCTGGATACGCTGTCCAGTTATCAAGGACTATCATTCTGGCAAGCTTTTAGGTTTTTGTGCTTTGAGCTATGATTTATTGTCATACCCATAGGAGGTCTCTGTGTGATAAGTTAGTATATGTGTTGTTGAACTGCACTCTTTTCTTTGCCAATATAAAGAAAGAGATTTTTGAGAACACTGAAGAGCATATACGGTTGTTTGAAAGCTAAACCCATAAACTGTCTTGAATGGGATTGTCTTTGACCAGTGGTTATATTTCTAAACTGATTCTTCTAATGTAGCATTCAGGTCACATGAAGTATATATTAACAAGACATAGCCATCAGCACTGGGCTCAGATGAGCTTACATTTATGTGTTATGAGAAAACAAGTTTATGCATGTCTTTCTTTGTTTCCACAGGAAGTGAATAGTGACTTCCAGGGTACTTAACTAAGTAAACAAAATTCAAATTTACCATGAAATCAAGCAAGCTCAAAATTTTATCTTAGATACATTGAGAACTGTAATCAGAAGGAGAGAATAGGGAGGAAATATCTTATTGGCAGAGTGTATGAGAAAACACATCTATATATACATCACTAAATCACATATAACCAAAAGATAATTGGAATTTTCATCAAGGAAATAGATGTTAATGGTGAAAATGCATCTGATTCTCAAATGTCGTGAAATCTTTTCAGTAGAATTTGGATTTTTCTTTGGAGTCTTTTTAGCATTTCCTGCTACAGATTAGAACAAAACAACAGCCAACAAACAAAAACGGAGAACTTGGAAAGCCAAGCTAACTAACAGAGTGAGCAAATTGGCTTGCTATCTCCTTGGGAAAATGCAACCTGTCTGCGTAAGGTGGATGGAGATGAACAGTTAATTGATGTCAAGATCCAAATTAAGGTTATCTGCCTCTCTCCCAGCCAACCATATGGTTAGTGGGTTTAACCATCTCAGGCTGCTTTGAATGTCTCTATTCCCCAGCCCTGGGGTCATCTCTCTCTCTCTAATGGTCAGCCACCTCCAATAAGTGTGTGCGGGACACATCACTTCCTACAACTTCTGGCAGAGCTCTTAACTTTACGAAGAGAAATATGGTCAAATCTTACCTTCCAGAGACAGCAATCTTCCAATTATCAGGACTCCCCTCTTTCTGCTCCTTGCACCCTCATTCTTTAATTTGTCCTTGCATGGGTTGTCTTGGTGTAGAAAAGACTTTTGTCATCTATAACCCATTCTTTATATAATATATATATATATAGAATTATTTATTGTAATTTATTCACTTTATATCTCAGCTATAGACCCCCTCATCTCCTCCAGACCCACCCACCCTCCCTCTTCTTCTCCTGCTATGCCCCTCCCCTAGTACACTGATAGGAGAGGTCCTCTTCCCCTTCTATCTGACCCTAACCGATCAGGTATCATCAGAGCTGGCTGCATCATCTTCCTTTATGGCCTGGCAAGGCTGTTCCCCCCAGGGAGAGGTGATCAAAGAGCCAGCCACTGAGTTCATGTTAGAGACAGCCCCTGATCCCCTTACTAGGGCACCCACTTGGAAACTGAGCTTCCTATGGGATTCATCTGAGCAGGGTAGGTCTAGGCCATCTCCATTCATGGTCCTTGGTTGGAGTATCAGTCTCTGCAGGTCCCCCTGGGCCCAGGTTTTTTGACTCTGTTGGTCTCCTTGTGGAGCTCCTGTCCCTTCCAGGTCTTTTTATCTCTCCCTTCTTCCATAAGGTTCCCTGCACTCTGCCCAAAGTTTGGCTATGAGTCTCAGCATCTCCTTCAATGCCCTGATGGCTAGAGTACAGAGAAGACAGGCGACAGGACAGGAGCCTTCCACAGGGGGCCTCTGAAAGACTCTACCTACCAAGATATGGAAGATTCTGACACTTAGAGCTGTCGCCCATTCTTATTGGCCGATTCTCCTATACAATAACTTAGCAGATTCCTGTAGCCATGTGAATGGGGCACAAGTACGTGCGTTTGTGCATGCATGCTGGTAGCTTGAGCAATTACCCCACCTTATTTTCTGAGACTTGGTGTCTCACTGAACCCAGAGCTTACCTGATCCACTAGGCTGATTGACAAATGAGCTTCCAGGAATCCTCCTGTCTCCTCCCTTGTCCCCAACACAGTTACACATGCTCACTACCAAGTCCATCTAAAATTTATAAGAGTGCTGGGGATCACACTCAGGTCTTCACATTGGTTCCACAGGCCCTTTCACAAGGGAGTCATCTCTCTCCTCCTTACAGTCCTCTCATCTCTTCCACAGTTCTTTAGAGCAAGCCTTGTGTCAAAGTACAGTAAGGAGGGCAGAGGCAGCACAGTCTCAAGTGTGCAAAATGAGCGCACCCATGTATTTAGCATCAGACCAAGGGGCAGAAGCCGGCCACAGCCTGGCTTCTTTCATCACCCTTTCTGACACATGGCAGTTCTTCTTGTTTGAAATGAATGAAATTGTGTGCTATCTGCTCTTCCGGTTGAAAGGGCTAACTCAACATGATGCTTCAGAGATTCGTTCATGCTCGTTTTCATTGCTATATGTTGTGCCGTTATTAAAACACAGAAGAGATGATTTACCCAACATACTTTTGATGGACATTTAGTATATTTCTAGTCTGACGCCGTAGTAAACCATGTGCTATTTGGTGAACATATAAATGGATTTCTGCGTTATGGAAAGCCAGAATTTCCCAATCAGCCTTGATAAAAACTTTCGAATGGTCCTTGAAGGTAGTTAAAACCCACTTTCACTCTCATATCCAGTTTTTGGCAGCCTCATCTGAGTGCCTAATAGCTGTCATTATCGTTTTAGCTTGCATTCCCTATAGTTCAATGAAACTGAGGGCTGTCCCATAGATTTGCAGCAAATTAGATATCTCCCTTCATGAGGTATCCATAAATGTCTCTGTTTTCTATTGGGCTGCCTGAATCTTTTCTTTAAAATCTATATTCTTGCAAGAAACTCTACTTGCTTCTGGTGAACTATTCTTTGTGTGTGATACTCAGTGTGATTTATTGAGGAATTGAGGGAGCTTGCTTCTAAATTCAGGAAGAAAGTTAGCTTTAGTTTTCTGTTCCTATAATGCTCTTGGAAGCATTAACAGCATGATTATATAGGTTTCATGCAACAGACTAAGAAGCGCCTCTCCTTCTGTTTGCTGGAAGAGTTTATACAGTTTGAAGTTGCTGTCCTCCTCAAATGTCTTGAATAACTTAGCAATAGAATCTTAAAGCTGTCTCCATGGAAAGCTTTTAAATAGTGGATTCAATTTCTTATAAAATAAAAAGTTTCTAATTAACAAAAATTAATTGTTACCATTGCCCTTCCACTCCAGTAGTGTCTTTGTTGGGTCTCCACTGTTGTGATAAAACACCATGCTGTAGAGGTTTGAGTAAGAATGGCCCCCACAGGCTCATATATTTGAATGCTTAGTCACCAGGGAGTGGTGCTATTTGAAAGGATTAGAAAGATTAGGAGGTGTGACCTTGTTGGAAGAAGTGTGTTATTGGGGTTGGGCTTTGAGATTTCAAAAGCTCATGCTAGGCTCACCCAGTCTCTGCCTCTCTGACTCTCTGTGTGTCTCTGTCTCTGTCTCTGTCTCTCTCTTTCTCTTTGCCTGCAAGCCAGGATGTAGCCCTCAGCTACTACTCTAGTGCCATTGTATACCACCGTGTTCCCTGCAATGATCATACTGGACTAAGACTCTGAAACTGTAAGCCAGCCGCACTGTACTTGAATGCTTTCTTTCATAAGAGTGGCCTTGGTCATGGTGTCTCTTCACAGAAATAGAGCAGTGACTAAGACAATGACCAAAACGCAACCTGGGGAAGGAAGGTCTGCTTCTACCTTACAGCTTACAGTCCGTCACGCAGTGAATTCAGGGCAGGAACTCAAGGCAGGAACCTGGAGGCACAAACTGAAGCAGAGGCCCTGGAAGAACACTGCTTATCAGTTCAGTCCTCCATGACTTGCTCAGCTTGCTCTCTTATAGAACTCATTATTGTGTACCCAGGAAAAGCATCACCCACCATAAGCTAGAGCCTTCCACATCAATTATTCTCAAGAAAATGCCCCACCTAAAGGCTAATCTGATGGGGCATTTCTCAGTTGAGATTTCATCTTCCAGGTGACTCAAACTTGTGTCAGGTTTGTCAAATTCATTGGGTAAAGTGATCTATAACAACCTGGATTTATATCTTAAATACAAACATGATCTGTGGTCTAAAGTATGTCTGCTTTTCATGCCTAATATTACAGATATACACACGCATTCTCTTTTTCAGAAATAGCCCTGCTAAGGGTTTCTTCATTTTATTAACCTTTCAAAGAACAATGTTTAACTTTGTTCTTTTGTTTGCCTTTGAGTTTGTTTTCTTTATCACTTATACCATCTTTACAGTTCCTTTCTACTCCCTGATTGCTGTTCTTTTCTTGGTTTCTTGAAATGATAGTCAAGATTATTCCTTTTCTGTATTCTTTCCTACCATATATGTGTCTTTAAGTATTTTAAATGGATATCACAAATTTCAATGAATTATACCTTCTTTATCATTCAGTACACACTTCCTAACTTTTGTGCATGACTCACCTTAGAAGCACATTAAGTGGAAAAGTCAGGAATTTTAAAGTTAATTCATTTAAAGCTCAGTTCCACCATATAGTCAAAGAACAGATTCTGAATTGATTGCATGTTTGAAACTGATTGAAGCTTGCTTTATGACCCAGCATATGGACAATCTCAGCAAATGTTCCATTTGTTCTTGAAAAAAATTAGAATTTTGACATTGCTAAGCACTGTACTATAAATATAAATTGGTTCAAGTTGGACAGTTCTACCATCCAAACCTTCTAAGGCCTTACTGATCATTGTAAGGCCACCCGCTAATGATGAGTTAAAGTGCCCTACTAAAATTATGGATTTTTCTGTTTCATCTTTTATTTCCAATACTTTTTGCCTTATGCGTTTTGAAATTACATTATTGGGTGGCTATAAACCTAAAATTGCGGTATTTTCCTGGTGCATTTATCCTTCTAAAGTATCTCTCAATACATTTGAATGCTTTTTCAAGTCACATTTGTTTGAAACATACCTTTTTTTTTTTTTTTGATAAGTGTTCACATTGACAATCTTTTCCACCCTTTCAACTGTATGTCTCTGCATCATTAATTTAAGGCTGGCCTCTTAGTTAGAGTTTTATTTCTAATGCAGTCTGAAATTCTCAGTTTTAATGTTAATATTCACTGTTTTAAGCTAAAGTTATTTTTTAATTGGAGTTTATCATTTCCACACTTTGGTTCTTATTTCACCCTATTTTATGCTCTTTCTATTCTTGCCTCCTTTTCAACTAATCAAACTTCTGTCTTCTCCCTTCATTTTCTCTGTTCACCTGTAGTTCAGCAGTTGACAATTTCTTTATGAGATTCCTCGCTGCACGGGACGTTAGAACTTCATATCCATAGCCTTGCTTCCTCTTGCACTTGTCATCATGCATTTAATTTCTACATTACTGTACCCCCAATAGGTAATCTACAGCCAAGATTTGTCATAGCTTTATTCACATGGTTCCCTCTTCTGATATTGTGCATTTGCTCATGTGTTTCTGACTGTCTACCTGCATTTATTTTTCTTATAAATGGCGTACTATATTTACTATTTTTGTTTTTCTCTTCATTTTGAACTGTTTGTTTGGTGTAAGCATGCTATCAAAAGATTTTTTGTTTGTTCTTGAAGAAAAACATTGTTATTGCAGATTATTTTTTTCTCATTAATTAATTTCCTTATTCACTTTATATCCCAAACATTAGTCACAGCCAAACATTAGTCAGAGCTCAGGGAGTCTTGTGGAGGAGTTGGGAGAATGATAGAGGGACCCAGAGGTGACAAGAGCTCTACAAGGAGACCAACAGAGTCAATTATTCTTTATTTTTAAATTTTTTTATCTACATGTATGTCTAGGCAGCACATGTGAACAGTGCCCATGGAGTCCAGAAGAGGACATTAGATTCCCTAAAGCTGTAGTTACATATATTGTGGGCTGCCACATGGGCGCTGGGAATCACACTCTGGTGCTTTGAAAAGCAAGCAGCACATTTAAATGCTGAGCCATCTCTCCAGCCCTCTATTTCGGATTATTCTTAGAGACCATTTTTGACAAGCATCAAATTCTAGGTTACCTAGTTGTGTGTGTGTGTGTGTGTGTGTGTGTGTGTGTGTGTGTTTCTATCCTTTTAAAGACAGCTGTTAGTTCTGCTAGTTCCCAGCTTCCAGATCTGTGAAATGTTGGGTATAAACCTTTATCTGTGGTTTCTTTCAGGAAAATGAACCTATTTGAGTTACTTTAGATTTGTGCCTCATTCTCTTCATTTTCAACAACTTTTCTTTGCTTATTATTGTTTGGGTTTTTTTGGTTGACTGCTTGTTTTTCAAGATAGGACCTCTCTGTCTAGCCCAGGTTGGTACTGAACTCATATATAGCCTAGGCTGAACTTGAACTTGCAACTTGAACTTGATCTTGAACTTGAACTCCTTCTGTCTCAGCCTCCCAGGGACGAGGATTAAAATCACGTGCCATTACACTTGGACGCAGCCGTTTCTCATGTATTCAGGAGGCATGGCTTAGATATAGACTGTCCCCTAAGGTCTCACAGAGTGAAGGCTTATTGCCCTCAGCAGCAATGCTCAGAGGCAGGACTTTGGAGAGTGACTGGCTTATTGATAGAATCACAGTTGAATGGACTATTGGGAAATGATGGCAGCTTTGGGAGTCAGGACTTAATTGAAGGACCTGGGCCACTAGAGGCACGCCCCTGAAGGTTTCCTGGTGTCCTTTCCCCTTCTTCATGCTGTCTCTTCTTCCTGGCTTTCCAAGGTGAGCAGTTCTCTTTGCCCTGCTAGTCCTCGTTACAGGCCCGGAAGCGCTGGACACAAGCGAGCACGTCCTAAAACTTCCGAAGCTGTTTCCTCCTTCACTTTCCTCAGGAATTTCTTAACAGTGACAGAAAGCTGACTAACACACGTTTTGTTTGGTTTTTCTTTTATTTATCGGTTTGGGTTTGGGATATAACTTAAATCTGTAGGCTCACCAGCTTAGAAGCAATTTCACTAACTCAGTAAATCTGCACCTCCTGCTTGTACTCTTATTCTTTTAAATTAACTTAAATTGCCTTTTTGCTGTTTTCCATGTATCACTTATATTTCCAGTGTTTTATTCTCTTTCTGTCCTATAACCCGTTTGCCACAAAACCAATCTGTTGAATTCTTAATTGGTTTTTAGTCCTGAATTTTTCATCTAATTCTTCTATTAATAAGTTCTAAATCTTTTGTGAAATATTTCAACTTTCACTTTTTTTTTTTTTTTTTTATTCTTTTGAGACAAGGTCTCCTTATATAACCCAGGATAGCCTGGAACTTCTGACCTCAAAGTGACCCTCTTACTTCAGTGTAGAGAAAATATCTTGTGTGAAGAAAAAAAAAAACAAAAAAAACAGTATAAGTCAGTTTCCCAAGTAGCTGGGATTATGAGTACCTGCCAGAGATGCTTCTGTGCTAATATCAGCACTGTGCAGTCTGGAAATGCATTTTTTTCACTTACTTTCCTCTTAATTTTGATCAGAGTATTCTTGATTTTAGCACAGCCAGCAGCTTTGTAATAGAACACTAGAGCATGTATAGATGTCTTTGTAAAGACACGTGTGCACGCTCACATACTATAGTAGCTTCACATTACACTAACTCCATCCAGAAAGCATTCACACACATACACACACACACACACACACACACACACACACACACACACACTGGGTCACTGATCAGCCTTCTCAGGTCAGGTCAAACTGGCTCAGCTGAGTCTCGGCATCCTCTCTGGATGCTGCGGAGTTGTTGCTTAGCTTGAGAGTTTCTTGTGTCTTTGGCTAGGTGCTTGGCTGTGTATCAATCCCCACTTTCCTACCCACCCTTTACCTTGTAACCCCAACACCTCACCTAACACAAGAAAGCTCTTTGCCCGGATTTTCTGTCCCCTAGCAGCAGCTCTCCCTTCAGGGGCTAAATTCCAGATGCTTTGCTTCTTTTCTCTTGCCCAGAATTAACAACATTCCAAAAGATGGGGTGTTAGGGGGAGCAAAACTAAACAGGTGCGTGTTATTGGTTGAAATCTCTGTCTTTGACCCTCCAATTCCTCTCCCCTTCCCTCAAACAGTCTTCCTTATCTCACTCCTTATTGTTTCTGCATCTCTCCCATGTCTTAAACTGTTTTGGTTTGACTTATCTAGCTTTTCTGCTTCTGGCTTAAAAAAAAAAAAAAAAAAAAAAAGGTCTGCTGTAAACTACTGCAACACAGAGAGAAGTCAACATCCATGTTGCTTCTTAAAATGAGTTGGGGGGAGCTTTCTCTGGAACATAGAAGGAACCGCAGGAAGATACATCCTTTGGCAGGGATGTCTTTGAGTTACTTTATGCCTCAGTTGTCTAAGAATCAGAACAACTAGATGTAGCCCAGCTGGTCATCGCCATGTTGTGGAGAACAAACCACCACCCAACTTTCTCCGCTGAAAAAATTTGAACATTATGTTTTTGTTTTTGTTTTTTTTTTTTTACAGGGTTGTAATGAGAAACAAAATAGCCAAGTGTTTTACACAGATAAATATGACTCACATTATGAATACAGACAGTTCTATGCTATCTAGTTTTTGTTTGTTTCTCTGATGGTTCCATAAATGGATGTCTTTCTCCACCAACTAAACGTCTAGAACTTTTACGGATGGTGTCTGTCTTCTACTTCCACTGTATTTTCTTTAGCCCTATATTTTGTGAAAGTCATAAAGAAAGATTTATATAAAAGTTTGGCTGGAAAATATGTCACCTTATCCTGCATCCATCCATGTTAAAGCACTGGAAAGAAGCAGGTTGGCCTGCTTCTGTGTGTATGTTCACATTTACCCAAAATCTATATACTGAGGCTCTATCTCCTAAGGTGGTGCTGTCAGGAAGCAGTGCCTTTGGGAGGCACATGAGTCATGAGAACAGAGCCCCACGGTTGGGGTGTGTGCCCTTATGGAAGACACATGAGACCTACCGCATCAGGCCAGAGTGAAAAGACTCCATCTATGCACCAGAAAGTAGGTCCTCACCAGGCTGCCTAGCTTTCAGAGCTCTGAGAAGTTTCTTGCTTTTAAGTTCTCTGGTTGACAGTGTTTTTATCACAGCAACCCAAATGGACTAAACCAATATTCATTTTGACAGCTTAGGAACATAATTGTAATGTACTAATGTGGGGGACAATGCGTTACCTTACTCTTTCATTCTTTACGTTCCCAATGTCTCAGGATAAGGAACTTCCCATTGCATGGACGAGCAGAGGACTCCACTGGATGATAATCTTGAGAGCTAACTCCTTTTTATCATAGTTATTAGAACATGGTGGAAATGACTCGGCCCTCACAAAGATGGAGCAATTTAGTGAAGCACTCTGTGTACCTATCAGCTCCCACCCCTCTGACCTTTCCTTTCCTCCCAAAGCAAAAGGAACCAGTTGCTTCTTTTAAGATACTCTTGAAAATCACTTAGGTATAATTAAAGATTGCAATATGCTTTAAGCAAGTATTATATTCTAATATTTTCTGCCAAGGATTGACTTTGCTAGGCATGACACATTTTATTGCTGGCAGTAGATGTACCAAAACCTACCGACACTGGGGAATTAATAAATACCACAACCTCCTATGGAGCAAGTTGCATGAATATTTAATAGGAAATGGATGATGAATTTCTTGCATGATTATGCAGAAAAACATTTGGGAATGGTTGCAGCTGTTACATGAACTAGCTCAGTCTCTTTCTCCCATATCTTTCAATCTTTATCAATCTCAATATTGTAGTTTAACTTCAGCAGTAAACTATCTCTAAAGACAAGGACTGCAGACGCCTGTCAACATTTTAGAAAATGTGTCACCCTTCACATATGCTCTGTGTGTGTGAGCCTTACAGCTTTCAGGGCTGTGTTGTGAGGGTATCTTGGAGAAGAAAAGAACCATGAAGGAAACCTGACTCAAAAGAGGAGGTGAAGAAAACTATGGTGACAATTGTGTTCTCGTGGCTGTGGAAGATTCTCCCTGACCACAAATTTTGCCCCTCTACCTAATCCACCCAAAATATTTCAATCTAGTCTTTGCAGTTCCTTGTTTGTTTCAGTACTGCAAAGATTTGTGGGTTCGTTCCTTTCATTTGTACTAGGAATTCCTTAACATCCCCCTTTAGGCAGGTAAACTATTCCTTTACCATTTTTGAAGTTTACATCATATTCATAAGGCTGAAAGGGCATAGCACCGAAGACATGTTTTGTAATGAGTCAAGAATTAGATTTTCCTCACAATTGTGTGAGCAGTGAGGTCAGAACAGCATGCACTGAGATCCAGTTGGTTCGGGCCCTCCAGAGTTTAAAGGGCATCTCTCAAAAACAAAAGCCACTCACTCAACCCACTCAAATGCCCCGATTTATAGCAGAGCTTTCCCACCATGTCTCCAGGGATTAGGAATTCCAGAAAAACCTCAAATTCTGCAGCCTTCATGGACACATCACAATGTTATCAAACCGGGACAGGGAGCACAGCCACGTGTTGTTTCTCTGACAATGGCCTGTGACTTTCTCATGGATTTTAGATGACGCAGCGTCCAAACCCTCCAATGCCACTTAGTGTTTACCAGACGCCATTAAAGGGCTGCCACCCCTAAACTGCCAAGTTGAGATGATATTTTTTGTTTCGACACAAGAAGGAAACTCCTCCTTAGTAACGTATGTGTTGCCCAAATGAGCTGTGCCTCCTAAGATGGTGACTCAAAGTCCTCACATTTTGGGAGCTATTTGGGGGGAAGAAATGGAGGCTCTGTAGACATAAAGCTTAATGAATCTTCACCACATCCATTGTCTCTGTCTCCAGAGTGTGTGTGTGTGTGTGTGTGTGTGTGTGTGTGTGTGTGTAAGGGGGGGAGCTGTGAGGAATACAGGTAAAATCTCAGCACTCCAGGATAGGTACTGATAAAGCAAGCATAATTCTAAAAAAATAAATAAATAAATAAAATAAAATAAAATAAATTCCCAAAAGCTGAAGCTGAAACGTCACAAAAACCAAGAAAATGTATTTATTTATTTATTTATCTATCCATCTATTTATCTATTTATTTATTTATTTTTGTGGTACGTAAGTACCTAATGTGACGACATGCTTTGAATTTGAAATCTTTTTCTGTGTGATTCCAAAGGTACAATTTAAAAAAAAAAAAAATAGTGCTAATTGTACCTTTCAGGCACAATTCAAGTGAAGTAGCCTAGCACTGCAGCTACTCTCCATTTTGCTCAAGTCTAAAATTGCAACTAAGTCTCCAAAAATCGAAGGCCAACTCATCACATGCTAGCTTAGCCTAAATCCTTTACTAACGGGGGGGGGGGGGGGGGGGGGGGGGGGGGGGGGTGGGGGGTCCAATGGCACTTGGCATTTTTATTTATTTTTTATTTATTTATTTGTTTGTTTGTTTGTTTATTATTTTTGAGGCAGGCTATCCTGGAGCTCCTCTTGTGGACCAGGTTGGCCTTCATCTAACAGAGGTCTACTGCTTCTGCCTCCCCAGTGCTGGGCTTAAAGGCATGCACCACCATGCTCAGTCAACACTTAGGATACTTCTATGTAAGCAGAAATATGTATGTTCAAGAAGATACCTAAAGGGATTTTGCTATCTTACAAAAAGATGATGAAGCACATTCCTATCTAGAATAATATTTACGCTGTTATAATTTAAACTTGAGCTTGTGATGACAGTAAAAACTTTAATTGGAGCATAATTGTAAGGTTGGTAGAAGGCAAAATTCTTGTTCTAATGGCCCCCAAAGGTCTCTTTAAAAACAAAGTCTGCATTGTTTGTTATAAAAAAAAAACAAACAATCTTCCATATGATCAGTTACAATGGTCAAAATATTTATACAAGCCAACAAAGCAAAAAAAAAAAAAAACAAAAAAACAAAGCATTGAAAGGACATTGTCTTTGCTCTTTGTGCCTTGCTACCTTTCATATGAATGAAAACAATATGAATTTCTTTCTAAAGAATTGCTAGATTTGGACTTATCTTCAATATTTTAAATTTCATATTTGAAAATTCAGCATTGCCCTAAAGAAGTCCGAGTCAAACCATCCACTGGGAAGGAGGCAAAGTGTAGCTACCAGCTTCCTGCTGCCTGACTATTTTATTACATTGACTCATTAAAACTGTTTGTATTTGCATTTTACTCTTGGGCAATTTCCCAATGTAGAACAGTGATAAGCTTGCAGACTGAGCCTACTCATTATGTCTAATCATAACAGCACTAAGGGAGCTTGTTGTATCACATCTCTATCACCAACACACTATAGTGATTTTTCAAATAGAATTTGTGCCTTACAATAGCCTTGGAGCATGCTTTCTCTATCTCTCTTTTCTTACAAGATGAGCTCTTGAAATATAAAATAAAAGGCATACAATAAGCTTAGAGAGCTCCCCATTTGTAATTAGAATGTCTGATTAAAACTAGAGAAAGGGCTTGCCTCGAAGCAAGTGTGTGCAGAAAGGAGAGCAGAAGAGAGGGAGAGAATGGGTGAATATCATTAGGGAGTTAGTTGCGCCACGACTACCCCACGCATTCTTGCTCTGAGACATTTGTCTTAGGATGCTCCAAAAAGACTCCCATGTTGTTTTGGCTCACTCTCTTGGATATGGTGACTTATATTAGAGCTTCACGGAGCTAATGCTTTAGATTCTGGCATAAGTTACTAATTTTCTTATGTTAATGAAAAACACACATCAGCTCCTTGAAATTCCCCAAAGCAGCGTCAGTTTGCCACTAATTGCAGTACTTTTGGGGTAGTAGAGAGGGAAGAATGGTACCAACAGAAATAGTTGAGAATGGGCTTTTTGCCTCTGAGTGGTCCTCTAACTAAAAACACTTGAGACGGGCCCCTCTCGGTCTCTAGTCCTCATGAATTTTAAGAGGATGGAAGCTCCGAGGGAGCACCAAAGTGCAGTAAAATAACAGAGACCTGGCACAGGAGGTATGAAGAAGAAAGCCTGGCTCCAACTTCAAACCTAGCAGAAGAGAATTTAAAATAGATCCATTTGATCTTCTGTCTCAACCTGAGAAGATATTCCTCTTCAGGGCCAAATACACTCAAACTGTATTTGCTAAAGACTGATACTTTATGCATGAGACTATTCTAAAGACTGACGAGCACAAATAATGAATTGGCTTCCCATGAAACAATTTTTAAAGCAACTAGAGACCATATTATGTTGAACCCCACCCCCAAAGTTTTAGAGGAAATTGCCAGAAGTGTGTGTGTGTGTGTGTGTGTGTGTGTGTGTATGTGACTTAGTTAGAGTTTCTATTATTCTGATAAAACTCCTTGACCAAAAGACAAAATGGACAGGAAAGGGTTTATTTCATCTTATAGCTCTCACGTCACACTCCACTTAGGGAAGTCAGGATGCGTAGTCAAGGTTGGAGCCTGAAAGCAGAAATTGAAGCAGAGGCCATGGGGGGACACTGCTTACTGTCTTGCTCCTCAAGGTTTGCTCACCTTGCCTTCTTAGAGCATCCAGGGCCTCCAGCCTAAGGGTGGCAGCACACTCCCACACCAACCACCAATCAAAAAAACACGCCACGGCTTTGCCCACAAGCCAACCTGGGAAGAGTTTTTTGTTTTGTTTTGTTTTGTTTCTCAGTTGGTGTTCCTGCTTCACAAAGGACTCTAGCTAGCACAGCTAGCACAGTATGTGTGGTTTCTCTATCTATTTATCTATGTATCTATCTATCTATGTATCTATCTATTTATCTATCTACCTACCTACCTATCTGTCTGCGTGTCTGTCTGTCTCTGTTTCTGACTCTGTCTGTCTTTCTCCTGAAGTTCATTCATACAACCTTTCTAGTCCTAGTTATCAAACACAAACACACACACAACAGTTTTGCTCAATAAAATATATCCTATGGGTAAAGCCAGAAACTTAACCAAAAGGTTGAAGACCATATTACATACAATATCTCTCAACTTGTGCATATTTAAAACATGCATGCTCTGCAGATATTATACTAAGATTATTTGCTGTAAAACAGGAACGAGGCAGGAAGCCTGTACACAATGAATTGATTTCCAAGTCTCATTTGTAGCTGATTTGAGGTTAGAGAGCCTTTCTGTGCTGGGTGGAGTGTTACAATAAATGTTTATTGTTTAGGATTTAAAAGGCCTATTATCATGCAGACCCAGGAAGGTTCTACCACACAACACTGAGTACCAGGCCAGCAGGCAACTGATTCAAGAGACAGGAGGTGAGCAGTAACAGCCCTTGCATGTTAATAAAACACATCCTAGCGCTCAGAAGGAACCCTAGCTCAGTTAGAGAACAGATCGAATTTGTTAATCAGAACTACTGCTAACTCTAATTATAGACTTCCTTCGAGTTACAAAATAGATGGATGCTGTGGCAAAAAAAAAAAAAAAAGCAAGGTTTTGTATTTTTGAATCCTGTATTTCCATGGATTCCTCTTATTATAACTGATAGTGAGTTTTGATAGAAAAAAAATTAATCCTACTAATAGATAGTCCGGTAGCTTCCTGCCATAACTTTGTGAGTTCTAATTCTGTCTAAAGTGCTTGTCCGGTAGTCAGACGTGGCAATGCTGGTTGTGGTTCTGCCAGTCATTAGACGTGGGGACACAAAGCAGTTTCTTCATCAGCCCTGGTAAAGGTACAGCTAAGGGAAATGGGATGATAGGAATCTATAGGCACCACTCCACCAGGAGAATTTGAAGGAAACCATGGGCCTTCTCCTTTCCCAAAAAAATACATGTGCACGCAGGAACCAAACATGTGACATCAAAATGTGGAATTAATCAGTAGAAGAAGTCTCAAGTATTACAAGTATAGGGAAAAAAATGGGTCAGTGGGTTAAAGGCCTTTCCACTAAGCATGAAGATCTGAGTCCTAGCTTCAGGTAACACACAGTGGATGGAGAGAACAGACTCCCACAAGTTGCCCTCTGACCCCCACATTTACATATGCACATACTTTCCTGCTACTCCTGCCAAACAAATAAATCGAGAAATAAAAATTAGAAAAATAAAAGAAATAGGCAGACAAAACCCTGAAGAAGACCACTCAAGTTTTCAAACCATTCATAGTTTTTTGTTTGTTTGTTTGGTTGCTTTTGTTTTGTTTTGTTTTTCACCATTTTTTTGCGTGGAGATAACACATTACAGACATTAGACTGTGCTGCATTCCTATGTCTATTCTTGACGTATTAGGATGGCTATCTACCCCTTTCTTCATACCAACTATCTCTACATGGCATGGTCAAGAAGAAAGTTTGCTCTAAATGACACATATTCTGCTATATCGCCTCCTAACCTACAGTGACATGAGGTAAGACACATCTGTATATGTAGGCTAGAATGTCAAAGAATGTAAGTGCAGACAGATTACCTCTAAGAAGAGGCGTCTGGAGCAATATCAGTAGGCAATGATGTCATGCAGACCACTACCCATTGTAGAAGGAAGCACACTGCACAGGTTCCATCCCCACCGAGTGTGTGAGCCGCGGTCTGTGCATTGACATCACCAGTATCACAGCTGTAACACCAATGTAAGTAACAGCCACAAGTTTATAGAAGGGCTCTTTCTGCCACTGTTTTGGAACATGAAAGCAAACCATTTGTCAATATGAAAAAAGAGACTCCTCTCTCAAAAATTAGGAGGCAATATATCTAAAGCCTTCATGCTAATTCATGACCAACAAATATGGAGGTATGATGAGAGCGAAAACAAGGATGATGGTGAGGTAGAGTGAGAATGTGAGAGCTATAAGGACATGCTATTCCAAGGCTATGGAAGCCAGTTTCCCTTCACTCTTTTTACCAAAATGTGAATGCACAGGAGTATTTTTCAATCTCTTTGACATCCATATGTGTGGACCTTGACCTCTCCCACACAAAAACAATAAACCTCAAGGGAATAAACCTAGGCCTAGTAACAATTTCCAAAGAAGAGGTAATGCTGAGTCAGCTGGGCCTGCCTGGCATTGGAACACTGCAATTAATTCTAGCACAAACATCACCAACCAAGTGACACAGTGACAACCGTAGTGAGAGGTTTGGTTTCTTTTAAGGCTACTTATGTGGGAGTTCCCTGAGGCACAGTCAGCAGAGGTGAGCTACACACTGTCCCCTAAGCTCCATCCTCTGCCAGCCTTCCTTCAGAGGCCTGCTGGGTCCCAGAAACATCCAGATTAGACCTCTCCCAGCAATCCCCTGCCTGCTGGGTCCATCTGGAATGGAGAGATGAGTGGCATGTTGTCCCCTGAGCTCCACTGTCAGGCCCACAACTCTGTGTGCTTTTCTGAGGAGGCCCTCCGAGCCCCAGGAACATGCAGGTTAGACCCTTCTCCGCCAATCCCCTGCCTGCCAGGGGCTCTGTCTTCAGATTTCCATCTGTCAGGCCTGGCGGTGGCTCTGCATGTCTTCCTGAGGAGGCCTGGGGGGCGGGGTAGGAGGAACATTCTTAGCCACCTGGGACACAGCCAGCAGCTCAGAGTTCTGCATGCCTTCCCTAGGAGGCCTGTGGGGGCCCCAGGAACATTCATGCATACCTGGAGCACAGCCAGAGTAGATGAGAAGCATGCTGTTCCCTGAGGTCCATTGTCAGGCCCACGGCTCTGCCTGACTCCCCAAGGAGTCCTGCAGGCATCAGGAATACCCAGCAAATACCAGGAACAACCAGATGGCTAAAGGCCAGTGTAAGAACACAATTAACAAAAGCCAGGGCAATATGATACAACCAGAGCCCGATTATCCTACTACAACAAGCCCTGGATGTCCTAACACTGCCAAAGCACATGGAGATAACCTTAAATCTAATCTTCTGAAGATGAGAAAGGCCTTTAAAGAGGAAATGAATAAACACCTTAAAGAAATACAGGAAAATACAATCAAACAGATAAAGAAAGTAAATAAAACTGTTCAAGACCTAAAAATGGGAATAGAAACAATTAAAAAAAAAAAAAAAACAAACAACTGAGGGAATCCTGGAGATGGAAATCCTAGGGAGGAGAGCAGAAACACAGATACAGGCATCACCAACAGAACACAAATGATGGAAAAGAGAATCTCAGGCATATAAGATAAGATTGAAGAAATCAATACATTGGTCAAAAAAGGTTAAATCTAAAAAGTTTATAGGAAAATACATCCAAGAAATCTGGAGCTCTAAAAAAGACCAAACATAAGAATAATAGGAATAGAAAAAGAAGACTCCTAGTTCCAAGGCCCAGAACAAAGAATGTTAAAAGCTGTAAGAGAAAAAAGGCCAAGTAACATATAAATGCAGACCTATCAGAATTATACCTGACTTCTCAACAGAGACTCTAAAACGGGCCTGGGCAGTTGTCTTATAGACTCTAAGAGATCACAGATGTCAGCATAGAGTAGACTAGTAGACCCAGCAAAACTTTTAATCACCATAAATGGCAAAAACAAGACATTCCATGACAATACCAAATTTAAATAATATCCATCCACAAATCTAACCCTACAGAAGACACTAGAAGAAAAACTTCAACCGAAAGAGGTTAACTACCAAGAAGAGGCTAACTTCCAAGAATACATGGAAAATAAATAACCAAAAGAAGGGAAGTACTCACACGTACTACCACCACCAATACCACAAACATTATGTTGGGCAAAAGAACCAGACACAAAGGACATAACTGTGGGAGTCCACTTCTGTGAATCTCAAAAGGCCCCGAGAGGGATAGTGTTCTCACGTCTGTAAGGTCTCAGACAACAAAGGGCCAGAATACATGATTCAGACAGTGCTCTGAAAATCACGGAGCAGAAGATAAAGAAATAGGAGCTACTGGCCATCATCACAGCTAGAACATTTGTCAAGTGAAACACTAGACAGACATCTGACTTTTTCCTAAGCTAGGAAAAAGTATGTATGTGTGTATATATATATATATATATCTACTTTTCAAATTTTAGTCCTTAGCCATCAATGCAAATTGACTCTCCCATGCAGGAGTACGCACTCTACAGATGAAAACAAAAGTACCAGGGCTGTAGAAATAGCTCAGCAGTTAAGAGCACCAACTGCTCTTCCAGAGGGACCCAGGTTCAATTCCTAGCACCTACACGACAGCTCAAAGATCTGACACCCTCACATAGACATACAAGGAGGCAAAACACCAATGCACATTTAAAAAAAAAAGAAGAAAGAAAAGAAAAAAGGAAACAAAATTACATTTTGTGACTAAATACACCACTAAGCAAGTGATGCACTACTGTACCTGTGTATTAGCCCTCCCTATTCTCCCTTCTCACTTTCTGCAGTTTCTGTCATCCATGGTGAACTATGACCTAAATATATTAAATAAAAGTTCTTCAAGGAGCCCCAGGTAACTGTGACTGTGTGGAGATTCGCTGTGGAGGCAGCACAGTGTATTATCATGTAGTTTACTGTACATGGTCCTAAGGAATGAGCAGCCAAAGATATATGACGACTCTGGGCAAGACTGATGTTTCCTGAGAGTTGAACCATTCTCTGTCACTCAAGTGGTAAAGAGAATACTTCTGATGAGAGTCTGCGGTTGGTCCCCTCCCCCATTCACACCAACAAACTTCAGCTGTTGGGTGATGGGAGCATAGACCTTGGTGAGCCCAGGAGAGCCAGAGAGAACAGACGCAGCGACAGGCAAAATAACACGCAAGAGTTATCAATGATTAATCCAAACAGCACATGACGAGAAGGAAAATGCTTGGGCAAATGTTTTTAAGACCCAGCTGCCTTCTACATAATCAAAGCAATCACGACCTGTCCTGAGCACACAGCACTTCTGGATGGATGTCAGCAGAGACTGGGGACTCTAAGAGGCCCCAGAGTGGTTAATGGGAGAATTAGCACAATTCAGAGAAGACATTAATTAGGTCAATCTGCAGTTCTGAAAAACTTTAGCACCTCTCCAATGCTATTAGTGAATTAATGACCCCAGTTGCTGAATAACAGACAAAGATTAGCACAAAAATTTGGATGGTGAAAGAGCCAACTTTAGGAAGAGTGGTGTAAAGAGAGAGAGAGCTAACGAAGTTGGAAATTTACACTAAGAATTAAGAGAAATGTGCTTATGAATGATAAAAGCAGACAATGAGAAAGTGAATCTTTTTAAAACAGAACTCCTCCATACCAGTCTTAGAGCTAAAGTGGAAAGAATAAAAATGGCCGGAGACAGTGAGTCTAGATCCTGTAACTTCTCCAAAGAAGGAAGTTTTCTTATATAGAAAACATAGCTTGGCTCAATAGTGCATGGAACTAAGCAGTATTCCAATTATTCAATTCTTTTTTTAAGACGTGTTCTGAGGCCCAAGGCAGCCACAGCTATTGGACCAAACTCAGCAATCCTCCTGCCTCAACCTTCCATGTGCTAGAATTATGAGTATGAGCCACCAAGTTCAGTTCGTTTTGTGAGTTCCAAATTAAACTAGTTCCTACACCAAGCCACCCACATCAAGACGGAGTGTTAAGTCTTGGCAGGTTCTTTGGGGGCCTTGCACAGTGCCTTAAAAGGAATGTCCCTTCTTAATTCCAAGGTCATTCCCAAGCTGCTGCCCCTACCTCTTGATGCCATTATTGGCCCCTGGTTCTGTACTTTCTGTGAGGCAGTGCTGGCTAGGCAAGGCACAAGAGCACAACCCTTTAATTCTAACACTCTGGATGAGGGTGGGTCTCTGTGAGTCCAAGGCCATCCTGGTCTACAGAGCAAGTTCCAGAATGTCCAGGCTATAAAGAGAGACCCTGTCTCAAACAAACAAAGAAACAAACCACAAAATAAAAAGTTGTCCTTTCTCTTTCTAGGACTTCTACAGCAGCCACGCTAGGGTATGTTAACACAGGAACACAGCCTTTATTATATGGTGTAAGTTTATAATCCATGTGCTATAGATAATGATTGTCAGTGGCACTGGTGCCGGATTATGTAATTTGACATGCTACTCATTTCAAAATACACAACAGCATAATCAACAAATTCTTCTACTGGAAAAATTACGCAACAATCAATATTAACCAAATATCAAGACTTTCTGCTCACTTTTTAATTTTAAAAACAATATATTAATAGCAATAACTAACTCAGGTTGTGCTTTCTTTATTACACTATAAAATCAAAGTTTATTTTCAAGAGCTAAGCCTTCTGCCTCCACACAAATAGTTCTTGATGTATTATAACTAGAAAAAAAAGAGAACAATGAATTCTTTTCCAGAATAACTGTCAAGTCATCAAAAAAAAAAAAAAAGAGGGGATCTTTTATGAATATCAAATCATGTTGAGTGCCTTGAATCTCTTGTGCTGGCTTTTCATCACTTTCATATCTGTTTGTAAGAATTTTTTTTTAATGTGAGATTTTATACAATTAAGCAATGACAGCATTTCATCAGCTTTAACACACGGGATGGCACTGGCGTTCCCGTGCAAGCTGAGACAGATCGGGGATCTGCGTGGACGAGGGTCCAAAACATGTGTTAACATCATCTAGATTTGCAAACAGTCTTTTGGCAGCAGATTGCACAAGATTCTAACTTTCTTAGACAATGGTCCCTGAAGAGCACAGTTCTTTCCTAGAAGTAAAGCTCATGGGGGTTCATAGTAGGCACTGATCATAAGGCATAGGGGTACCTGTGAGCCTGAGAAGAGCAAGGGTTTTGAAATCAACTTCTGTGTAGTTCTGCTCCATGAGCATTTGAGTATGCTCTATCCAACACTGAGTGGAAAGGTCAGAAGTAGGAAATGGTGGGGTTTGATCTTCTCAATATACTAGTCAGATACTAATGAGGAAATACGCTCTGTAAGTGCATCAGCCTGTCAGGATGTCTTGTGTGGTTTTGCATATCCTGGACACTAAACTATGGAGTCTGCAAGGATAAAGGGAACCTTCTCTTCCAGCCTCATACGGTTCTGTAGAATCAACAAGTAATAGGCAGATTAATCAGGAGAAATGATAAATATTAATATTCATGGGGAAGTAAATATTACAGGTTAAGAGTCATACACAGGTATACGGGTGCCCAATGGACCAGAAGGTTGAGGCTTAAATAATTTCCCCAGCTTTAGGAAGACAGAGAGAGGCCTGGGTAGCAGGGGTCTGGAGGTGTGCCGGAAGGGACTGAGGAAAAGCTGGGACGGGATGGGAGAGGTACAAGAACAAAGCTGTATTCTATTGTGATTAAAGTCTCTCAAGAAATCTCTGGCCCTGCCACAGAATAGATGAGAAGTCTGTCCAGGATTGTGTGGGAATGGAGACATTTTTCCCAGTCTTCTTACACAGTTACTATTACCTTGGTTGCTGAGACTTCCTCAGTTCCATTCCTCCCAGAAGAACGTTCTAGACTCTAGGGGAAGCCCTTTCCTGCACTTTAGGAGAGAAAAGGATTAAGATGTAGGGCAGTAAGGGCGAAGATCAGAGAGAAACCTTGACGTCACTCCTTTGATTTGAAGGTAACAGACTTTAGGGTTTGGTGCATGTTTCTTTGCTGGCTTGCTTTGATTCCCAACAAGTGAGAAGGCAGTAATGACAGCCTCTGAATGGCTCCTCAACTTGACAATGCATGAAGACAGAAGACATGCTGAGAATGACCAAGAAACACTAGATAGAAGAACTCCATTCATTTACTTACATATTTATAAACAATAAACCAGAAGCAAAGGAGCAAAACACGATGGGAGGGAGAAGGAGGAAGGGAGGAAAGAAGAAAGAAAAACAGTGACTCTAGAATCAGTTTGCAGATTGTTACAGTTTCTTTCTTCCTTCCTTCCTTCCTTCCTTCCTTCCTTTCTTTCTTTCTTTCTTTCTTTCTTTCTTTCTTTCTTTCTTTCTTTCTTTCTTTCTT
>NW_026585895.1:22742446-22862803 GCF_907164565.1 Psammomys obesus
CTTTCTTTCTTTCTTTCTTTCTTTCTTTCTTTCTTTCTTTCTTTCTTCCTTTTTGAGTCTGATATTTTGAAGCCATGGGTAAGGAGCCTAAGAGGTTTTCTTCCTGAAAGTGAGTCATAAAAATAGAAATGAAGCAAAAGGAGAAAGGGAAGGAGCCGAGGCCCTGGAATCTCCAGGGTTGCACTGTATTAACAGTGAACTCCATTCTCTTGTTCTGGTCACCTCTGCTCTAAGAGTAGTCCAGGGATGCACAGTGATGGCTTCTTACACACACACACACACACACACACACACACACACACACACACACACACACGAGAGAGAGAGAGAGAGAGAATGAGAGTAGAGTCTATTCAATGTTTTATCTTGTTCCTACCAACTACTGCTTTGTAATCTGGATTCTCTGCTCCAACAAAATATTTTCTGCTTTAATTTGTAGCAACAGCAAATATTCCAACCCCTTTGAGAAGCGTGCCAGGCTACTTTCAGGAGGCACTTGAACAGTCCTCCATCCCAGCATCTTCGGGTATTCACTGTGGGCTGTTTCTTACCCCGAATCCATCAAAGGAACAGTAACATTGACTCAAAATGATTTTTTTTAATATTCTGAAAGTTATGTTTATCCTTGACAATCTGAAGTGGCAGGTTTCTTTTAATTCATAAAATTTGGCAGTGAAGGGAGCTTGCCCGTCTCAGATTCCTTTGTTTCTTTCTTGACTAGTACAATGGTATCTATGAAGGTGTGTTTGAAGGAAGCACGGGGTGTCCATCACTTTCATTATCATAATGATGGGAACATGACTGAAATCTATGCAAAAGTCTTGCCTCAGTCAACCAAAAACTAAGGGACCAGGCAGCTAAAGCAATCCATCTGAATTCTAGACATCAGTGTTGACTCAAGCTCCTCTTACGTTGGATACGCGTGCTGGTTAATTTTTGTCAACTTGATACAAACTAGTCACCTGGGAAGAGGGAACATCCATGGAGGAATTTCCTCCATCAGATTGGTCTGCCTCTGGGGGGGGGGGGGGGGGGTGATTGATGCAGAAGGGAACAGCGTACTGTGGGTGGAGTCATGGCCGGGCAGGCAGTCCTGAGTTGAGCAAGAAAACAAGTTGAGCAAGCCATGGGGTGGGAGCTGGTTAACAGCACTCCTCCATGGCTGCTGGGTCAGTCTTTGCCTCCAGGTTCCTGCCCTGACTTCCCTCAGGGAGGGGCTATTATTACATAGAAACGTAAGATTAAATAAACTCTTCCTTCCCCAACTTGCTTTTGGTCAGTGTTTTATTACCATGACGGAGAAATGAAGAAATGTGGAGTAACTATTTCCCACGAGCCAGGTACTTCGCCAAGCATTTTCCAAACATTTTGTTGATTAAGCCTTACTACACGCCTAAGAAAAGGAGAATGACATTCAAGAGACTTTCAATAATTACAATACTGGCAGTGACTAAAAATCTAATGGAGACTTAAGCCATGTCGAACTCCTTTAGCCCTTGTGTCACACCAGTGTGTAACTAGGCTTAGAGGGATTAAATAGCATGTCCAAGGTATCCATCTAGAAGTGGAAGAGTTGGGGTTTGAACACGGATCTGTTTGACTCCAAAGTATTAAGTACTCTTCTGTTCACAATACACGCAGTGTTCTCTCCTATTAGAATGATCAGTTTCTAAGCAAAGAGGCTTTTGTGAACGATCAGATGCCGAATGGAAAGCTGTTATTCATGAGGTGGCCATGCTAAACAGCGGTACCGTCTCCTGTGTGAGCACTGTGACTTTGAGAGGCAGGCATCTTCAAGGTCACCCCTCACCAACAATCTCTAAACGCTCTTCCTTTGGCCTCATAAACTTATAATCCACTGTAAGTTCCACAAGCCCCATAAGTCTGACACCGTGGTCACTCTAGCTGTCTAATCACTCGCCACAAGCACTTGGACATTTCTTTGTTCCTTTCCTTTACTCATGTTCCACCTCAGTGCATTCTCCTTTTAGCCTCAGTTAAAATCTAATTATCTATTTAAAAAACAAAAATAGAAGTTGTCTCACTTACTGAAATACCTGCAGGAGGCAGCCCAGTACAGGTATACCCATGTCTTTCTACAAGCTCATATCTCTCAGCAATGGCAGGCCCAAGCACAGCCTTTGTGTCCGATGGCTAGCAACCACGTTTCCTAACCTCTAAAGACGCGGTCAGAGGGTGCTGAACATGAGATCCAAAGGTCCTACCAGCTTATGGCTGGTCACAGGGTGGGACTACTTGGAAGTGGCACCGGAAGCAAGGAGAAGCAAAGAGGGACATGAGAAAGCAGAAAGCATGGTGGGAGACTTCTTCTGTCATGGGCTCCATTTTCCGTGAGGTCTGGGCTGTTATCAGAATTTTATATAGTAATATGTTTCCTCAATATCTCCTTTACCTGAATTAACCACGGTAGGTCTCTTTCAAAAAGCCAAAGAACCCTGCTAGAGATCAGTTGCCGCTGCTCTAGAGTGAGTATTCATATCTTCCTGCCTGCCGTTCCACCAGTCCCTTTCACTTGTATTTCAATTTTGGCACTTTTATATCTGCCTCAATTAATGTTAATTATGCATACGTCTGTCTCCCTCCTTTCCTTCAGATGAGGTGCAGTCATCTTTTTCTCTTAGCACACAGTAGAACCTGGACCTCAGCAGTTTTAACAAATGCTTATCGACTTGAATAATGTTTTGTGATGTCAATAACAATGGCATCAAATGGACCATGCAGAACTATATTAATGACATTCCATAATAGGTTTCTTTTCACTACCATCATTTCACTTGGGTGTCTGTTCTAAACAGTTACAGAGAAAGAAATGGAAATTGTTGTGTCTAGCCTGTCACTCCACACTGCGTACCCCTTTCTGCAGTAGAGAGTTGTCACAATTCCCCAACAGAAACCAGCCCCTTTACATTCAGGTAGGGTTAATACATACTTCTTTCCCATAGAACTGGAGTCAAAAAAATCTAAGCTTCTTCCACACCAAAGGGTTCAATAAGTACTTACAAGGACATACAATGTGGAAGGAGCCTAGGTCCTGCTAAAATCCCAATGATATAGTCTGAATCTTTAGTGTTCTCTAAAAGTCAATATAGAAAACATTTGGTTCCCAATAGGACACTATTAGGAGGTAGCGGAGTCTTTAGGAAATAGGCTTAGTGTGAAACCATTCAGTTAATGGCTTTGTGCCCTTGATGACGTTGTGGTGGCTGAGTCTCTTCCTCTACCTTTCTTTCAGTCCCCGGCTACATGACTCACCACAGACCCAAGGCAACGATGCAACCTGTCATCAAAGACTCTGAAGCTGTGAACCCAAGTAAACCCTTTTTACTCAGTAGCTGATTATGTTGGATATTTGTTACAGTAACTGAAAACTGATAAACATGTTCTTAGAAGGCTATTGCAGAAATGAGAAGAAAATTTTTGTTTTGTTAAACTATCTGACAGAGCAACTCATTAATTACAAAAATAAAATGAACTTTAAAGACCCATCTATTGGATTCAAAAATTCAATTTCTTCTAGTCTTTGGTCTTTCTGTTATCAATATTGATTGATTGATTGACAGGATTTCTTAACCATAATATGTTTAAAGGCCACGAGTGTTCTTCATATGTCTTTATATTTATCCTCATGTAATATTTTCTTGATGTTTCCTAGAATGCTGCAAAGGGAAGTTCTGAAGTTAGGCTTGTTGGTATATGCTTGTGATCCCAATACGCTAAAGACTGTGATACAAACTTGAGGCCAGCATGGGCTGAAGCATGAGATCCTGTCTCCACACAAAATCAAAACTAAAGGGGAGGTGGGGAAGCCAGTGGTTTTCCTGAGCTTTGCTCAAGTCTTGGGGTCTCACTGCCATGTGCACAGTTAAGATTACTTGACCCAAGGTGATCTGGGGATACTGACAATTTCTGGATGCCAGCATGATAGAAGCAAACCTTCCTCCGGTCGGTCTGTCAGCCCCTAGAACCATTGATTCATCAAGTAGAATGTAGATGCTGGCTTTTTCTTCAACTTGGTCATTTACTTTTCTTTCTTTTTTTTGACTCAACCAAGTAGGTCTTTTGAAGGATTTCAGCATGGGCCTTGTATATAAAACAGTTCTGTAACAGACCATTAAAAAGAGTTTATAAAAGTTTGGTTTTTAAGCTACATAACATAGCTCAGTCATGTAAGTAATAGTATAACCAATGGTGCCCTGTGTGTGTGCTTTTTTTGTGAAAATGAACCTTTGAATTAATTGATTGACTAAGTTCATTAGTGGCCATGCATGCTTTGCCCTATGTCTGGATTCGCTAGGTAACTAGGAACGAGGTCAGCCTCAACTTCATTCCTATCATAGAGATAACAAATGGCTCTTAGCTTAATCAGAGGAATATGATTCATGGGTGTCATATAGTAGAGAATGCTTTAATGTGACTCAAGCACAGAGCTGGTTGGTTAGAGGGACAGGGGACCAGCTATCACTCAGGAACTCTGAGCTGGTCACCTTCTATCACTCTGTTCATTTGCTTTTTGTTTTGTGAGACATGGTCTCTCTACATCTCAGGCTGCCCTGCAAGTTGCTATACAGACCAGACTGGCCTCGAATCTCAGCAATCCACCTGCCTCAGCATCAAAAGTGCTGGTATTGAAGTTGTGTACCTCTATGCCTGGCTTCTGCCACACAGAGTAGCATCTGCCACCGTTCTGCAGCGTAAAAAAGGAAGCCAAAGCCTGTGGAGAGCCAAGACCACAGGTGAAGATTTCTGAATTTTGACTTATTTCCATGGTTTGTTTCTAGTCTCTCTGTAGCCCTGGACCACGTGACAAGTCCCCACATGCTTGTAATAATGGACCCTTTCACTTTGTGTTTCTGATACTTTAAATAGAACAGTAAAAGTCCTTAAGACTACCGGAAATAGACATGCCCATGCACCTACAGCTCAGTCTCTAGCTTGATAACACATGGCTAATGTTCCAAAGTCCTTCAAACCCTTGAAAGGTAGAGTTGTCATATTTTCAGCTTAACTAGTGGAGAGTCAGATAAGAAAAATGATATAAGCCAATGTTACTCTCAAAAGCATTTGATTTGATACAGTTTTATCAAAAAGGATAATTTTATAGAAAATAGAAGAAGAGATACAAAAAGATACACTAAGATATACAATATGACTGAAAAATGAAGAAACAAAATTCCCAATGTTTCATGTAGTAGAGGGATGCCTCTCCCCAAGCTTCCTGAATGGTGGGCAGAGAACACTGACATCTCATGAGTCGTCACTGAGACTAAGCCCAAGGCCTTAAGGTTTCTCAAAAGAAGCAGCATGGTAATACTTTAAGGAAGGCATATATTAAGAATACCAAATTCAGGGCTGAAGGGATGGCTCAGTGGTTAAGAGCATTGGCTGTTCTTCCAGAGGACCTAGGTTCAATTCCCAGGACCCTCAAGGCAGCACACAGCTATCTGTAACTCCAGTTCCAGGGGATCTGACACCCTCACACAGACATACATGCAGGCAAGATACCAATGCACATGAAATAAAAATAAACTTTAAAAATAACAAATTCACAAAGAACTATGTAATATAAATGTAAAAGCAAAATAAATCAAGGAAGTTATAACAAATTTACAGGATCACAACAGTTTATTAACTGGACCTAGATCAACAATACTTTCAAATTTGGGAGAGTTAATTACTTTATCTTGTCTAGCAAAGCATTGTCCATAGCATACTCATCAAGGAAAGATTGTGGAAAGAGGGACTTTTCTGGCATAAAAGCTCTGTGTATTCATAATAGGTTGTTTGTTTGTTTACTATTACAATTTCACAATGGTCCCAAAAGCCTTAAGAGAATATATAAATTACTAGAAATAAATTGGATAAAGAAGCCAAATTATATTTTGAGAAGTTATTCAAAGGTCTGTAACTATAATTCTGGGTAAGATGATTTTATATGTATACGAGATAACATCCAAATTCAAGAAAGAAGTTGATAGCAAGTTCACCCACATGGTCACAACTTCTCAACTGCTTTCCTGAACATCTAATTCCTCTACATGTATGTTCACTGTACATGTATGTAAATACACATTCCCTCAAGGTAATTATGCACACAGTAGGTCAATGATTTCATTCATGGAAAAACAACGGTACCAAAAACCAATAGCATGAAAGGGGAATACTCAAGACACTGGAGTTACAGATGTGAACGAAATGCACCAAATCCTTGCTGTCTGAGAGGCGTTTAAAGAAGAAGGTAAGAATCCAATATAAAGATACAGCCCTTGGGCTCTTTGATCACCTCCCCCTGAGTGGAGAGCAGCCTTACCAGGCCACAAGGAAGACAATGCAGCCACTCCTGATGAGACCTGATAGACTAGGATCAGAAGGAAGGAGAGGAAGACCTCCCCTACCAGTGGACTTGGGGGGGGGGGCATGCGTGGAGAAGGGGAAAAGAGTGTGGGACTGAGAGGAGAGGAGGGAGGGGTTACGGGGGGATGCAAAGTGAATAAAGTGTAATTAATTAATTAATTAACAACAGCAAGAACAAAAATGCAGCCTATGTATTGTGTGACACACACCATGAAGAAAGAAAGGTCCAGAAAGCAGGTAGGGAGGCGAAAGGGAATGTGCTGTCGTAACTAAGTGCATACTACATTTTTCTGAAATGAAATGACCCTTGAGCAAGGATGTGAGTGAGAGGTGACAGAGCTATGTGAGGTCATCAGAAAAACCCTTCCAGGCCCTGAGGTGGAAACTTGTTTATCATGTTTTAGGAATAAAGGTAAAAGTGGTGTAGTTGAGCACAGAATGAGGAAGCTGAAGAAAATGAGACAAAGAATCATCTGAGGAAGACCTCGTGGTGGTTTTACACCTGGAAGTTTTACAACGACCCTCCTTTTAAAAGTAGAAGCCTCTTGCTTCCCTCCTAAATGTGGGTCAGATTTCAAAACTTGGCTCATGAATGCAAAAAGAAGGGGTGCTATGTAACTTCCAACATTAGATAACTAGAAAAGACAGCTTGTACCCTCCTGATCTCTTGAAATGTCAGATACTATTGTGCAAACACTCAAGCAGTCATTACAAAAAGATGGAGGAGACGACAGACAGAGACTGAGCCGTGTGGCTTCTACCAAGAAACAGCATTCACACACCAAGTGTGAGAATCAACCTAAATAACTTGCTCCAAACACCGTCCTGGCTGCTCTGTGACCACACTGTAGCAGGAAGCCAGGAATGGCGGTAATTGCAGGAGCCCAGACTAAGGAATGCACTGGCCATATAAAAGTGGTACTAACTGAGGAAGTGTTTAAGTTGTAGAGAAATCTGAAAGTAGACAGCCGACGGGGTTTGCTAATACACTGGATGAGGAACGCGTGTGAGAGAGGACTGAGTCAAGAGTTCCTCCAAGGATTTTTAGTCTAAGCATCCAGAAGAAAATGGACCAGTATTCACTGTGTTAAGCAGGGCATGGAAGGCTTGGTACTTTCCCTCTGAACATGGCAAAATATAGGTGTCTACTAAGCATCCGAGATGCCGAGAAGGGAAATTTGCCATGGACTTTCCAGCCCAGAGAAAGTATGACTTACAGTACCCTGTGAACTAGAATAACTGATGAGTAATGATGGAAGAAAAGAAAGCCATCCCAAAGGCTGGGCCTTCACTATATCTTGATATCTGGAAAGTAAGAAGAATCTGTGATAGACCACAGAACAAGAGAACATGATTATACAAGTATATATGAGTCATACATAAACAGAAATCTAAGAAAACGAAAGTATACCTAATTATAGAAACAATACATGATAATGGTATCAGTGGTCAAATTAAAATGCAGAGACTCTCAATCTGGATGTTTTTTAAGGTTCAGTTGTTTACAGGAGATAAATTAGACTCACATGTAAAAAATATGAAAGATTTATTGAGCTGACAGTATATATGTATGTATATATATATATAGAGAGAGAAAATGTACTAATGTAAGATGAAACAAACTAACACAAAATAGGTTTCCAGATATTGAAATTTTATTTTTTAAAAAGAATCAAATCAGTACAAAACTAAAGTAACTATAAATATATACATATCAACCATAGCCCCACCTCCCCAAAAATGCGGCAGGAACTAAAGAGCAAAATGAACAATTTAACAATAAAAGCTAGAGACTTAACTATTCTACTCTCAACAAGTAGACTAAGAGACATTTCGAAAAAGTTTCCAAGGACACATAAGGTGTCAACACTGTGGTAATCTTCTGGACTATCCCCATTAGGACTGTCCCATTCTACTCACGTTCTTCCCAAATTCATGCAACTCTTTCTCCAAGATGAATTTGGAACACAATCCTGAAAGACACAATCCTACAGATCCTAACTCACTGAGGGTGTAACTCAGTGACAGAACGTCAGCCTCGCGGGTATAAGACCTTGACTCTAACCCCAAGCACCTGCAGAAACCAGCCAAAGAGCATAACTCAAAATGCCGGATACCAACTGGTCAAAATTCCTAAAGCCCAACAAACCTGAAAAGTCAAAATCTGAAAAATGATCGTTGTAGAAAAATAACTCAAAGCAATTCTTTGAAAGAGTTAACTGGAGACAGGAATATAGCTCCGTGGTTAGTGTTTGCCTAGTACACATAAGGCCCTAGGTTTGATTCCCAGCAGTACACACACACACACACACACACACACACACACACACTCACGTTTATCTACACTGTTTTCAATAGGATACAATTAAAAAGTTTAAGACTCTGTAAACTACTTTGCACAATAGAATAAGCAATATCAACCTATTTTTTGCAAGCATAAACAGATATACCAATAACAGTCACAATGGTTTTGAACAGATTATAGTTGATAAGGAAAAAGTTGAAAAAGCTAAATGTCTACGTGTACACCTCTGTGGTTGGTAATTGAATGTGTGGGGTGTTATAACCGCCATCATCAAAACTCAATGGCAAAATATTTCCACAATATTGTTTTAAAGAATCATAATATTAAAATATCATTTTCACTTTTTAAAAAGTGAATGAAAATAGCAGCAGGTCACCTTTGCCTATTCATTAACTCAACAAGCCAAGAGCTTGAGAAACTAGATATTCTGTGTGTGCAGATGTACAGAAAGGGCATTTGTCTTTTATTTTGGACCTTCCAGTGACTTGACATATACTTTGAATACTCACATGTAAGTTCATCACCGTGGTAATACACTTTTGCTGAGTCAAATCTATAAATAATGGTGAAGTGAATTAAAAATCTTTAAAAGTCTTCATAAAATTTATACTTTTTAGTACTGAAAATGACAAAAAGATGAAATGCATAGGATAGAAAATTATAAAATGTAATGCCGGGGATTTAAAATAATGCAGGGAGAGCTAGGGTTGCCACACAGTGGTAGAGTACCTGCCTAGCATGAGTGAGACCCTGGGTTCAATCCTCACGACTGCCAAAAGAAATGAACGAACAAGTATATTTATAAAGCCAGAAAATTAAATGATAAAAATCTAATGAAAAACTACCTAAGGGGAAAAAAATGAACACATAAAAAGCACTTTTTAGACAGCTGGTGGGTAATTACATGAGGCAGTCCAGGGAGCTGGCTAAACATCCAACATTAACTGTGACTTCAAGTTTCAAGTCATGGTGAATGGCCACACCTTTCTTTTAGATGTCATTCAGATTTATTTTGTACATAGTGGATATACACCTTGTCCACACAGGCACATACCATAACCTTCTTTGGAAACATCCTCCAAGACACACCCCAGTACTACTTTACCCAGTTTCTAGGTCTTCACTCTCCTGATACGTTACAGCTATGCGGCATGCAGCCAGAAGCATATTAACCCCTCCCAAGGATTTGTCTTCTGTCACTCTTACAGGACTTTTCACCCCCATAATAGGAGCTGCTGTTCTCAGACTTTCAATGTTCAGCACTTCAAGCTTTGGGGATACTGATTTTTGTTTGGCCTTTAGAACATTTTAAATTTGGCAATTTTAGAATCTCAAGCTTTTGGTGTTTGGGGGTTTCAGCATTGAGTAGTATGGCACTAGAATTGTAATTTTTAGAGTTGGCACTACTCTAGAAGAGACAACATACTAAACTATTGAGCAAGCCTTAACGTGCTTAATGTTCTCCAACTATTTCGTTGTGAAATCAGAAGTCAATAACAGAGAAGCATGAAAAATTCACAATATGTGTAACGTAATTAAGACATGCTTACATAATCAATTGATCAAGAAGAAACAACACAAGAAGTTTCATAGAAAATCACATAGCAATACTTTGAGGAGAAACTGAGGAACCTCACACCAAAATGTTTATGATAAACAACACAAAGGGAAGGTTAGCCTGTAAAAGTAAATTTCAAACCAATAGTTTAACCTACTTGAAGACACCACAGAAGGAGAGAAAATTAAACTCAAAGGAAAAAGGAAAGAGAGAGGGAAGAAGAAAGAGAGAGCGCATGCAAAGGTAGGAAGTAGCCCGAGGAGAAGACCCCAGGGAAATAAAGAATAGGAAAACAACAGAAATAATAAAACTTAAGGTTGATCTTTGAAAAGAGAAACATGATTTATAGACATTTACTTAGACTAACCAAGCAAAGAGAAGAGACAAAGTATTAAACTTGAGAGGAATAACATGGTTATTTTATTACTATGAAATCTTACAAAAAGAAAAAAAATCTATAGAAATTAGCATAAACAACTATACACAAACAGACATTTTAGAAAAAAATGAACAATTGTTAGAAAGATAAAAAAGAACTCCAGAAGAAATAGAAACTATGCCTGGAGTTACAACAGTTAAGAGTTAAGTTAGTAATAAAAGACTGTTTAAAAAAATAAAAGGCAGATGGAGCGGAGGTAGGGGGTTGGAATGGGTTGAGATGTCTTCAGTAGGAAGCTCTACCAAACATTCAAAGAAGTCATACCAAATCCTATACAAGCTCTTTCAAGTAATTGAAGAAGAAATGCTCATGTCATTTTATCAAGTCTGTGTTCCCCTGATTCTAAATTTAGACAGCGTCATCACAAGTACAGATAAATGTCTTGTGAGGATAAACACAAAATTCTGAATAACTATCACCAGTATAAAAGCAGCCACTCATGTGACATACCGTACATCATAATGGTGATTTATCATAGAAGTATTAGTGTGATTTAACACCTGAAAATTCCAGGGCCTAGGATAGAGTTTAGTAATAAAGAATATTGCCCAGAACAAAATCGTGGGTTCAACACCCAAGACTGAGAGAAAATTAATATAGCATAACAATGAATCAAAAAGCAAAAGCACACATAATCATTTTGAAGGATGACTAAGATATTTAACAAAACTCAGCACTACTTCCTCATTTTAAAACTTATTCTACAAACTAGAAATGGATAGAAATTGCTCAGCTTGATTAAACATAGGCATATAAAGGGGGCAGGGAACAACATAACACTTAATGGTGAAAGACTAAGAGCTCTCCCCCTAAAACCAGGAGCAAAAACAACAAAAAGGAGTTTCCTCACCACTTCCAGTAATGGAAGAGATTGTAGCCAAAGCAATCGAACAAGAAAAGTAGAAAGTATCTTTACAGTTACCTCTTATTGGAGTCTAACATAATCTTGTAGACAGGCGTTGAGGATCATACAATGAAAAATCTCACGAATCCACAAAAAAAGTTTATTAAAACTAATAAGCAAGTCCTGCAAAGGTGCAGTATCAATGTGCAATGAACAATGGTATCTCTACAAAAGTACTAAAGGAAATGAAAATAAAAATCACGAAACATTGTCTTTCAAAGTAGCACTAAGAATAATAAAATATTTTGGAATATGTCCACTAAAAGAGCTTTAAAACATAAACTCTGAAAATTGCATGTTTGAATAGCAAATAAAATTTCATTAAATGAAAAGATATCTTATATCCATGGACTTAATGTGTGCTTCCATATAAAAATTCTTGAACTGACTTATATATTGACTGCAATACTAGTCAAGTCTCAACTGTTCTTTTTTTTTTCAGATATTTATGAACTGATACTAAAAAACATGAAAGTTTAAGAGAGCTACAATAGTCAATATAACCTTGGGAGAAAAAAAAACATAGTTATAGTCAAGATAATATGGGGGGGAAATGCACTTGGAGAAATTATGCTTCCCAAGCTCAAAGCGTACAAAACAGTGTGGTATTTGTGTGAAAAACAGAGAAGTAAGCTAACGGGGTAAAATCATGACTCCAGAAATCACACATACACCTGTTCTATTTTTTTTTTTTATACTAAAGTACCAAAATCGTCCTATAGCCTTTTCAATAAACGCTGTTGGAAACAACTGGAAAACTGCATGAAAGAGAATGGAGCTGGAACCTTTCCTCACTCCACATGAAAGAATTAACCCAAAGAGGATCGAAACCAATACAACTCCTAAAGAAAGCACAGGGGCGTGTTGCATGGGTCAAACAACAGCACCTCTACTTATCACCGAAAGTATGAGTGGCAAAGGAAAAAGTACATAAGCTAGACTTTATTAAATTAAAACTTCCCAAGCTTCAGACGGCGCTGTTATGAAAGGCAGCACATGGTAGGTCAGCAAATAACTATAAGCTGTGAATCTGATAGGGGGCTTGTATCTACAATATGTAAGTAATCCCTCTAACTCCATACAAAAGATCAAATAACCCAATTAAAAACTGGGTAAAGGGTATGAAGAGACATTTCTCTAATAGAATAAGCGTATGAAAAATACTCACTATCATTCGCCATAAAGGAAATACGAATCAACCATAATGAGATACTGTTTCTTGCCCACTGGAATGACTGTAATAGAAAGACAAAAACACTGAGTAAGTTATGGAGAAAAGTAAACCTTTGTATGTTGTTGGTGAGAATTTGTAAAATGTCACAGCCACTTTGGAAAACAGTCTGAGGTTTTCAAATGTTAAACATAGCCAGAAGATCTACCACTACACAAGTAAATTGCTTGCCCACACAAACCTTTTGAAAATAAAAATGTTATTTGCATGCAAAATCTCTTCCTGAGTTGTTTATAGCAGCATTGACCACAGCAGCTGTTAGTAGGTATAATAGCCATGGAGGCTCCTGCTTTAAAGCCATTTTAAAGGGGAGTGAAGTTATAGAAAGAATTATTTTAGAAATCCCAGGAAGAATATTTCTGATAAGTGATTAGCTTGAGGAGAGCTTGTTCACTCCCAGAACCTTAAAGAGACAAGACTTTCTATAACACAAAGATCTTGGGCTAGGAATACATGTCAATGTTGGGGGTCCTTGCATGTCAAGGATGCCCAGGTTTCAGTTACAGGGAGGTTTTACAACTTATTTTTCATTACTGCTACCCTACAGAGTCTTTGAGGCATTTGCCTGATTGTCCCCTGAAATTTAAATACTACAGACCAATGCTTCATGCGTAAGAACCAGCATTGTCCCCTGTTGAGAAATCATATATTAGAACAATAAATCCAAGGGAATGGGGACAGAGAGAGAGAAAGAGAGAGAGATTGGGATTAAATGAAATAGCAGGCGCCAGAACCATTCACTCACACCACTAACGTCTTTACATAACCTATGTTGAATTACTTAGCAAAGATAAGAGGAAAAGAAAAGCAGATGGAAGTGAAAACAAACTAGAACAGTTACAGCCAGTGTCTGGTACCATGCGATGATGGGTTCTACCACGGTATGTGATAGATCTTAGAACACACATCCTAGGTGAACTGTTGGGCATCTTTAAAATGTCTTTATTCAGAAGAAGAAAATACTAGTTATTTGTTATGAATCTGTGTTCGAAAAACATACCACAGATAGTTCTACGCTCCCGCCAACATGACATGCCCATGTCCTTACTGGCAACTTTAAGAAGCATACAGACTTCCTATGTCTATGGACCCTGTGAGAGAACCACTTGGCAAGCTCTGTGACTGTCAATATCTCTTCACTTCCTGTGAAGAAATGCAAGACTTTACTTTAAAAGGAAGATGCGTGTGTAGTTGTGGTATTGCTACCATGTGACAATGAGAGAGGAGAAGAAGAAAGACATTTTACAAGAAATGAACCAAGGATGAGGGAGAACAGTGACTGAGGGAGGCCTGTGGGAATCATAGCTGACCATAGCTGGACCTCTAGGGATACTTGACCTAGGTATCAGGAAGCATCCCATCCTAGCAGTTCTCACTGGACCACTCTTTAGGAGTCAGCTACATCTAGGAGGCAGAGCTGGGACACTCAAAGTTCAAGAGAAGCATTCCTAGCAGAGAGTAAGCAATAGGTTCTACTGAGGAGGAGGAGGAGAAGGAAGAGGAAGAGGAGAAGAGGGAGAGGAGGAGGAAGAAGAGGCTAAGGAGATGGCTCAGTGAGTAAAGTGATGGCAGCTACTCCAGTGTAAGACCAGAGATCCCCAGTGCCCACTCTGCTTTTTCTTTTCTTCTCCCGTTTTCTTTTTTCTTTTTCTTTTTTTTTTCATCTCATTAGATGAACACTAAAGCTCATTCCATAACTTGGATATTGTAAATAACTTTTAAGTTTCTGTTTTAATTTGGGATGTCAGGGAAGGGACAGGAAGAATAGTTTGTTTTGATGTTTTGTGGGGGCTTACTTTGGGATGGTTGTTTGCAGTGGCAGAGGTAAATCACAATGGCCTTAGCACAATATTTTTTTAAAGCCCAGCACAATGATACAATTCTGTGATCCCGGTGCCGGATAGACAGAGCTAGGGAGCTCCCCAGGGCTTACTGGGGAATCCAGGTTCAGTGAAAGGCCCTGTCCCCCCAAATAAAGTGGAAAACAATAGAGAAAGACATCTGATGTCAACTTCTGGGCTCCACATCTGCACAAATGGGAAAGCATAACCCCGCACACGTGTATACAAAACACACACACACACACACACACACACACACACACACACACACACCAGAACTCTAGGACTTAAAATATGAGTATACGGCATAGCTCACATAGTAACCCACACAGAGACATCCTGTCTAGAAGGGCACCTGAGACATGGCACTCCAGTTCACATTTCAGAAAGTGTACAGATACAAGTACGCGACAGAGGATTTTAGGAGACATTGTGTCTGGTCATAAAACCCACTGTTTTAAGAGGTCCATCTAGGTGGCAAGCCTTTTCGGTGCTTAGCCACGCTTCTTACACAAAACCTTGTTTAATAGAATGTAGATTTCGCTCTTTTATTCTCTGTATAAGAACTCTTTGAAGGAGCTGCTGGCGACTGTCCTCTCCTGGCCTCACTGTCACTTGAATGCATTTCTTAGGCAGTAAACATGAGACCCTCTAAACCCTGCCTGTCCCATCCTGCAGCTCCTTTGCAGCTGCCTCCCTGTGCCTGGCTTCTGACCCCGTCCCGTCCTGGCTGTGGTCTGTGCTGTTCCCATCCTGGCTCTGACAACTGCTAGTGACCTCACCCCACCGCTGAGCCTAGATAGGACAGTTGTGTTCCAAAGGTCACCAGGCAATGGGGTGTTTGGAACTCAAAGAATTTCCCCACAGAGAACGATCATTATAAGTAGTGATGATTCCCAGGCCCATCCACAAAGGCCCCTTTAGCTCACTGTGGTGCTGCCGCAGATGTCCAAAGCCACCTTCTTTCCTTGTCTAGGAAGTTGGCCTGAAGGCACACAGAAAAGAGAACGGCTGCCCCTTGAACTTTAGCAGTCCCCATGGAAACATGGAAGGGGAAAACTCCAGGAAGCCAGAAAGAGGTTGATCAGTATCCCAGACTGAGGTCACCCAAGCAGAGGTGAAGGAGGCCAGGAGTTCAAGACACATAGCCGAGGGCACCTCTCTCACAGAGCCGGAACGACGGCGGACTAAAAACAGACAGTCCCAGCACAAGGTGTGGGACCACTAATCTGATCTTTTCTAAGCAGGCTGGCATGACTGAAATGCTTCTCTTGACTACCCAGTACCTTCCCCCGCCCCCCTGGTAACTCTGCCATCGTCTGGTTCTTAGAAAACTCTTTAGCAGATTCTCTGAATCTTTGACTACTGTATCCTGCTTACCAGATATCGGCAGATAACTGGCTTTTTGCACAGCAAGGCTGACTTTCTGCTATTGGTTCGACACTGTGTTGATGGAAGGGGTTGTTTGTTTTGATAGCACCACGTCCATGTTAGATAAGTATAACTCCCAGAGACCCCTCTTCCCCATGTGCTCCCCTTGT
This sequence comes from Psammomys obesus, assembly GCF_907164565.1. Lineage (NCBI taxonomy): Eukaryota > Metazoa > Chordata > Mammalia > Rodentia > Muridae > Psammomys > Psammomys obesus. The sequence goes on from NW_026585895.1 coordinate 22,758,638, forward strand.
CCGGGAATCAGTCGGCCTTCCGTTATCATCTCTGTCAGGTTTATTCTTCGCTCTTTTCTCATATCTGTAGGTGCTTCCTTAGAGTTTAGCATGTAGAAAGCCCAGGGTCTGACCCCCAGAACCACATAATACCAATATGATGGCACATTGCTGTAATTCCAGCACATGGGAGATGGAAGTAGAGAGGTCTGAAATTCAAGGTCAGCTTCAGCTACGTAAGGAGTTTGAGGCTAGTCTGGGCTATAAGAGACCAGTTACAAACAACAGAAACCTGGAATGTTAGAGCTTTGTGTGTGTGTGTGTGTGTGTGTGTGTGTGTGTGTGTGTGTGTGTGTGTGTTGGTGATCAAACTCAGCGTTTGCGCATACAAGGCAAGCATACTGCCAGGGAACTGTACTTGGCTCACGTCATTCCTGCACAGGCCCCTCAGTGTCCCATGTCCCTGGTGCTTTGGACCCAGCAGGACCTTTGCCAGTGTCTTCCTTGAGAAGTTTAGGCTGAAAACACCAAGGGCACAGTGCTGTTTGCTTAGCACCCTACAGCTGCCCTGCCTACATCCTTCGGTCCTGAGACCTCAAGGCTCTGGTTAAATGCTCCTTACGCTTTTCCTCGAGTCAGAGGGACATGATTTTCTGGTGACAGGGACGACGGATAACAGTCTCCACCCCATGACTCAGTGGACACGTTTTAAAGTTACCTACTTGTGGCAGGTCCAATCCCTCTTGGGGGGAGGGGGAGGGGATGAAACGAGAGTGAGTCTGCATATTGATAAAATCACAGGTATATTCAGCAAAAGACACGGGTCGCCTCAGTCCTTTGTGTTGATTATTTTCCTAGAACAGAGACATGTGACAATGAACTAACAGTCACTCACCCCAACCAAGAGAAGAGGAAGCAGCTCAGAAGCCTAGGTTGGCAGGCATTTGTTACAATCAATTTGTACTCAAAAAACCAGACGTGGTGGTGCAGGTCCTCAATCCCAGCACCGGGGAGACAAGGCTGGAGGATTAGCCTCGGATATCCCAAGGCCAGCCTTGTCTCAAACAACAACAACTGTTCCAGAGGCTTTGTGCTGGCAAGAAAGAGCCCAACATCAAAGGCGGGAAAAGGGTGTGGTGGTGTAGCACAAAAGAATTTTCTAGCCACCCCCACCCCAAGCCCTTCTGTGCAATAGAAAATAGTGAAAATGTTGGCAGCAAGACAAGACAAGTGGGATTTTTAGACTTGGAAAAGTATAACATCACATGAAGTTCTTAATGATATCTAGTATTAATCTCAAACTAACAGCGGAAGCCAACTCGAGGGTTTATGATTATTAAATGAGACAACGCTCCAAATGTCTGAGAAGAGACATCTTCGCAGCAGAGGTGGCCGGGAGAGCAGATAAGCTTGTTTTTCTTTGTTTTAGCATTTTCCTCCTCCACTTCCTATCATTTCCTTCTCTAGAGAAGAAAGGGGCTAGAGAGAAAAAAAAATCCTCTTTGTAATAGCTGCTCCAGTTTCTGCCCTGAGAAATCCGCTCTATTTATTAACCACTCCTCTCACTGAAGAAATTCCACTAAAATTCCTTCAGGGCCTGGCTGCCTTTCAGCTTCTCTCTGCACATTCCTGCCTCTATGTATGTCACCATCTTAAATAGCTGTGCCTTCTGTGCTTTAATAAGGTCTCTTCTAGAATCTTTTTTTTTTTTTTTAAGAACACAGACCTAGTTTTTCTAAGTTTCTGAATACCTCAGATTCTGTAAGCCTCCATAATACTAATTAATTTCTTTTCTGCCTTGTCTGTGTCCTCACTGGTTGGCTAATAGCATAAGGACCAGCGCTGACCTCATTACAATAACTTCTTGCATGGAATCAAAATGATCCCTCCAGGCTGGTATTTGAATTCCACCCCCTCCCATCCTGCCTCCTCCCACAGGCCCCATGTTAAAGATTTAGGTGTGCATTCATCATAGGTTCCTATTCTTTCTAGGTCTCAATTTGGGGCTGCTAAAAATTTTAGGAAGATATATTGTTTCTTTGGTAAGTTCATGACGTGGCCAAGCATTGTACTGTGTGCATAAGGAGCCCTAAACAACAGACAGTGTAGCTTGGAATTACTGTCAGGGGTTGTGGGGGTGGGGGTAGAGAAAACTGTAAACATCCTGTTGTCTTCCTGTGACAGAAGCTTGCTTGAAAAGCTTTCAGAAGCTCTTAGGAGGAGCGGCCCACCCTTAGGGTCTGAGCGTTCAGCCAACTTTTCATTTTGATTGCACCCAGATGGACACTTTTGAGGTGTGGTCCTATGAGAAAAGTCTCAGAGCTCTCTCACAAATCCAGACTAGTGAAGTGTTTTGTAAACGCCTTCTCCCCACTCTTCATCCTTTCCCCTCCCGCCTGCTTAAATCACCTCCAAAACTAGCAATTGTAGCAAAACCTAGCACTGAAATAATGAATTTATGGGCTCTTCTCTGGGATGACTGCACAGGGTAAAAAACGTGCCCCCCCCCCAACTTGCTGGACTCCTTCAGGTTCTCCTGTTGTGGCCTTCTGACATTTCCTGTGTGCCTCTGTAAACCCTCAAGGCAAGAGTGTTTCAGGCATGCTGCCGTCTTGCACATTAATACTGAAGTTAAGTTGGAACCTGCGGTGGCCCTCCTCACCCTCATTCCTGCTCCAACTCCATTCTGTCTCTCAGGGGATGAAACTGTCTTTGCCTAAACAGAAAAAAAAGGCATCGTGTCTGCTGATGTTTACTTTGTGTGTTTGCATCATCATGATACCCCTATATAATCATACTGACAAAGCTGAATGCTGGGGAGTCATGGACCTCCCTGGAAGCTCTACTTGAAGACACCCCTGCTACCCCGAGCTGTGGCAGCCAGTGAGGTCTGTCCAGCTTGATCGGCAGCTCCTTTAATATTGAACCCTTTTTCTCTTCCCAACCTTCAGCTCTGCTCCATATCTGGCTGGGCTGCCTCGGGGCCTCGCATCCACTCCTCTATGTCCTGTGACACCTTCCCTTTCCCTGAGAGGGATGCCTCAATCTTGGATGAAAGAAGTCATCTGGAGGTACGGGTGAGTAAGATGAAATGAGCTGTTGATGGCTTTCTGCCTGCCACAGTGAGAGGGTAGAGGAGGTCAGGTTGCATAGTGAGGCCCTGCAGAGACAACAGGCAAGAGAAGAGTCCAGGGCCCTCAACCCTGTGGCTCCACTACCTAAAGGTCTTTCTTAAGCTGCTTAAGAGCCTTCCAGAAGCCTCTGGCACCTTAAGATCTGCAAACATTGATCCATTAGCATGTACTTCAGACCATTGTCTTGGGCTTTGGTACTTGTGACCCAAACTATTTTCACTAGGGGCCTCTTCCCTCTGGGGTGGCACTATCTATAATGAAATAATAAGAAACATGGGAAGATGCCCAATACTAAGAAATAGGAGCATGGCCCAGACTGAGTAGACATTATGGAGATATTAGAAAGCATTATAAAGCTCCCATAAGGAGTTACCCATAAGGTTAGTGAGGCATACAATGGTTGATGCAAAGAAAAGGAGAAAGTAAGAAGCTATGGTACAGAAAAGCAAAGTCAGAGAGAACAGCAGGAAAAGCAGAAGATAAAGACAGCTATCAGCTATAGAAGACAAGAAACCCCATCTCAGTGGGAACAGGTCTAAGGAAGTTCCATTTAGAAATATATAAAATGGGGACATGTTTCAGTCTTAAGGCAATGCAACCAGGGCACAAAGCAGACCAATCACATAACAGCTCTAGTATGGTCTGGGCCTCTAGACCATTGCTAGGAATCAGAATCAGGAGATGGTGTCCATTATGTCTATCTAATGCCAGTCTCTCTATTTCTCTCTCTTTCTCTCTCTCTGTCTCCCTTCCCCCTTCTTCTTCTCCCAAAATCAAGTGGGACATTCGTGGCCCCTAATCTTTAGCATCATGCTGGCCATTTTATTTTGAAATGCTTCCAGTTTGTAAGAAACTGTGCTAGTAGAGAAAAGAAATATGCACCTTAAAAGCAATCAAGATATAGTTAATCCAAGCTGGAGGTATAGCACAATGGTAAAGCGCAAATATCCAAATATCTCACACATACAAGGTTCTGAGTTCAGTATGTCAGGCCTATCCAGAGGAGCCTAATTTCTAAGGAGAGAGTTATAGTTAAGTGTGTGTGTGTGTGTGTGTGTGTGTGTGTGTGTTAGTTGCTTCTTTTCCGTCGCTGCTCCAAATAGCCCTAACCAGGGATAAAAAAGCTATCATGTATTAGCCAATATGGGACACTCCTCATTCAAGCCACCGCAATAAGACATGGTGGACCCTTGGCAGGGAACTGCCTGGTGTTCACCAGCCTCAGGATGAGAGCAGATTAAACCAAGACAGAGCCAGGAAATGCCAAGCCCATCTTTCATTGCCTCTCCCTTCCTGCCTCTGTACACACCACCCTCCCCTACCTCTTCCTCTTCAACAGCTTTTTCTGCACTTTTGAACCTTTTGACAGCGAGTTTTGGTTTGTTTGTTCCATTTGAAATATAATTCCCTCCCAACTAAAAACAAAGAGGATTATTTGATACTTGTCAGCAGCTATGCTGTTTGGCTGATTGGCTGGCTTTGTTGATTGACTGACTCATTCTTTCATTGGTTTTTATATTGTCAAGAAGGCTCAGGGGCTGGGTTGCAGCCTACCATGTGTAAAGCTTTGGGTTTAGCATGCAACTAAAGATAAAAGTGCAAGAAATGAAAAGAGATGGAGAGGAAGGGAGACAGAAAGGCAGAAGAACAGAAGCACTGCTAGGAAATTCAGAGTCCCAGAGAAAACTACTGCAGCAGGCCTTTTTATTTTTCTTTTTATATAATAAATTTGATCATGTTTTCTCCCTCTCCCAAACCCTTCCAGAACCCCTCCACCTCCCTACCCGCCCAACCTAATGTTCTTATTCTCTCTGTGTAAGAGCCAGAGATGGTGAATAACCCTTTATTGGTTTGAATGAAATTGGCCCCCAGAGGCTCATATATTTTTATGCTCAGTCCCCTGCTGATGAAGCATCAGGGAAGTATTAGGAGCTGCGGTCTTGCTGTAGTAGGCAAGGCCTTGTTGAAGGAGGTGCATCATTAGGGGTGAGCTTTGAGGTTTCAGGCCCTGTGTCATGAGCTCTGTCTGTCTGCTGCCTGAGGATCAGGGCGCGAAACTTCCAGCGCCTTCTCCAGCACCAGGCCTGCCTGCGGGCCTCGATGCTCCCCGCCATGATGATGAGCTAGCCTCAGGTGGACACTTTCCTTTATAAAAGTTGCCTTGGTCATGGTGCTTCTTCACAGCACCAGAACACTGAGATAGACTGCAAGGAAACAGTATCTTCCAGACACAGCAGAACTGATGCACACAGAAACTCACAGAGACTAGCGCGACCACCGAGATCTACACAAGTTCCCAGGCCTGGGAAGGAAAAGCGGCTCCGCCTCTAACAGAGGAACTATGTACAGTTGTTATCCAATGGTGATGGGGATATTCGTTTCCTCCAATGGAGTGCCAATGGAAATAATAAAAGCACTACAGGACAGACCCCATGCCCAGGAGCGCCTGACCTACACAAAACAGTGTGTGTGTGTGTGTGTATACTTTTTGTTTAGTTTTCTTTTTGTTTTAGCGATTTTTGTCTTATTAGTCTTTAACTTGTTTTTATTTATTTATTTATTTGTTTTTAGACAGAGAAAGTCTCTCTCTCTCTCTCTCTCTCTCACACACACACACACATATATACACACACAGAGAAAGAGAGAGAGAGACCCAGTATTTGTAAGAAACTTGAAAAAAAATACTGACAGCAAAAGAAACTTGCTGTGGAAATCTGTATAAAACTGCCATGCAATATGCTTAAGACTATTCTGTGAAAATACTTGAGAATTTCAATCTAATTAGTAACTATTTCAAATAAATTCTGGCCCAATTAATTTACCTTCTACAACCTTGTGTTAGGAAAATTCCCCAGAAGCCCCTGAAGACTGGTATTTCCCCTTGTACACTCTCTTAATCTCCTCCCGTTGAGTGTGGACAGGACCCATGACCATGAGATCAATTGCTCTCATAACTGGGCTGCAAAGGTGAAGAGATTTTGTACTGGGCCTGCTCTGTTGAACTTGAATTCATGCAAAAAAGGCTGCCTTGATGGCTCTGGACTGCTCAGGTGAACCTCCAGAAGATTCGAAGTAGCTATGTGTAATCTCTTCTATCTTTGAAGAAACCAGCTGCCCTGTTATGTAAGAGCTGTGTGGCTGGGACCCAAAGGCAGCTTCAAAAAGACAGGGAGACTTCCAGCTATGAAAGAGAGAGAAAGGGCCACCAGTCTTACAATTCAAAGGACAGAATTCTGGAAAAATCCATGGAGCACTGAAGCAAACTCCAGCCCTCAGAAGACAGCACAGCCTCCATCATTCTGATTTTTACTTTAGGGAGCCAGCAAAACTCTGGCTTAGACATCTGGCCTGGAGAAACGGGGTGATAATTTATGAATGCCATTCTAAGCCACTGAGTTTGTGGGTATTTATTTATACGCTCGTTTGCTGTTGAAAATGCAGACAAACGCTCCAGAAGATAACCTTCAGTGAATGGCATAGGGGCAGGAGCCAGGGAACCTGAGGAGAACGTCCTCAAGTTGATACAGGTGTCTCCATTCAGAGAAACTAATTCAAAAGCATGGTTAAAAAAAAAAAATCAGCCTTCAGCAAAGGAAGCCTGGAAGTAAACAGTGGCATTCATAGCTCAAGGGACAGCTGAGTGTCTGAGAATGCCTGTGTTGCAGATGTGTCCGAAATACCTGTAAGCAACTTGAGAGAAAACTGGGAGCACTTAGCAAGATTGCAGTAAAGATGGGTAACGTCATTTGCAGGGAAATGGCTGTAAGTGAAAGCCCAACATGTTAATCAAAATAAGCCAGACTCATAAGAGAGAAATTGGAGGTTGGTGAAGTGGCTCAGGGGGGTAATAGTACTTTTTGGGTAAGCATGAGAACTTGAGTTCATATTCCAGCACCAGAGAGAGAGAGACTGCATGCTTTATCTCATTTATAGAGTCTAGATTCACACACACACACACACACACACACACACACCAAGAAAGCAAAAAGGTAACCATCTGAGGATGAAAGACAGCATAGAAAAGGGAGGGGACAGATGAGGACAAGAAACAGTAACACAGACGTCATAAAATCCTATACTTGGTAGGCTAAAAGAAGCTAATTAAGGAAGAGGGCTGAAATACATCATCTCTATCTTTTGACTTTGAATATCAAAATAAATTACGCTTATTGAAGAAAGTTTGCACTAAACAGCAAAGAAAATATTTCAAAAGACATATTGGTAGTACAGTTTTCACCATATGTTCTTGGCGTCATCCTCGCTTGTTTTCTATCTCTTCACGTGTTTTGTTTTTGTTTTTGCTTGTCTTGTTTGAGACAGGATATCACCACATGCGTAGCCCCGGCCAGCTTCCAACTCTGTTTGCTTGTGTGTGCCTCACGATTGCTGGGGTTACACGTGTGAATGGCACACCCAGCTCTTTCACTTTCTTTAACCTAGTCACTAATACCCTCTTGCATTGCATGTTTCCATCAATCACAGTTTTCAAAAGCAAATACTCCAGAAGAGGAACTGCGTGGGCTAGATCATTCCATCTCAACGCACGTATGCAGTGATTTACTTAACTAGCCTCATATTAGCAGCAGCTAAAGCACTTCTTGATTTAAAAAAATATGTACTCCCAACCTGGGCAAAACCTTCAAGCACCAAAACCTGCAGGAAACGCTATTAGTTCCTGGCACTTCTTGCCTTGGCGTTTGACTGCACTCACCCTGTTCAAAGAGCCTGAAATCAACCTGGTACTGTCAAAAAGCCCGTCTTAGCCCCGCCACTTCCTCTGTCCTCGGATACTCTCCTTGTTCAAACATGCTCTGCTCCATCCAGATTATTTGTCCTTGCTGCAGTTTCCTCCCCTGGGAAATCTGTTCTCCCCTGGCCTCTCCCTCTGTCTCCTTTGTAAACAGTAGGTATCACCCGAGATTTGCCCCGACTGATGTTAACTTTCTCCATACCGAAAGGCCTTGCTCGGTCTGTAGGTCCTTCTTTTCTGAGCCCTGCAAAATGACCCTTGCAAGCTTCCCACCATGTGACCTTGTTTTCCTGACACCGTCTCCAGTTGGCTTTGTCGTCTCTCCAGCTTGCCTGTCTATTTTGTCACATGTTGGCACTCAGCATGGAAAGGCCACTGGCGCGGGTACAAGGGAAAGGTGAAGGCAGTCCTTGACTCCAGGCCCACTCTTGATGGGTGACTGGCATGCTCATGGGAGAAGGCCCCTTCTTCAGTACCAGTGTCTTTGGTGGGCAGTACTGTGTGACAACATGGCTGTTTTCAGACATGCCTGCAGGCATGTGCCAGTTAGTTCTGAGCCTAAAGACATGTCGCTTTACCATTTGCTTTAGTTTATTCATCTGCAGGACAGCAGTGGTGATATTCTTAACCACTGTTGAGTTGTAGAGGCAATGTGTGACCCTTAGTGTAGGCTTTAGCAAACAGTAATAAGATCAAAATAAGACTGTGAGTAGGTGTCGGCTGTTCCTAATTGAGAATGTTAATATAAAATTTTCCTGAGAAAAGTAAGGAAAGGTTGGGATTTCAAGTCGAGGGAAAGGGTAGACACAACAGGAGGATATTTCCATTTGAAGAGAACAGTGTATGTAGAGACCTTTGCTGAGAGGGAGCTCAACTTGCAAGAAGTGACAAAACAAAGGATGGATGGCATGTACGGAAAGTGAATTGGCTGAGAGGCAAGACCTGGCCGGATGAGGCTTTGTGGCATGTTTGTGACTTAACTCTCAATCATGAATGCAGTATTTTCAGCTGGAACTAGGGGTGAGATGAAGATGATAAGATATTTGCATTCCAAAAGCTGTAGATATGGGACTCAGGTTTGCAGGCTGCTCTGTTAAGAGTAAGCCTGAGGTGAGGGCCACCTAGACAAGCTCGGGGATCTGGCGATGAACACGGATGTGGACAAAAGATGGAGACAATGAGAAGGCCGAATATGACATCAGGGATCAGGCATGTGCACAGGATAGATCCAGAGGCCTTGCCTAGGAGGAGCTTTGCAAGAGGAAGAGGTTTGAGGAGATCACGACAAGTGGACCTGTTCGGCAGGAGGCTGGATATGCCAGTCTACCTCTCAAGGTGGTAAGAGACAGGGCATGGGTATGCTGGTCATGACCAATGGCATCCCAGCCCCTGGGTGTGAGTTCAGAGTAACAGCAGGTTTTAAAGCTCCTGAGCGGTACTCAGGTGCAGGCAGGTCATAGAACCTTTGCACTTGATGTTCTGCTGGGAGAAGGAAGACAGACTAACCAGGGATGGGGACCTCTTACATACCAAGCTGATCTTCTGGTACATTCTCTGCTAGCTTTTCCCCCCTCTGGTTAACATTGACCTGGCCCCAGCATCATCTGGCTTCACGCAAATTCTTGAGAAATTCTAAAATGCTTCTCCGAGGTCATCCGGAGAGAGCTCTTCATGGTTATCCCCTCTCAGTTCTTTATTGTAGCTTTTTATCTACTGCTAGGATCCTCGTTGGCTTCATAAATAGAGCAAAAGTCTATACACCCATTCAAGACCACTGATATGTGTATGGTATTCATTCCTATATGGAAAACCCAACACATAAGCATAATACACATCATTCTATTATACTCCCTGTCTTTGCTCTACCTCTCTCTCCTATCCACTTTAATCCTCCTCAGGCCCTGAGGAGATCAGTCCTCTACCTAAACGGACATGCCTGTGGAGTCTTCCTAAAGGAATCTACTCCTTTCATCCCATCTCCCCTTCACAGTATTCTAAACAGCCACCTTGTTTGCAATTGTGGGTGAGGTCATCCCTGTGGCCTTGTAAAAGAAAAAAGGCTTTGGAGTCAAGATCTCTTAGCAGGTCTCATTTCAGTCCAAGTGTAGTAGAACATAAGATTCATCTCGGGGGTGGAAGATGAAGAAAGACAGGAAAGGGAGAGAGAAAGAAAGGAAGGAAGGAGGGAATGAAGAAAGGAGGACAAGAAGGAAGGAAGGAAGGAAGGAAGGAAGGAAGGAAGGAAGGAAGGAAGGAAGGAAGGAAGGAAGGAAAGACAAGTTCTTCAGTTCTTCAAGTATCAGTCTCAGGAAACTGTTTCTCAATAATTCTTAGGGAGATCTGCTTTTATGAACTACCCTTTTAAAATTTATTTTTCTTATCCTCAAATCTATTTGTACATAATGGTAGATTCTCATGCAATCTTAAAGTTTGGTTTGGTTGGCTGTTTTTTTCTGTGCTAGAGATTGAAGAGAGGGCAATGAGCATGCGAACATGGCCTTAGCAATAAGCTACAGCCCAGCTCCACCTGAAGTTTCAGAAACAGCCAGAGTCATCCTTGCCATCCAGTTGCCTTCTGTGGTAACAGAAGCTGCAGGCGCCCACCTTCCCCCAGGTATGCCATTCGGTCAGCTAAGCACCTACAGAAGCAGAGTCAAAAGAGTGCAACATTCGGATTTTGTCAGTCACTGAAATTCTTGTTTGCAATTCTCTGCGAGTCAACAACATGGATAAATATGATTCTTTATGAATCTTTGTCATAAAGAATCTTCAGAGATGCATGTGGGATCTAGGAAGGTTTAGTTTCTTCTTTCTGCAGTCATGTTACATGGTAGAGATGCGACACTGTTTAATCACGGACTTCTTGGATGTTTGCAGTTTTTCGTTGTTGTTGTTTTGCTATTATGACTAAAGTTACTTTGAACATTTGTTTAGAGTATTGTTGCAAATCCCAGTCTCTGCTTCTTGGGATAAATGCTCAGTAGTATGTTACTGGTTCTGTGGTAGCTACATGTTTCCAAAGGAATTGTTCTGCCTATGGTAAGGATAGCTCTTTCTATGTCATTATAATCCGAATGCCATCTGACAGAAAGGAGGAAAAGCAATTACACTTTATATGTAACTTCCCCTGCTACACACAACACTTATACTAGAATTTCCTGCTAACATTTGCCTGACAATGCCTCCCTAAAAGTACCTGGAAAATATTCTCTCTTCTGAGTGCATTGCTATTCTAAATGTACCATCATTCAAAATAAACTGGATTATGCTGCAGTAGCCAAGACCAAAAAAAAAAAAAAAAATCAGAGGCTTAACATAACAAAAGATATTTTCCTCTAAGATTACTTGAGCACGCTTTGCTAGCTAGTGCTCTCTGGTCTGTGTTGTATTCACTCTGAAATGAAAAGTCATACCAAGAACACTGGTAATCATCACGGCATATAGGAAGAGTGAGGAGATCATGCTAGAATTCACTGTTTCTGGAAATCTACATCTCATTGGCCCAAGCTTATCATATGCCACATGGCATCTTGCATAGGTACAGGGAAGTGTAACTTTATCATTGACAAAAAGGGCAAGACAAAGAAGCGTTTGGTATAATGCTTAGTTTAAAATGTGCTATTCCTACAACTTAGAAACACCCAAACATAGAGCCCCTCTAGACAGGCTGTCTTTGCTGCTTTAACTGATGTGAGAAGACCCATGCCAAATGTAGACAGCACCTTCTGGTAGCGACACAGGTATAAAAGGACACAGAAGAGGAGGACAGAAGAGTATTACTCTGCTCCCTTGGCCTTCCCTCTTGCCACTAAGTTAATTTGCCCAGTCAGTGCTGCTGCTACTGCTGATAATGATGATGATGAAGATGATGATGGTATTCAAACCCATGAATCCAGGCTTCCAATGTAGACTGGGGACCAGAGACTCTCTAGGAAACTCCCATGTCTTTGGCTCCAGACCAGGATTCCTGAGGTACCCAGCTTGGTGGACTAAGGGACTATGGGACACTTGGCTTCTCTGGTGTGAGAGGACCAATGCTGGATTACTCTCACTACTGAGTCACCCTGCCTCCAGGACTGAGCAACTATCAGGTTCTCAGGCTCTCAGCTGTGAGACAGCTGCTGTTACTATGACAACGGTATTGCATAAGGTGAGTTAATAAATTAAGTTTTTCTTTTAAATTTTATTGGTTATGTTCCTCCAGCGAAACCTGACTAATACATTTGGAAATTATGGCTAAGAACTTACGAGAGCTAAGGAGAAGGGGTTTAATGGATGTCGGGATAGGATGGGGTCGGTCACAATCTCAGCCTTCCACGTTCTCTTCCTAACCTGCTTTTGCCCTGACTGCCTTCCATCTATTGAGGATTCTCCAGTTTTAATTTTCACCTGCGTGCACCTTGATATTTTTTTCACTAAGTCCACTTAATAATGCGGTTTATTTCCCAGAATGGGCTTTCCCCTTCGAATTCCAGTGTCTTAGAGATCCGGCTTAGATGACCTTAAGCCCCTGACCAGCGTTTCTCACATCAGTGTGCTCACTCTGATGGACCTGCCCCTGCAAAGCAACAACCCAGAACCATCATGAAGGATGCGACACAGGACAGTTATCTCTGCTCATCTCTTAGGATTTGGTGACACTGTGAAAAGGAGTCCCATAGGCTCCACCAGGGACACAAGCATTGCTCTATAAAATCACCAGCATCTGGGGGTTTCCATTTTGCACTTTGTTAGTTGTTTTATATGACGTTGGCCTCCTGGATTCTAACCATTGTGCCTATAGAAGGGATGAAAAGTCAAAGACAAGGACACAATTCCTTTCCTTCAAAGACTGTTCATTAGCTAGAAAGAATACTACTGTTTATAGCCCCATAGCCAAAACTTACTTAGTTACTTAATCATTTAAGGAGTCTGTTGAAAGTAGATTTACCCAGAGCAGGCATGTGCTCAGGTCAAAATGGAGCCTCTTGCCAATGAAGAAGCAATGCTGTCGAGGGAGACTGAGGCATAAACAGCCTCTTGTAAAGAAGAGCATGCCAGCCCATTGCTTTGCCGTCCCTTGCCAACTCTATTTAAAACAGCATCTCTCTACTGAAGCCCTACTGCGACAGTAAACAACGCAGACATGGCTCTTGCATTAATGAAGCTTCTACACACTGAATAACTACCATCAGGAATATATAATTGTGAATTCTAATTAGTACAACAAAGAGAATTTTTTTTTTCCAGAGAGAGGCTGATGGATATGGAAGATGGAAGAAGAAAGTCCTAAGTTTAGAGGCTGATGGGAAAAGCGTAAGTGGGAAAGGAAGCACAGAGATCAGTTGGCAGGGTACTGGGACCACTTCAGGAGGATGGGGAGGGGACACACCTATCTAGCCCCTGGCAAAAATAGAACAGGACATCCAGGGGGACTGGCTTGTAAGGAGAAGAAAGGTGTGAAAATGCATCTTTACATGTGATCAGGGGCTCCTCACGTCATGGTAAAGGTTGGAGGCTGACTGAGAAGTTTAGGAAGCAGAGTTCCCACCACACAGTAAGCACATAGGGAGGCTAGAAAATGTGTTGTTGTTTCTCTTTCTTAACCATGTGTTCTGTTTTTTTCTTTGTACTACCTTGCTATTTTCATCATTCTTTGTGTAATCATTTCTCTTCGAGGGATTTTCCTTCTCGTATTCAGATGCACACAGTACTGTTTGCCTTCTTCTGAACTGGCTATGTTAACATTCATCACCAGTGATTTCTCCTCCTTCTTTAATCCCTGTTTATCATGGTTCTGTTTCCTAAAAGAGGCAGAAAATCATAAAATGGTTCATTTAGGAGCAATAAATAATCACTTAATAGCGGGGCATTCTTGCCCAGTTCCCAGTCTTCCTGTGATACAGCTATTACTAGGCCCACTGTATAGTCCGCTGGGTAATGGTCATGAATATGCTGCTAGGGTCCCCATTGGCCTCCACAGCTCTACAGACAATATGGACAGAAGGGGCACTGAGGACTTCCTATGGCTGCTATAGATCACCTTCTGATTCGAAATCTCCCCTCAGCCCCTGGCAACAAACATGACCTAGCTGTGACTTTACTAGACTGTCCGATATGCCAGCCCAAAGCAGCCCAGTGCAAACCCAGGGATCTTTGCTTCAAATTTTTAATCTTTTTGTATATATCTTGGTATTTGATAGCACTATGAAAACACTGTCATGACAAGTCTTGGCAACACAGGACATTTTTGCAGAAAGTGAGAGACTAAGAGAGGAGGGGATAATTTAAAGAGTTAAAACAATCAAGGACAGCCTTTGGAGAATTTTGGAAGTGGCTGAGTGCCTCCTTAGGAGGGGTAAAGGGACAAGATCTTCTATGTGAGCAGTATGCTTGGTGCTGGTATTCAAGTCTGCAATGCCAGAGAGTCAAGAAAGGGGTCACAGAAAGACCTTTCTTCAGCTGAGTCGTTAGGCGTGATCACATGGTCTTCAAGAGACTATGGCTTAGAGCCCTGTTTCTCAACCTTCCTAATGCTGTGACCATTTAACACCTCATGGTGTGGTGACCTCAACCATAAACTTATTGCGACTTCATAACTGTAATTTTGCTACTGTTACAAAACCTAATGTAAAGATCTTTGTTTTCCAATGGTCTTAGGTGACACTTGTAAAAGGGTCATTCTACCTCCAACAACGTGATGACAACAGATTGAAAACCGCTGGCTTGTAGTTAGATTTCAGAAATGACAAACAGATGGTCTCAGCTATGTAGATACGAGGACAGACTGATACGGACCTGACGTGGGACTGGCAGACAGAGAGCAAGAGGATAGGGCATCAGGGCATGAGCCTGCAGAGGCTGCAGCCTGCGAGCCCTGGAGAGCCACTGAAAGAGTTCAGGCTGAAGACTGAGATGTGGAAATCTGCAGATCAGAATGAGCTGCCCAAAAGAAACATGGGAGAATGATTTGACGGAGCGATGCTGGAAATAAAAAATCTGATGGAAATAAAAAATCTGATTGCTGAAGGAGTCCACCTGAGAGGTAGTGAAAAACAGTCCTTGAATAATAGTAATTATTATTCAAGAGATTAGAGTTCTGGAGGAAGGCGCAGCCAGGGGGGAAGAAAGAGTACACCCTGGGGAGAAAATTGGATCAGAGGTGTGATCAATAGTTAGGGATCAAAAACGAATTGCTAGCTGCTTGATTGATGCTATAGAGTGACGCAGATCAAAGAGTTAAGCAATACAGGAAAGGAGAGCGAGTTTGGACGAGCTGACTCTAATTTCAGCCCATTGCCATTTCAGTGATGCCATGCTAAATGCAAAAACTAAGAGTGAGAGAGATTAGGAGAGAGAGGGGCCAGCTGGAACTCACACTGCCGCAACACGCATGGAGGCCGGTCAATTCGTGAATGCTGGCAGAGGATACGCAATCTCCACAGCAGTGATCTGTACAAATCATAACGATCATTAAACTATACATAAGTTTAGAATGTGACAGAAACATGACACTAACATTCACTTAGCAATTAGACAAGGCCAGAAGAATGTCAGGAATGCCAAGATGAACAACAACCTAATAATTAAGACTATCTGGTGGACACAGCCTTATTTAAGTGGCCAAAGGCATTATCACTGGAGGTGGAACAGGCTAACAAGTGAATTCCCTGGTGTCGGGCTCTATGAAATGAACAAAATCTACAAAACATTCTTGCCAAAGATGTTTGATTCAAATTTAATTACTCAGGTTTTATATCCAAGATTCACATTGTTAGAAAAAAAAAATGTACAGAGTTTAGAAAGACATCCAGGATCATCAAGGAAAAAAAAAAAAAAAACATCAAAAACTTCAGGGATATTCTAGGAAAAACAAAAACCAAACCCTGGTCTGGTCACCTCAACAAGTCAGTATCATGGATCCAATAGATGTAAGAGAGACTGAAGACTCAACCATCACATGCAAGGAGTCAATTTTGGTTGGACTTATTTCGAAGAAATCACTATAGAAAGCCATTTGGGGAACAAGTGAGGAGCCGCTGTGATGGACAGGAGCAATAGGGAACATTAGTGTGTATTATTAAGTTTCTCAAGTTGACAGAGTATTAAGGTTTCTGGAAGAGCATCCTTACTTTTTTGAGAAACATGCTAAATAATTTAAAGATTGTGAAATTCAGCATCAAGGAAACAGAACTGACATAGGCCACCACCAGAGGCAGACACCACACACACACACACAATTCAAAAGAGGGGATTTAGATGAAACTTAACATGTCCTTCGAAGCCACTGGCTGTCAGAAACTCACCACAGCGGATGACAAACTCTGATTTTGTGTTTCCTATGAGAAACACAGGGTCACAGAAGTCACTGCTGTTGTTCTGCATGAAGAGAAGAAGAGTATGAATCAGTGGTGGGGACAAAAAACAAGGTTTTCCCGTGAAGCGAGGCATCTTGGCCCGTGGCAGAGCCCACTGTTGAGTAAAGGGCATTCTTGTTATAGACTGAGAACTGGAGAAAGGAAGTGTATGTCTGTTCACAGATGCATTGTGGGTGCCAATCTGAGTGCTTTCAGCTTGCTTATGGGAGAGAGAGATAAACAGAGAGTGGAGGAGAGAGACAGAGACAGAAGAAACAGATAGGCAGGGAGGCAAGCAGGCAGGCAAGCACACAGACAGACAGAGATTTATTCCTGGAATGGCAGATACTACTGTGCTTTCACGCTTGGGACCTTAGAGAGCTAGCAGAGTCTGAAAGCTTTCAACCACTCTAAGTGACATGATGTCTACCAACATGTTGTTAGAAAGGCCTTAAACAGAGAAAGTAAGAAGCCCAGAACCAAAATACACAAGATTTGCTATCTTTTTACTCAGTGTGTTTTGCACAAATGCCAATCTATTACTCTGAGGAAATAAGGCACTAAGAAAAATAGGGAGGAGATTGTAGAATACGCTAAACTTTGGGTCAAGAGAGTAAAGGAAGCCAAAGAACAATGCTGGGAGCAGATTTCAAAGAGACACAGACTGTCCTGCCTGGGGCTTCTATGTCAAAACTAAGAATCGTTAATAGTAACAAACAGCCAGGCAGTGGTGGCACACACCTTTAATCTCAGCACTTGGGAGACAAGAGGCAGTCGATCTCTGTGAGTTCACGGCCAGCCTGGTCTACAGAGCAAGTTCCAGGACAGCCAACGCTACACAGAGAAGCCCTGTCTCAAAAACCCAAAAAAGCATTAGGAGAGTAACAATCAGACCTTGAAAATTAAAAGAGAGAGAGGAGGAGAAGGGAGAAGAAGAAGGAAGAAGAAGGGTTTCAATCTAGAAGACACATAAATGGTTTAAATGGTTATGGAAAGTTAAAGGGGACAGAAAGACGACTCAGAAGTTTACAAAAGCTAATCAATGTGGTACCATAGAGGGGGCATTGTTGAGCCCCTGCGGGGCGCACAAAAATAAGCAGAGACGCTTCAGGGGCACTTGGAATTTAATGAATGAAAAAAACCGTCAAAACTTAAATGGCTTGGTGGTCATGAAACAGATAGACAGACACACCCACACAGAGACGGAGAGACAGAAAGAAAAAGAACATCTAAGAGGTCTGGGAAACAGCTGCAGCCAGCTGCTCCGTAAGGAACTGCAGGGAAGAGCCTGGAGGCATCAATCACACTGATGAATGACCAGCACCAGGAGAAAGCCGTCTGGATGGCTGCAATGTGTTTTCCAACGACTCAGAAAACAAAGTATGTTATCAATACTCAAATACAAATGCACCAAATTTGGTGAAACGCTGATGCTCAGCGGGTATTTGGATGTTCTTTGTTGAATGTTATAATTGATTATAATTGTCTTTCTTTTAGCTTGTCTGAATGTTTGACATTTTCACAGAATAGCAAAAAGTGTATTCTACTGCTTCATGAAAGATTATAGGAAACCAAAATGATTATGACCATGAAAACAGTAAAAGAAGACACACATTGAATTGAGCAGAGTTCTTCAATAAAGCCCTGTAACTGAGATGGGAAAACCTGGACCAAAGAACCATGACTTCATTTTATTTCTCCTCTATACATTCTGTGGTTGATCTCATGTATTTGCCACTCTCCCAGGGACACTTCTGTTGACAGTCACACAAACCCTTCTTTACCAACATGAAGAAAGCCAGGAAGGGGAACAGAGAGACAGTTCAATCAATAAAGCATGTACTGCACAAACAGGAAGACCTGAGTTCGAATTTCCAACACTCACGTCAAAAGCCAAGTGTGGTGGTAGATCTCTGGTGCTCACTGGCCAGCCAGCCTCCCTTAATCTTCCCTTCCAAGTTAAGTGAGAGACCCTGTCTCAAAAAAACCAAGCTAGGTAGCTCCTGAGGAAAGAAACCTGACGTTATCTTCCGGTCTACACACACATCTGCCCATACCTACGCGTGCACATATACTACACAGACTGAGAGCCAAGGGAGGACACCTGGAGACACTCAGTGGTGACCTCTGACCTCTGCACTCATGAACACAGGTGCCTGAATACCCGCCTCCTGCACACAGAATTTGGAAGGGGTGAACGAGAATGGCTTTAAATTGGTGTTACTCTTTCATCCGCTTCATTTTTTTTTTTTTCAAGGAAACAATTTACTGAGGAGACATTTTACAGCCACTTACAACACACCAATGTATTGTGACACTGGAATGGGAGAAACCTTCAGCTAGAAAGAATAGCTTTATAATGACAATGCCACATCCACAAGGTAGCTCTTCTCCCCAAGCTGATGGTTAATCCCCAGGTGTTGGCTAGGAGGGTGGCTCCTGGTGACGCAAGGGGGAATTTTGCCTTAACTTCGGCTCTATCCAGTGTTAGCATTTGGTCAGCACTGGCGATGAGTGTGGGATGCTGTGTGCATATAACCAGACAGATTAAACTCACCCTCTGCTTCTCCCTCTCAAGGCCTGCATCAGTGTTTGTAGGCCATTTCACCTCTCATTAAATGCCTCTGCTTCTAGTTCATTGGTAAATGAATTATGACAGCTAAGTGAGTCCATGTATGGAAAGCAGCTGGATCGTAGTTTTCACAGAATAACACGAAAAAAAAAAAATGGTGCTTACCACTAGGGGTGTGACTATATTAGGCCGTAGGAGTATGAGCTGTATTAGGTAATTGGTATGCGTTCAGGAGAGCGGACTTGTGGGTCGGGGTTGCAGAGGCGTCTATGATATTTAAGGCTGCGTTCTCTCCAGTTGTTACTGTTGTAGAGAGCACACAGCAAAATGTACCCTCTTAGCCAATCTAAGTACGTACTTCTGCGGTGCTGATACATCATACGATGTTGCTACACCGTGATTATCTATCTCCAGAGCTCTTTCCACCTGATGAAACTTCTCTAGACCTACTGAACAATAACTCCTGCTGCCAGCACCAACAACTGCCATTCTACTTTCACAACAAAACTTCCTCCAGAGTAATCCATGTTGTAACACGTGTCAGAACTGCTTTCTTTTCGAAAACTGAAGAATGCTCCACTGTGTGAATACGCCATGTTTGCTTATCCACCACTCCATCAATGGGCACTTGGGTAGCCTTCCCATTTTAACTACGTGAATCCCGCTATGAGTACAGATATTCAAACATGCCAAGTGAGATTCCTATTTTAATTATTTTGGGCACATCCCCAGAGTGAAGAGGATCACATGGCAAGTTTTATTTAGTATCTTAAGAAAATTCTATTGGTTTTCACAAAGAGGATACAATTTTACATTCCCACCAACATCATGAAAAAGTGTTGCAATTACCCCGCATGCTCTCCAGCACCCATTTTACTGAGTTTTCAGTGATGTGGTATTTCTGTGTAAATTCACATGCTAAATTTACTTGTTAAACTTACATGCTGCATGTGGGGCACTTGTTTGTCTTCTTTGGGGGATTGAATAGTGAAGCCTCTAGCCATTTCTAGATCCAGTTGTTTTCACTGTTGAGAAGGCTATTTTGATAGAACACTCCTTGGGATGAGGTTAATGAATGTCATCTGCTCTGCTCTGCTCTGCTCAAGCTGTAACTATAGACTGAGCAATCGGGACTCCATAGTACAGTCTCAAAGTATCACAGACAAATTAAAATCTGTTGAATACAGAGCTGAGTTGCAGGAACTATTGACAGAGTCAGACAAATTAGGCTGCCTAAAACTAAATGACCTGTAGGGTAAAATTTTAAACTTGCTTTTTTATGATGCCTGTTGATTTCTGTAGTGAAATAAGTTAAGTTTTTACACAACAGAGTTGATATAATAAAAATGTGTGTACTGTTTGTGGGCCGCTGAGATGCCTTAGCTGCTAAAGGTACCTGCTATCAAGCCTGACAACCCAGTATTAAAGAGCTGATTTTCACAAATTGCTCCCCACAAGTACACACACACACACACACACACACACACACACACACACACACACAATAGATGATAGATAGATAACAGATAGATAGATGATGATAAATAGATAGATGATAGACAGAGATATATTAGAGATAGATGATGATGATGAAGATAGATAGATAGATAGATAGATAGATAGATAGATAGATAGATGATAAGTGATATATATAGCGCTAGATGGTGATAAAAACATGGATATAGGTAGATAAATGATAGATAGATAGATAGATAGATAGATAGATAGATAGATAGATGATAGATGATGTAGATAGATATAGAAGATGATAGATGATATAGACATATATAAATGATAATAGATAGATGATGTAGATAAAGATGATGATGATAGATGATATAGACAGATATAAATGATGATGATGAAGATAGATAGATAGATAGATAGATAGATAGATAGATAGATAGATAAAGAGATGATGGTTAGAAGATAGATTGATCAGAGAGAGAGAGAGGGAGAGACTGTTCCTTGTGTCTTTGTGAGTAGGCCTGAGAAGAGCTGTGCTGACATATGCTAAGTTTCCTGGCCCTGTAACTCTAAAGTATCATACATCAAGATGATCACGTAGCAAGTGTGTGATATCCCTTAACCCTCAGATATGATTGGATTAAGATCTTTTGAGATTAACCCCCAGTAATCTTAGGATTCTTTTCTAATGAAATTGTGAGCATTCTATTTTGTTTTGTTTTTTTTCTTCCTAAATACATATTTAACTGTTTCCCAGACTGCCAGCTTTGAAGCTCTTATTGGTTTTTTCAGGCTCTAGGCCAAAGAGACTGCATTTCTTTCTTCTTCCTTACCAAATAAGTTAAATACTCAGTGTGTTCAATTTTTTTAAGGAAATGAAGTGAAATGATTAAACAGGAAATATGCACTTAGCTCCTAATGCTGGCTACCTCAAGACAAAATCAATTCCTTTTCAAATGGAATGCTATTGCAGAGCTGTTTAGAAATGTGTTGATAGGAAAGAAATATTGAAGGTGAATGCTCCAGAGACAGGAAATGAGAAACTTAAAGATATCTTTTAACACTAAAAGGCACTCTGTCTTTCCTGTCCTGAAAACCTTGAGAGAGAGGGAAAAACAGTATTTAAAATGCTCTGCACATTTGAGATACTAATTCATCAGGTTGAGAGCAAATCACACCTGATAAAGAACCATGCTGTTCTCTGCTAGGTCCTCCGTGGAAATTCGGAAGTTTGCATTTGCAGATGTCCAAATCCCTGGCCTCACCTGCCTCCACGGATATGAGCTGGGGGGGGGGGGGGAAGAGAAATCAGGGAGTCTTGCTGGTTCTGGAGCCTTTTTGTGGACGATGCAATTCCAGACTCTTGGTAGAGGAGCAGCTCAAGTCTGTCCTTGCGGGGTGCAACAGCATGGCAAAGAGAATGTGTCTAGCTGTCCCTACTGTAGTTCAAGGCTTTCCACCAAACCACAAGTTTTTAAGGTTGGTCTTGTCTATCTGTACCTTGCTTGTGGCTTGCTTTAAATTTAAACTTTTTTTCCAACCCACATTGCTTGTGGGTTGTTTTAAGTTTAACTTTTTTTTTTGAGACTTTTCCTCACAAGTCCTATATTTACATTATTTCCACCCTTCCCTCTCCTCCCCCAACTCTTCCTGTATCCTCTCCATTCTCAATTTCATGACCTCTTTTATTAGTGATCAAAAAGCATATTCCAAATCACTGACATTCAGATAGGAGGAAGGAATCAGTCTCTGTGAGTTAAATATATCACAGGAACTCTTTGTTAGCTGTGCGTTTAAACCATGTATATAAGAATGAGTGTTATATGTACACAGACACACATGGGCTTCTGTGATGGCTAGTTTTATGTTAACATGAAACAAGCTAGAGTCATTTGAGAAGAAGAAATCTCAATTAAGAAAATGTCCCCACAAGATTGGCCGGTGAGCAAACTAGTGGTGCATTATTATTATTATTTTTTATTGAAGATTGATATGGGAAGTCCTGGTCAATTGTGGGTGGTGTTTCCCCTACGTTAGGTGGTCCTGCGTTGTATTAGAAAGCAGGCTGAGAAGCCATGGAGAGCAAGCCAGTAAGCAACATTCCTACATGGTCTCTGCATCAGCTTCTGCCTCCAGGTTCCCAGCCTATTTGGATTCCAGCCCCGATTTCCCTCAGTGATGGAGTGTGACCAGAGTGTTGTAAGATGAAATGAACTCATTCCTCCCCACATAACTTTTGGTCAGTCTTTTATCACAACAAGAGAAACCTAACTAAAGCAGCTTTCTTAGAAAGCTGATCTTGAAAGTGATCTTGAAATTTAAACAGGCTGATCTTCCTTACAAATTTCAAAACACAAACTAACTGTATACAACTTCTGGAAATAAGTAACACTTGAAATGATAATAACCACAATTTATTTTACACTGGTTTTAAATCCAAATTCTCTTATGACACTCATTTTCTTCTAGGGTAAATTATGCATAAATATGGACAAAGTGCTAGGCAGAAAAGAAAACAACCAGAAAGAATGATTTTCTACTCCCAGAAAAACTCAAGTAGAATGCTAAGAAAAGTTTTGCCTGTTCTCAGCTTTTCCTAGGCTTTCTTGTCAGGATCATTCAAAAATGGAATTAAAAAATATGTTTAATAAAAAAAGGTGTTGTATTTTCATTTTCACAGGAGACCATCCAAGTCTTGACAACAGACTAATAATAAGAGTTTCTCATTTACCTGAGACATAGATGATTTGCAGCATAGTGGACAAATGTGAAATGTTTATTGACTAAGTAAAGAAATGGATGAGCAAATGGATGGAGGAAAAGCGGAAGTTTGTTGTAAGAAGCTGAAATATGGCTAAATTTCCAAAATGAAGATTCTTCTGGTATGATTGCACTGGTTGATAAGGATGAAGTGATACTATAATTCTATATTATTTAAACTTTAGTATAAATAAACTTTAGTATATTTTCTGATTTTCCTCTCAGTATATGTCCAACAAGCACTCATTCATCTGCAAATGTACAAAACCCATATTTAAAAAACTGCATGGTCTTAGGCAAGAAATTTGAACCCTTCGAGACTTCAGTCTCTTCCTCTACAAAATGGGAATGACCAGGGTAGGAAAGTTAAATGATTGAGAGTTAATAAAGTACTCAGAACAGGGGCTGGCCTGCAATAAACAATAATTATTAAAGTTGTGATTATCCATTTCCTCTGCAAATTCATTAGGTGTAAGACAAGTAATAAATTATCTTCAAAAGATTTTTTAACAAGATCCTTCTGCGGCAATGATTTTAATTTGTCTAAAACTGGAATACATGGAGATGGGAAAGCTAGCGAGCATCTGTTTGCACAGCACTGCACCTCGTACCATGCCACACAGCCCATCATACACCACAGATGTAAGGCAGCCAAGACCTGTCGGTAAATTATTCGAAAGGTCCAGTGTACGAGAGAACAACTTCTCCAAGAGTAACTTCTCTCCCTACCTTGAACTGGCCTCACCAAAACTTTGCTCATGAATCCAGCTTCTACACTTCTTTCCAGAAACATCACGAATTTCAGGTCCATGTTGGAGAAGGCTAAGTCTGCCCTCTTGGTAGTAGTTAGCAAAGGAAACTGGGAAAACTGGAAGTAGACCAGGAAGGCAAAGTACATGGCTGACCCATGGTAAGAGTTTCATAATAGAGATGTTTGTCAAAGAAAATAATACTGAGGGCCAGTGGACCCCACTTTGGAGATGTGCATATCTGAAAGGAAGGCAGGAGAGAAATCCATCTCTGGTGAGAAAAGACCAGCAGACCTCACCAGCCTTGGTGTAAAAAACGATTCCTTGCCAAAGCTTACTGAGACTTTATCTTATCTGCATGGATCAAATCACTCAAGGCATCTTCAAAGCAGCCCTATGGAAGAGACACAATGAACCTCGTTTGAGGGATGAAGATACTGAGTCATGACAGAGTTTGAGTGTACCCAGAATCATCACTGGCAAGCACTAAGTGCAAGGCTTAAGTCCAGGCAAGCAGATTCCAAATACTGGTTAACCAGCATGTGACCCTGTCTTCTTGACTAATTCTGTGCTGTCTTCTGCGCTGTGGCTGAATATACAGCCCACAGTGGTTGGCTTAGCTGAGGTTGGCTTAGTTGACTGTGCCAAGAGGTTAAATAAAAACAAAGCAAAGGATTTGTATTCCACAAGTTCTGGTTAATGTCCATCTCTGCGTCCAGAGTGAGGGAAAAGGCCAAAGCCAGTAAAAAGGAGAATGATAACAAACAAGGAAGTAGACAAGCAAAAGAAGAAATCTCTTGGCATGAGAATTAGTGATAAACTTAGACAAGTCTTGATGTACAGGAGAGGATTCCAAGAATTCCCTTAGCAGAGTTCAAGGAGGCCAAATGGAAACCTGTCACACACTGCATGCTTATAACTGTGGTTTTTCCCCATGGACAGCTTCCCCATTCCCCACTGTCATATAAATTCTGGGGCTAATTCTACTGCAACCCTGTCCCTCACCCTTAAACACTCCTCATCCTTCGGATAGCAAAGATAAGTGAGGATGGGCAGAATCTCAACAAGTGAAGGGCTTTTGATAGATTTATAACGAAGGAAGAAGTTGGATCTTCTTCATGACAAACTGGTGTGCTCTGGGCCTGGACTTTGCTGTGGGCATCTTTTTGTACTAACACGCAGAGCCTGTCTCAAATGAGGAGAACACAAAGGATAAGCCAGCTGGGGAGGCATGTGCTTTCCAGGGGGTCACCCTTCAGTATCTGCTGAACCTGCCAACTTGACTCATTGGTTCTCTGGGTCAGGAACAAAACCTGTCTCTAAACTCATTTAATTTGGTTCCCTGCCATCGATAACGGAATCCAGACAAGTATGTTGAGTCCTGGAAAAAGCCCTATGATGTATAGATCAAACATCTTTACTATTTTATTTTGTGTCCACACACATTAAAAAAAATGTCAAAAATGATAGCTTCATTTAGGACTTCAATCCCCTGATCTCTTTAGTCCTTTAAATTCTAAAATGTCCTTCTTGTACATTTTTCCCATGGTGCTTTTAAGACCCTAGTTTTCACATATCAAAAGAACAATCATACAGTATGTTAAATATTTACCCACACAGCTGTCTTATTAAGCTGCCACTGCTAAGATTCTGCTAAGAATGTAATGCAGTCCAGCTCCTTGGGCAGCACATGAGATAACTTAGGAAATTCATTTTTTTTAAATACCATAAGCAGTGGAAATCTAACAGTAGTGAATTTATGTGGACCAGCATTTCTCCAATTTTAATAAAAATCACCCAGGAAGCTTAAGAAATTGAAGCATATATTAGGAAACAGCAATTTGGAAAATTTGGCACAAAACCCAAAAGCACAAGTTTACACCAAATCTTTAGATGATTCCAGTGTAACTTCAGACTCTCCTTAAGGGAAGTCTCGAAGTCTTATTGCCATAAGCAGAGATACTGCTTCAAGGTTGTAAGTTGTAGATCTGTGTCTATAGAGACAGTCAAGGAAGGATCTTTAAAGATAATCGTGACTCTCACACTGCATTTCTTCTCAGGTGATCAGGATTAAGCGAGGTGACGCTCATGAAGGATGCTCAACAATTAGCAGGTGCTGTGAATCGTTATTTTCGACACTCTCATGAAAATAGAATTAAAACACGCTTAAGCATCTTCCTAGTATACTTCTACAAAGTCCATCTCCTGTGTCTCTCTAAACGTGGTAAGGCTAAAGAAGGCTAACCACTGTCTTGGTTTTAATCCCACCCTGCCAAACCTTCTGGGCTTTCCGGATTTAAGGAGAACTAGATACCACATGTGTGTGTGATTCCCTGGTGCATTTTCCAAGCAACTTGAAGGCTACAAACTCAAAGTCAGCCTCAGAGGAGGAGGCCTGCAGCGTGTCACGTTTGCCATGCGAGCTGCTCTGACACTTCTATTTCATGCTTAGCATATCCTAGTGTTCAAACACATGATCTGATGCAGGATTGTCGGGGAAAGATCCACAGACAGCGCAAGACTCTCGCTGCCTCCCACTTCTCTGTTTGTTAGTTCTTTCTCTCATGGTTATTTCTCTCTCCTCAGTTGATTTAAGGTTCTAAGTTGTTCACAGGCGGTCCTGACCTTGAAGATCACTACCCCTGACAGTCACTAGATGTAGAGCGAATTAACCAGACATTGGCAAAGTTACTTAGTCCATATCTGATTTAAGAGGACAGTCACTCGCTGATCCATAATTTTCAGTGGGCCAGACTTGTCTTGATGGCCCAGATTTTAAATCCAGCATTTTGTTTTGAAGTGCCTTGTAAACTTTAATAGTAATAGCTGTCTGCATATTTGTTAGTGTCGTGGAAGCCAAATGAGTGATCTCCAGAGTCGTGAAGGTTTCCACACAGCTGCTCTCATGCCACATACTTCAACGAGTGATCATTTAGCAGAGAGAACAAGAAGGCCGTCTGTTGATTAGATTAAAGAGATAAAATCGTTCCCACAGAAAACTCACTTGGAAAGTCTGGCCTCTCAAAGAGCAGTGCAGAGCCAGAGAGGCCAAATCCATCCAATGTAAGAGTCCATCCATCAGGAAGGGCGTCTGATTAAGCAAAGCAACAACAAAGGCCACCCTGTAGGGGGCTGTGGTGGGGAATCTGGGAATTCAAGTCAAAGCCGGAATCTGCAATACGGTGCCAAGGCTCACAGAGCATCAACTGTGACAGTCAAGACAAGCAACGTCAGCACGTGCCCTGTCAACACAGCTCTTTCTGACACGTACGTTCCTGGATAAGACCCTGATCAACAGACTCAACAGCAACACTGCCGGCCCCTGGACTAGAGAAAAGACTATACCAGCTGTTTGTCTGGCTGAAGATGCTGGCAAATTCCACAGTGGAAAGACCAACCTCTTGCTAACTGGTGCTCCTCAGTCCACAGAGTCCTCCCTGATTCATCCACCTGAGACAGCCCATCATTTTCCAACATGTAGCTCTCTTTTGACATAGCAGCTTAATAAACCTAATTTTGTATTTCCAGTAGGACCTAACACCAACTACTTCATCACCCAAATATGATTAGTATGACCAAATGGTACAATGACCTACCAACGATTTGGCTATTCACAAGTTATAAGACCATATCCTGTTACTGTATATGCTTTGACTCTGTAACCGCTATAATACTGTTTCTCCCATCGCCAGAATAGATAGGTTTGGGAATCATCCAGGGATAGAAGTAGAATGGTTCCTTCCCATACAAGTTGATACCCCATCTCCCAGTTTTGAATTCTGTAGATCTGGAGGTCTCAGAGACCTCCACTGAAGGGGACAGCGATGGTCCCACTGAACCAAAAACCAAAACTCCTACCTAGCCGTTTTGAGCTCTTTTGGCCACTGAATCAGCAACCAAGGCAAGGGTTACTCTAGTGGCTTGGGGTATGAGTCCTGATTACCAAAAGGAACCATGGCTGCAAGGTAGAAATGGGAAGGAATGGTTGGCACCCCTATCCTTTCAGTAGCAAAGTTTGCTGCAAGATAATCAAAATTAAAGGAAGGCATGGTCGCTAAAGGTCTGGACACTTCAACGTTAAAGATCTGGGTCACTCACCAGGTAAAGGAATTAGGCCAGTTGAGCAGCTGGCCCAGCAGGAAGATAATATGAAATGCTTCAGAAATTATTAATATCACTAAACCTAAGAAAGTGATGTGTGTCTTATCACTTCCTTATTATACATGTAGTATGTTATGTTGATTGATAGGATATTATCATTTTATTACATATCTGTTAGGGTATATATATAATTGCCAATATACTGCATATTAAAATATATTTACATATATTAATAAATTTACTCTCCATTCCTTTTTTTCCCCCAATTAAATTGAAAGGATTATTGCTAGTGATTAATTTCATAATGTAGTCATTCTATCAGAGAATAGTCACATGGCCCTGGGAAACGAGCTGAGGAGTAATATCTAACCTAGAGGTAGACACTATGTCATTCACATTAAATATGTTAAAATAATATTTAATTTGACTACAGTAACTGTATTTCTCCCTTTAGTGGGGAGATGATAGGATAAAAACAACTCCTAAGGCAGGAGGTGTTGCCTGTATTTGTTACCGCTGCAATGAGAACATTCAAGTGTATTTACAAGGCTGTAGATGGATGGTGGGTGACTCAAAACTTGGAAAATGCTTATTTTTAAACTTTTGTACCTCAGGTCTAACCCCACTTTTTTTCTATATTCTGCTTTGGAAACCTGATGTCAAAAATCTACAAACTGTCTTCCTCCTCGGCCAGTTTGATAAGCTACATTAGTAGAGCGTGATGGAAGAAAGCTGTCTGGAGCTAAGGTATAAAGAAAACGCTTTGGGTGGTGCAGCCCCACACTGCCCTTCATTCTGGAGATAGTGGTTGGTTGCATTTGATCATTTTTCTGACACTCCCGAAACCAACCACACAGAACTGCCTAAGATATACTAGACCTGATCAGGTAGTGCGGCCTGCTCAGGGTCTGGGTCTCAGGTGTTAAAATTCCTACTCCTTTCTTTTTGTTCTTCCAGCATAAGTGGTGGTATTTTCCTGGTGTTAGCACAAACTGTGTCAGCATTAACTGTGTCCTTGTCATAGTCTCGTTTCCTGTTGCCGTTAGGAAAATACTCTTTCAGAAGCAACTTAACTTGTAGAATGGGTTTGTTCTGGTTCACACTTCAAAGGTACATTATCATGGCAGCTAGTCACGTGACAGCCACAATCAGGAAACAGAGAAATAAATGCACTGGATTGCTCAGCTCACTTTCTCCATTTTGTACATTTGAGAATGCTCTGCCCAGGGAACGGTCCCACCCACAATTCCTACTGGCTTTTCTGCATCAATTAGAATAATTGAGATGATCCTGTACAGGCCTTCCCTGAGGACAAACTCTCTTGTGATTCTATATCCTGTCACGCTGACATTGAGCAGTCACCATCATCTCAGTCCCTTTTCACTTTCTGGTATCTATTTAACCCAAGTCTCTATGATAAAAGTAAGAAGAATGGGTTGTGCTTTGATTGGACACTGTGGTGGTTTGAATAAGAATGACCCCCAGAGGCTCATATATTTAAATGCTTAGTCACCAGGGAGCATTTGGAAAGAGTAAAAGAATTAGGAGGTGTGGCCTTGGTGAAGGAAGTGGGTCACTGGAAGTAGTGGGCTCTGGGGTTTCAGAAGCCCTTGTCACCTCTCCCTCTCTCTTCTCTCTCTCTCCTCTCTCTCTGCCAGCAGCTCAAGATGTAGATCTTAGCTACCTCTCCAGTACCATGTCTGCTTTGTATATCCATGCTTCCCAGAATGATAATAATAAACTAACCCCCTAAAACTGTAAGCCAGTTACTCTCCCAACCCCCAATTTAGATGCTTCCCTTTATAAGAGTTACCTTGATCATGGTGTCTCTTCACATCAACAGAACAGTGACTAAGACAGACACTAACACAAAAACAACACTGTTGGCTATAGATGTATTTAGTCAACAGATGGTATCTATGTAATCAGTCAGGGGATTCCAGTACTATCATTCCAAGGTGCTAGGTCTGGACAACAATGCCTTGCTCAATTTCAAGGCCAAAAATATTCCTAAATTCTTCAGATATAAGAAAGGCAGCAGTATGTGAAGTCACACGACAATCCAGGACGCTGTGGTGTGGAGCCTCACAAGGAAACACTCCAGAAAGCAAATGTTGCTACATGTCAGTTTCAGCTCTGATCTCACCATCAAACAAGCTTTAAAGACATCTCTTAGAACATTTTAACCTTGGAATTGTTGGTGAGGCATTTTGAACCTGTGTTGGGGAAAATGATGAAAGAGTAATCAAAGAGCTCAGTTGTTTGGCTGTTTGTTTTTTGTCCTATATTGAAGCCCAGATGGCCTGGAACTTTCAGCAATTCTCCTACCTCAGCCAGCTGAATGTTGGGATTATAGGATCCTTAAAAAAAAAAAAAAAAAAGAACTAAGATATAATTCAGGTGTTTTCCAGAAAGCACTCGAGTCTGACTTCAGCACATCAGGGTCATAGAGCCCTCTGGTTGTCTTCAGGAAGAATTACCCCATTTACCTGCCAATCAATGAGCTAGTCCTATGCTGGCAGGAAATCTACTCTGAAGGCCTGACTGCAATCGGTGAGAAGTCCTTATTTGAGATGGGGCTAGTGAAGTTGTGTGCAGAATTTAGACAATATGAGCCTGCAAAGAAGATGGTGCCCACGTCACCTGGGACATACCCTAACATGCCAATGTGTTATTTGGGCCCTTGATAGTTACAAAATTAACAAGAAAAAATATGTATAAATGTATTAGTGGTGATCTAAATACATCCAGCTAGCTGCCAGAAGAACTGGAAAGAAAACCAGGTAACAATTATTTCTCTTGGGAATGAGGGCTGAGGAAATGGAAAATGGGAAAGCAGCCGACAGCTCTTTGCAACAGCTCTTCTGCATAATTTGATGTGTGACTAGGTGACTGTATTAATTCCAAACATTGTAATTCTTGTTCTAAAATGTGTGTGTGTCAGGAATGCAACATGTCTCTGCGAGTTGTGAAAAGCAAGGGCTTATCTTGGAGAAAATAAATGCAGTTTTGTACTTTCTGAACAGCAATTTCAAATTTGATGCAATAACACTCATTTCAATCAAGTTCAGTCAACTTGCACTTCTAGCTAACCCAGAAAAAGATTCTTCCTGAAAACAATGTAAACAATAAGAAGGGTCTTTTCTGGAGCTAGGGAGATGGCTCATTCAGTAAGTGCCTGAGTTTAAATTTCCAGTATCCATGTAAAAAGCTAGGTGCTGTAGCTCACATCTGTAACCAGGTGTTGATGATCTCTGCAGCTTGCTGGACAGCCAGTCAGTCACCCAGCCAACCAGCCAAGCAGAATTATGAGCTCAAGTTCAGTGAGAGACCCTGTCTCAAAAAAATCAAATGGAGAGTTACTGGGGAACTCATCTGACATTGGCCTCTGGCCTACACACACACACACACACACACACACACGAGAGAGAGAGAGAGAGAGAGAGAGAGAGAGAGAGATGCGCACACAGTCACAGAGAGAGATAGAATTAGAGAGAGTTTTTTTTTCAAGTGACAAAAACTTCATGTCCAGTGAAGCTAATTGAAATCTATACCACAAATTGCTAAAGGCAGAAGGTTCTGGCACAAATTGAAAATCTAGATGGAAAGACAGACAGTGACAGAGCTTTTTTTACATAGGCCAGGTTCTCCGAAAGCATTAGGCCATCATGGAGACCATGGGTCCCTTAACTGAAACAGTGAATCCTTGGGGTTGGCTCAAGAGTGGCTGGCAACCTACCCCAACCGGATGAAAGCAGGAAGTGTGGTGCTGAATGGAAAATGCAGAGGCAGGACACTTTCACCAATCTGCTGTAAGTGGGACAAGAAGAAGCAGTTAGATTGTACGGTAGGTGAGCGAGCACAGCAGTTGGTTCAGGTGTGTGCTCACTAAGTGTTTATGCTCTGTCAGGAACTGCTCCAAGTCCTTCAAAAATTGTAACTAAATGCAAATTCACTTGGGGCAGGCCTCTTGACCCAGCCGTGTTACAGGTGACACACCAGAGGCATTTGGAGCCTAAGTGACTTGTTGGCCTGAGGCTACTTCCTGTAAGCGCAGAACTTCAACACCAGACAGAATTGGTGCAGAGTTCAGGTTCCCAACAACTAATTAGGTTGTGGTGCCTCTTTAAAGAGAACTGTAAACGAGAGAAAAGGGAAGGGAGAACACAGAAGGAAACTCATACACAAAATCCGCTGTTTACAAACAACAGCTAAAGGAAAACCCCCAAATGAGATACCTCATATCGGGAAAGAGATATTCTGAGAAAATAAGAAAAGAGTCAATTGTATGGCTGTGGAAACTGTAGCTAGAAATCAAAACAAGAATAAAGCTAACTAAAATTTGTAGACAGATGAGGGGTCTGTGAAAATGAAAATAAATCAGTTTTTGTTTTTCACAGTAGTCAAGAAAGTGTCATCAAGACTTGACAAAACATTAAAGTTTGAGAATATTCCTTTTTTGAAGATGTATCTTATTGTTCATTTATGTGTATGTGTGTACACAAGTGAGTTGAGGGACCCTTAGAGGCCAGAAGTAGGGTCAGGTCTCCCAGACCTAGAGTTATGAGCTGTTGTGAGTTTCTCCATGTAGGTGTTAGGACCTGGCCTTGGGTCCTCTGCAAGAGAATACATGCCCTTCAGCCCTGCTCCATCATCTCTCCTGCCCCATTAACTATATTCTTAAAAGTTCTGAAATAACCAGCAAAGGGCCTAGAAACACATCATTCTCTAAACATCAGGAAGGAAATTCAAGCCAGGAATACTGACACATACCTGTAATGGCCAGCACTTGGGAGGCTGAGGTAGGGGCATTGTAAAGGCTAGCATAGGCAACATAGCAAGATCCTCTCTCAAGAAACCACGTTGTGGGCAGGGGAGGAAAAGACTATTGAATCAGTTACTTTTCTGTTGCTGTGATAAAATACCACGGCCAAAGCAAGTTATAGAATGAAACGTTTATTTGTGCTTACGATTCTGGTGGGAGAGTCCATAAAGGCTGGGGAGGCATGGCTGGAGCAGGGAGCTGAGAGAGCCAACCTCCAAACAGCAACGGCCCAGGAAGCAGAGACAACAAACTGGAAGCTGGGCAAGGCTATGAATTCTCAAAGCCCTCTCCCCCAGCAAGGCTGCACTCCTCCCCAAGCAGCACCACCTACTGGGAACCAAGCATTCAAACACCTTAGCCCATGGGGGAGCAATATTCATTTAAGCCACATATTTAATGTTTAAGGTGTTTGACAAAAAAAAAAAAAAAAAACAAGGACAACCATATCATTGAAATCACAACAGAGAAGTGAGGTCAAACGTATCATTTTATGAAGAGAAGATAGATCTACCCACTTAACAAAACAAAACAAAACAAAAAAACAGGAAGCTCTCAGGAATGCAGCAGAAAGCCACCAGTGGTGCTCTTGTTTAAAACTCCATTTTATTTGGGGTGTTTAGGCCTCTACCTCCTTTTCCACCAACCCTCCAATCTTAAGTAAAAGAGAGAAAAGGTTAGTGGGGAGAGGGGGCCCATACTCCTTTACTTCTCCCAGCTAATCAGGGTCAAGAGGTTCTTTTAGAGTTCTATACCAATCTCTGTCAATTGCAGATGCAGCCGGCAGGCTCCTACACACTGCTGCAGCCCAAAGCGTTTCTTTCCATCTGTCTGCTCCAAACTGCCACGCTGTCCCTGGTCTCTGGTCTCTTCAAACTGTTCCTCGCTGCCACACACCAATACCAAACTCCATCACCAACAACCAGGCTTTCTCCACCTCATATTTATACTCTCTGAGTCCTAGACCACGCCCCTTTCCATGCAGCACTTGGAAGGTTGTTACCAGCTGGCAAAGATCACATCCCACACGTGACAATTAACAGGTGTGGACAAACTATTGCCTAACTAAAATCCCACACTTGGGATTAAAATAAAAGCAGATTTACATAACATACAAAGAAACCAAAACTTCCATTACACAGGAAGGTTTATAAAAAAACAATTATTCATTGCATGCAAAGGATAGATAAATCCCAGGCATACATCACCATGCAATTACAAAAGAAAGAGAGACTAATAGAGTGATTGCATTATTAATGTGCAAGTTGAATTCCCTCAAGAAGCATAAGAGAAATACATTCAATTGATAATGATAAAAGAGTCAATAGATAATAAATTTGTCATGGACTACTAAAGGCCGCAGCACAGAAATTACTTTTTCAATAGAAAACAACAGCCCAACTGTCTAAAGTTAGAACCACTAAAAATTTTGAATTATGCATATTAGAAACTAAAATTCTAGGAAATTTTAGGCAATAACAACAATGAGAAGACTATGCATCAGAATACATACGTTGGTCCCAAAAATCAGTGCTTTGAAGAAAAACGTAAAGTCTTACTCAAAATATTAAAAAGGAAAAAGGGAGAAAAAAAAAACGAGTTCATATTTAAAACAAGGGATTTAAAAAAATAAATATAAGGAAAGTAGTAAGAGTTAATTAAAGACAAAAACAGGTACTAATGTCTTGGAAAAAATTATGTAAAGAAAGTGAACATAAAGGTGGTAAATATGACAGAAATCATTTGAAATGAGTAAAGGGGCAGCTTATCTCATTTTCAAAAGAAAGCATAAAGAAAATGTAAACATATGAAGTCAGTGATTAGAATGGACTAAACGCAACTAAAATAAGTGTGTGGGAATACTCTGAAAATGCACTTGAAAATTTAGATTAAATGTATCTGTTTCTAGGGAAATATGACCCTACAAAAGCGTTCTGAAGACAAACACAAATTACTAGTGACAATATTGAAAGGTTATCAAAGATAACGGCCCACAAAAACACCAGATGCCATCTGTCTAACTAATGACTTCATTCAAGTGGACCATATCACACCAATCCTAAGTAATCTATGTGTGTGTTTAAGAGTGGGAGAGAAAAAGAAGACTGATATTGGTCCTGAAAAATAAAGTGCAAAAGAGAAACCACAGACCAATATGTAATATATAGATAACCCAGGAGTGTTTTAAAATTAAAGAAGTTAGTAAGTTAACGTACATGGTAGAATGGGAGACACATCCTGGGGATATATCTTAGAGATACAAAGCATACTTCAAAATTAGATTAGCTACCCAGCTCTAATTAACAGGGTAAAGGAGGAACCCCACCAAGCATCTCAATAAATACTAAACACTCATTTTACAAGGTTGAATACTGCCCTATACCTATAATCCCTGCAACAGAAAGGCTGCGGCAGGAGAATCAAAGGCTCACCAGACTGTGCAAGGCCAATCCAGGCTACAAAAACAAACAACAAATATCAACCCTCAAAATAATAACAACAGCAAAAAAGCTGAGCATATGCACGCCCAGATAAAGAGATACATTTATTTATGTGTAGACAGACATGGCTCACATACAAATATATTCATGTATATATATACACATATATATACATATATGTATATATATATGTATATATATGTATATACATACATATATATATACATATTATACACGCACACATAACCAAAATCGAGCCCCATATTCAAAGAAAACTCATTGTAATTAATTTCTTTACCTTAAGAAACAACAGGGATACCGACAGCCTCTGAGAGAAACTCATGAGGTATCAGGGCAGGCCCAGTGGCAGCTGCCAATGATGAGAACAGCTTCCCCAGGAGGGAAGGGACACTTG
The DNA here is from genome assembly GCF_907164565.1 of Psammomys obesus. NCBI lineage: Eukaryota > Metazoa > Chordata > Mammalia > Rodentia > Muridae > Psammomys > Psammomys obesus. The sequence goes on from NW_026585895.1 coordinate 22,794,164, forward strand.
GTGTCAGTCAGCTCTGTGTCCCACTCAAGGACACCATCAGAATAGGTGGCAGGAATCACCTGGCAGGCTCAGGAAATTAGCTACACTCAGGTGACTAGACAAATACGTCAATTGTCTATAGGGTAGTGAGAGACAGGTTTTTCATCAAGGAAGAAGAGAAACACAAGTCTTTTAGTGTGTCCAAATCTGGTAAAGGATTGAAAGCCGGATTCCTTCACTGTGCAAGCACTTTTATTTTTCTCTTAGCAGTTAGTGACGAGGCACCAGGAGATAGCTCTTCTCTGCAGCTAACTTTCTTTTTTTTTTTTTTTTTTTTTTTGGTGGGTGCTGGGAATTGAACCTGAGTCCTCTGGAAGAACAGCCAGTGTTCTTAACCGCTGAGCCATTTCTCCAGCCCCTTGCAGCTAACTTTCATCCAACAGCTTTAGTCCTTAGCATCCATGCATAAGTCAGTTGTTTCATTGACAATTACAAAGTGTTGTTTTGTTTTGTTTGTTTCTAATGCTCTCATTAGAACATTAGATACATGTACTAGCTGGTGTCCTGTAAGAACAATCCTGTTCCCTAAAAAGGTGGGATAAATTTCAGTTTTTCCTTTGAATTACAGATTTACAGAGCGAACATTGGATGTTAGGCAGGAAATGAGGTCTGCATACTTTCTCTCCTCCTTCTCCCTCTCTGGATTTAAGGTTATCTTTTAGAGTTGGTTATCTTTTAAATGTTAAAATTGCTCCCCCATATTTGACCAGGGGGAGGATGTTGGTCTCCTTAAGCTGGTTCTCAAGTACTCCTGTCATGGGCCCCACGATCTCTTCCTTGCTTTAGGCAACAAGGATACAACAACAGCTTTTTACTTGCTCTGCCATACTCCTGGGATTCGGCCATTGTTTTGTTTGTTTGTCTGTCTGTTTGTTTGTTTTTCAGTTCCAAAATATTTAGAAAACAAGATGAGAATGCTAAATGCAAAGGTTGTCACTGAGGTGCCATTGGTCTTACACAGTGTATAAGTTTGATATGTGTAAAGTTTGATATGAAGACAAGGTGTTTTCAATTTAGATCTAAATATTACTTAAATATTACTTAATATGATTTAAATATTGTACAGTTTCCCCTTTAATGTCCTTGTCTATGTGTATCCTTTTTTTGCTTATGTTTTAAAAATCTTGATCCTAGTAATATTAACAAACTGTCTTATTTGCTACTGTGCATCAATTGTTCCACATTTACAGTAATAGCATTAACTGCAAACAGTAAAATTAATTCATTTTGAATTACCTTTGTTGTTTTTTTTCTCATGTATGTATGGGACCGTTGTGTGCCATGTGCATTATGTGTGTCATATGTGTCTGTGGGTGTGTGTGTACACTCGAGTGTGTGTAGGTCATAGTGGAATTGCTAGGTTCTCTGACAAACCTACATTTAGTACTTTAAGGCCTCCAAGCCTGCGTGCAAAGCAGCTGGAGCCATTAGAGCCCCCACTGACAGGTGAGGGTTCCAGTTCCTCCACCTCCCAGTGTGCATTTGTCACTACTTTTGTTTTAGCCACAGCCATATGTGAGTATGTCATATATCATATGACAGTATGATGGTCTCTCATTGTGGTTTTGATTTGTGTTACCCTGATTAGATTCTTAGCATGACAGTGTAAGGACAAAAATAACAGGAAAGAGCTGGGGAAACGGCTCAGGGCACAGTACTTACTTCACTAACATGCAGATGGATTTCAGACCCCTAGAACCACGTAAAAAACTCATCTGGTCACCCACCCATAGTCCCAGCACTCGGGAGGTAGAGGCAAGCGCCCCCTGTGGTAAGACAGCTGTCTACACTGTAGAAGTGGTGATCTCTGGTCTAGCGAAAGACCCTGCCTTCTCAATAAAGTGGAGAGGAATTGAAAAAGATACCTGATACATCCCCTGGCATCCAGGAGCAGACGCTCTTACATACATAGACATGGTGAGAAAGAAGAATGGGCCAGCTGGAGGGCTCAGCAGCTTCATTCGCTTGCTGCCAGGCTTCATGGCCTGGAGCTCCAGCCCCAAGAATCATATGAGAGAAAGAGAAAACTGACTCTTGCAAGTTTCCCTCTGACCGACACATGTAGAGCAAATAAATAAACTTAAAGAAATTTAAAAGGAGTATACAAAAAGATAAAAAGACAAGAAGAGATGTTAGTAATCTATCTGGCAAAGATCTTGTGTATAAAATATATGTAAAAAAAATCTTAGAGTTAAATAATTTTTGTAAAAAGGAATCCCATTTTAAAAAAGGTTTGAATGGCCGGTTTATATGGTAAATGGTCATTAAGTCATGAATGGACAGTCAGCATTATTTCCCAAGGGAATATAAATTAAAATCACAATGAAATACCATAACACATCCAAATCAAAATCACTAAAATTAAAAGGGCCAAAAAAGAGCAAGCATTGGCTTACAATCCTCATTCTTTTCTGGTGAGACATGAAAATGTTACTTCCATTTGGAAAAACTTTGGCAGTTTCTTACAACATCCAAGATGCACTTAGCAAAAGTCCCAGCAATTAACTTCACAGTATTTATGCAAGAGGAATGTTAATGTTCATCAGTGCTCGCGGCACCTGCTTATATCCACTTTGGCTGGTAAAGTATCCAAAAGCTAGAATATCTGTGATTCAGAGGCAGTGGAAAATACCTAATATTTTGGTCAGAAGTCAGAGGCCAAAATGGTCAAATGGTGAAGAACTTGAAATAAACAAAAATTGGATATACATCCATGTATGTGTATACATTTGTATGATATGTGTGTGTCCAAAACAGAAGCATATGAGCAGACACCTGTGAGTGAACACTAGGTTTAAAGATCTATAGATCTCCCTACAGATTTCCTACCAGCAACCCTGGACACGGGTCACATACAAGAGACAACAACCACCCAAGGAGACATATGGCTTGGATAGCTGATAACAGTAATCTCACTTAGTAATGGCGTGGGCCCCTTTCAGCCAGTGTCATGATCTGTGAATGGAGTTTTTAATCCACTAGTATAGGTATCCAGTTGGGATCAAAGAATACCCCAGAATCTTCTGTGGCTCGAGGTTCCACTGTTACGGGTCCTACTAGAACACCTCCTAGGAGAGTTTGCTTTTATGATATCACCTGGATTACTTCTGAGTCTTTGTTCTGTGCCCACAGATTGAATGGTTCCACCAATAAATCCTTTCCATCAGCTGGTTGTGAGGATCCCCATGCAGCCATAGTTATGCTGTTTCTCCAGCAGGGGTTCTACACTTTCTGCTCACATAGTGGCCTATGCTCTCTGGTCCTACTTGTGATCAATCCCAGATGCCTCTCTATCACGTCTTAGAGATGGCCTCTGGCCATTTTGATCTTATTACTTTGACAGAACCCAGACCATGAGTCAGGTTTCAAAAAGCATGGACATTTGGCCAAACACTTCCCCAACCAGAGCCCATTTGCAGCTGTAGAAATATGACATCTAATATTATCTCTACTTTCTCATAGGGCAGTTTTGCTACCCAGTCTCCAGTTCCTATACATGAGTTCCTAGAACAACATACACAAAAGTTCAGAAGCTGAAAGTGGAGCAATGGTAGCCTTGCACACGCAAAGGGTGCTGATTTTCATTAACGTGTGACTTACTCTTGGTATTAATTTTGTTCTCAAAACTCAAAACAAAGCCTCAGTTCAAATATGACTAAAGATTTCCAGCGCTTTGGCATGCTCTCTAGTTTGCAGCTTTGTCTTTATTTTATTAAGCATATTAAAGGCCTTATGATTAATATTAGCAGTTTACTTTTCATAAAAATCTGGGAAAAAATAAAAATAAAATAAGATAGTCCACTTATTACTTGATTCAACTAATTGCCGAGGGTATCGGTACTGAAGTGTCACTGGCTCCTAACAGCAGCATAGAAAAGTTGAGTATTCGACTATCAACTAACTGTTCAAAAAAATAACATCAGTTACACAGAAGGGCTTTAGGCATTTGAAAGGTTGTCCAGAAGTCAAACAAAAAGATCTATTACTGCCTGTATTAAATTTAATTTAAAATTTAAATTGAATTACTGCCTTAATAAAAATGGTATTTGACAAGCTGTGACTTGAAGCCGACACACGCAAACCATTCCAGAGTGGCTGCCGCAGTTTGCCTAAGTGGCCCCCAAAGGCCTGTGTATAAGGCCTGTGGTGTTGTGGGACATTGGGAGTGGGGAGAGTTAACCTTGAAGGGGTGGGGTCAGGCAGAAGGAAATGAGGTCAATGAGGGCCATATCCTGGAGAAGGATATAGGGCCCCTCCCTCCTCCTTCTCTGGATGTCAACGGTGGAGCTGGTCCTTTCCACACATACACTCTTGCCATTCTATACTGCCCCTCCACAGACCCAAAGGCAGTAGAACCAATAGACCATCAAGTAAAACCTCAGCCATTACGAAACAAAGGCAACATTCATTTCGTGTAAGCTGATTGTCCCAAGCATTTGTTAATGAAAAGCTGACAAACACAGCGGCAGTGGCTGTTTCTTACGGGTAGACACCATGCATGGTAGATGTTACGGCATCCACCGCAAGTCTCTCAGGCCTAACCACTTCTAATCACCCCTGCGATCTCCAAGACTTTCAAATGCCTGTACCAAAGGTGCTGAACTCTGGGCAGAGAGTGAACAACCCCTTCTGCCTTCCTCCCAGCAGCCTTCAGTGAAGGAGTGGAATTTATGTATGAAGATCCCAACCTCCCCGGAATCACACTGGGAAACCTGCTTTATAGCATTTCTCAGGCTTCTCTCTCTCTCTCTCTCTCTCTCTCTCTCTCTCTCTCTCTTTTCTCAGGCTAGTGTCACTGTTACTTGACAAGGCCCCTTTCCTGGCTGCCTGACCTTCCCGATCTGCTTCCCCATCACCTCCAAGTTCTCTGTATTTCCTCCGTATCCTGCTTGTGTGGAAATCCTCTTGGGATATGCCTCACATCATTTGACACCCCTACGACCACAGCCACTATTTGGAATGGCAATGAGCTGTCCAATAACCTCTATAGTGAACTATTTTGAGGCCCAGAAGGGTACTGAATGCTGAACAAACTAAGGAACTCAACAGATCAACTCTTGGGGTGTGGACATGTGGATTGCTTGTGGACAAAGTTGTTTGTGGCAGCAAAAACTTACAGAGAGGTTGGGGACAGGAAAGCACAGGATACAAGAGGTGGCGCAAAGTATCAGCCATGGACATGGGCCTCAAGCTTTCCCTGTGGCTCAAATTTCATATTTTGAATGAGTGAACCCATACTTAAAGCCCTTACTCTCCACCTTTAATGTAGCTTCTCACTGCTCCATTTTCTGTTTGAGAGTCTACAAATCTATTTCAAGAACTAAAATTCCCTAGATTGTCAATTGCTCCAAATGTCCCTAAACTGGAATTTAGTATCTTTCAAGGTTTTAACGAGTAGAATGTCTCATCCTTCTGCAGTCTGCTTTCTTCCATAGTTTAGGTGTCAGTACAAAAAAAAAAAAAAAAAAAAAAAAAAAAAGTCCTTCGAAACAGCATCAGCTTGCTTCTGCTAAAGGAAGTATGGTATGTGTCTTCCTTTCTCATAGCCCACACTGCAGCTAAGAACACACTGTTGTACTTTGGGACCGGAAATAGATTTGGAGGCTTAAAAAAAAGCTTTGATAGCCTCGCAAAGCTATCTTAAGTGAAACGCACAGCCATTTGCAGCTTCTTAGAACCTAGTACAGGAGAACACAATACGTTAGAGGTGGTCAGAAGGTGTCTGTACATTTCCTGCGCTCAGGAATCTGTGAGGCAAGCAGAGCAGATTGTGCCTGATGGGTGTGCAAATGGATATGTGCAGCATTTGGTCAGCTCAGCAAGGTTCAGGTTCATGGCTGGGAAGCTGGGACCTGAGCCTCCTGGCCCAGAATCTCCTTATAGTCCACAACGAGGATGTTGGGTTGTCTGTAATTTGTGGTCTAAATACTATGAGATCTTTGAGGACTTTATAACTTCCAACTTAGAGTCCGGGGATCCATCTTCTAATGTGACCAGAATACATTAAAGAAAGATAGTGAACAAGAAATAATCTCTGAGACATAAATCCATTTTGAGAGAGCATGGAGTTTAGAGTTTGATCTTTTTTATTATTTGTTTGTTTGTTTTTTGAGGCAGGGTTTCTCTGTGTAACAACCCTGAAACTCACTCTTTAGATCAGGCTGGCCTCGAACTCATAGACATCTGCCTGCCTCTGCCTTCCCAGTGCTGTGATTAAAGGCGTACACCACCACTCCAGTTTAGTAATCCAGGTTTGATCTTTTTTAAAAGTCAGAAACATCCCAGAGGTCAGACTTCCTCTTTGTGCATTCAATCTAACACTTTTGAAAAAATGAAGGGAAAAAAAAAAAAAAACTAATGTGCAAAATCATTTATTCCTGAAAGGAAACAAAGATTTTCAAATGTATCAAAACTTCATTTCTAGCTAATTCTGGTAACACTGTGACACACTTTGTCCCATAATGCTGTTTGGCTACTGATGGTCATGACTAATAAGTATTATTTTAAAAGTTATGTTAGAGAAATCTGCATCATCGTTCATTATGGATTTGCCACTGAGAGCATATATGTTATCTCGGAAGTAAGCTTGAAATTTTACATTTGGTGTTTTAGAATATCTGCATTTCAGTTCTTTAGTCATTGAACAATCTAGAATAGGATGAGCAATTGCGGCTAGTGTGTCCTTTTAAGGAATAAGTTGGTGAGTTGAAGTTAAAGGCTCCTTTCCTCTTGATCCCTCATACTTAACTCAGGTCAGAGGCTTCTAGCTCAACTGTGGGTTGACCTTTATTTCTAGCTAACAGTGGCATGGGACCTCAGGAATCTCATAATTAGACCCTGTGGACCAGGTCCAGACCCAGCTTCTAAGGAGGCTTCACAGAGGCACCTCAGTGACAGCACTTAGCTGCAGGGCAGCAGGAACCGGTTGCCTCACACACTGGTGGGACCTTTTCATTGCTCTCAGAGTCCTGTGGGAAGATGCAGCCTTGCGGTATCTACGTTCCTAATTCTCCAAAAACGTCTGCAAAGATGCCATGTATGCAACATACGCAATGCACACACACACACACACACACACACACACACACACACACACGTATTTCCTAAAAACCCAAAGTAGCCACAAGGTAAAATCCACTGTTCTTTTCTCCTTACATTTCACCTGACTGCCTTCCCAGCCATTTTCTTAGCCTCTCTCTACTAAGTGAAGATTGCTCCCCACAAGGTCACCTAGAAATCCCCTGTGGAAATTTCTGAATGTGTTTTGGGTTTGAGCTGTCAAAGCACATCCTTTGGGTCACAAATCATTCCTTTCTCCTTTTCCTGCACCGTACCCAGAGCTCAGAACAAGCTGCATTTTGAGCTGAGAACTCTTGAATTAACATTGATCTTCAGAATGAGTTTTGAATCCTGAAGGCTGAGGAAAAAATCATCTGTGAAGGTTATCTGTTACCCCTGACAATTCTGTTTCTTGCAAGAGCTACATTATAGCATATTTACATGGATCCGATCCTTTATAGTTTGAACTCCTTGCTATGTGTGTATTTACTTTACCTGAATGAAATGTGCGGGGTTGACAGGGGTGAAGTCTAAAGAATACATTCAGCACAGCTTAGCCAATGAGTCTTGTTTGATAGCTGATACCGAAAAGGAGAGATCAATAAGTGAATGAGCAAATAATTACATAATTAAGAAGTCATTAACTCTCTCACCTTTTAAGTCTGTAACGTGTTAAAATAAGTATTCACAACGTAATATGTGCTGAGCATGAAGATGTCACTATACATAGTATAGACAGAGGCCACTGGTCAGTGCGTGCGTGTGTGTGTGTGTGTGTGTGTGTGTGTGCGCGCGCGCAGATGTCTTTGGCAGAAGGTTATGTTCTACAATCCTTGTATACTTTTTTGAGACAAGATCTTCTTTGGACTGGAATTTACCAAGAAGGCTAGGCAGGCTGACCAGTGAGCCCCAGGAATTTGCCTGTCTCCATTTCCCCAGTGCTGAGATAAGAAGCCCATTCCATCAAACCTGGCTTTTTTCTTGTTGTTCATATGAGTTCTGCATATCAAACTCAGGGCCTTGTGCTTGCAAGGCAAGCCCTTTAGCAGCTGAGCTCTCCTCTCATGCCCAGCATTGGTCATTTCTGACTATTTGGGACCCATTTCTGCTTTGTATCTGTCAAATTGTCTATGAATACTTCTTTTTCCAGAAGCCGGATGAGCCACAGCCCCTTTGACCTCCCCCAATCTTGTCAAGGGAAAACACCAAGTCTGGCTGCTCCATGAACTTTACATGCTGAGTCAGGACCAAATGGTTTGAGGAGGGTTCTTGATTCTCACAGGGGCAGAAGTGTAGGGGCCGGATGGTCTCTGTAGCCAACAACATGGACTTGGCTCCTGTTCAACGTTAAGCCTTGTGCTCAAGATTTGCATTCATTCTCTGTCTCCTTATATCTCTCCCCATCAAAAAAGGACTAAGAGTTTTTTGTTTTGTTTTTTTTGCTGCTTATGGATTTTAAAGGAATGAACCCAGAAACAATGCACTGGATGAGTTAAGATCAAGGGAGGAAACAGAACATGCTACCTTAAAAAGTCTCTTAAAGAAACAGCATAGGGGCTGGAGAGATGGCTCAGGGGTTAAGAACACTGTCTGCTCTTCCAAAGGACCCCGGGTTCAATTCCCAGAACCCACATGGGAACTTATTACTGTCTATAATTTCAGAGATCTGACATCTTTACACTAATGCACATAAAATTATATATATATATATATATATATATATATATATATATATGAAACAGCATAGTGTCACAGTGGACTGATCTCTGTCAGAAGGGTGACAATATCTTGATGACCAATTTTACTGGATTGAGAGATGTCTAAAAGATTAGTACAGTGCATTACCTGAATTCTTGTGAGCACATTTTGTGGACCATGAGCATATGGGCCAGTGAACTAAACAGACAAGATCTACCCCGAGTGTGAGCCATACTGTCCACTAGCCTGGTGCCTCCACATCACAAAACTAAAAGAGCCAGCAGGCACAGCATGCTCTGTTCTCATTCAGTGGACATGCATATTTCTGCTGCCGCTGCCTTTGGATAGCTTTTTCTGGTGTTTGAGGATGGACCCCCCACCTGAGATTCTTCAGAGAACATCAGGTCTTCGTCTCGCACAAGGATAGCATCTTTGGTCCTTTGTTCCGAGGCTTCCAAATTCTTGACTGACTAGCCACTTGTTTTCCCAGCTCTCTCCCTTACAGATGATCCTCATGGGACCACCCAGCCTCTGATCATGTGAGCCAATCAAATGGCTTCTTTTTATCACTTTATATGCACTCTCTTAGTCCTTTTCCCCAAGGCAACCATGACTAGCTCAGGAAGCCCATGCACAGGGGACATAGATGACATTGCACATGGAGATCAGACTCCCAGAGAAGGGCGCAAGCCAGGAAGGGAAGAAAACGGGTCTGGGTGAAGGAGTTCCAGAGACCAAATGCTCAACACAACAATCCTGGAGACGCAAGAGCCCTTTAAAATGTTTGCCCTCCCCATAGACCAATTGTTAGCAAGATTCTTACAGTATTGCTAATGGTTGTTATTTTATTTGACAGAAAATCTGTGATATTCATTCCAAAAAGTAACTAAAGGCAACATTAATGGGTCTCCACCATTAAGCTTTATGTTATATATGGTATATATTTATATATAAAAATATATAAACTTTATATTATAAAATTCAATTAAGAGTCTCACATTTTCACATTGACTTTCCCTGTCCATCACGCTAATTCTCCACTTCCTGCATCTCAGTTAGCCACTGTGTGAGCAGCCACTGCTTCACACACTCAACATCTCTGATGGGACTGCCTCCCTCATCATCATGGATGGAAACCTGAGAAACCAGGAGCCAAGACACGGCTTCCTTTCCTTAAGTTGTTTCGCTGGGCATTCTGTCACAGTGATGAAGATTGTGATTAACAAGAAGAGGAATTTTGAGGTCATACGGTATGGACATATAATCTTTATAACACTCTGAAAATATGCGAAAGTATTATGCATATAGTGTGGCATGATGTTAGAGGGGAGAAGAAAGAAAGAAAGAAAGAAAGAAAGAAAGAAAGAAAGAAAGAAAGAAAGAAAGAAAGAAAGAAAGAAAAGAAAATTTGTCAATACTGATTTATCCCCATTGGTTTATAATCAAGGTAATGTTCACTGATGTGCTCTGATGATGAAGCCTTCCACATAGGTGAAACTCCATCAGAAAAAGATTAAAATACCAGAAGAAGGCAGTGACTACAAGATAACTATCAGTCAGATAAAATTCAAGGCAAAAACTGCATTAAGGGGATTATTTTATAACAACAAAGATTGATTCTGTATTAATGTGTTGTAAAATCAATGAACGTGTCAAAGCTATGCTTCTAAATATATAAGGCAAATAAAACACACAGCGCAAAAAATCATGAGTGATAGGAGTATGTCTCTACTTCTTGACATATTAGCCAAAAGTTACCTACACAAGAAGTAATAGTAGAGTTTAAAAAAAAAAAAAAACAAACTGGTAACTAAAAATGGAATTTTGTATTCAGTAAACAGAAAATACTATATTTGTTTTAAAGATACCTGGAAAAATTATAAAACTGATAATGGATTAAGACATAGAAAACCTCAGTGAAGTCCAACAAAGCAGAAATCATGTCAAGCAGAGTCTCCGACCACAGGTCATTGCAACTAGATATAACTCAAATATTGTAAACTGAAAAAAACAAAACAAAACACATATGGTTTTAAAGAATCCATTAACAAATGGCTCTTGGGACAAAACTAAAAGCCCGAATACTTAGAAAAGAACAACAATGGGAACCTGATGTCATTACCAGTGAGAGATAGCCAGCTTGTCTGAGACAAGTTCAGAATACAAGGAAGCAAAATAACTATATATTTATCTCAAAAAGTCAGGGCAGAACAACAAAATAAATGCAAAGGAAGTATAAATAAAGAAGTAGCTTTAAAAGAAATTAAGATGAATTACCCAAGAAATAGGAAAATATTAAATAAATAAAGAATTACATATTAGAAGCATACATTAAAATGCTGATCCTAGGAACACATCAAAAAAGATCATCCACCATGATCAAGTAGGCTTCATCCCAAAGATGCAGGGATGGTTCAATATACAAATTCAATAAATGTAATCCACCATATAAATAAATTGAAAGAAAAAAAATATGATTATCTCATTAGATGCAGAAAAGGCCTTTGACAAAATCCAACACACTTCATGATAAAAGCCCTGGAAAGATCAGGGATATACTAAACATAAGAAAATCAATCTACAGCAAGCCCATAGCCAACATCAAAGTAAATGGAAAGAAACTCAAAGCAATTCCACTACAACCAGGAACATGACAAGACTGCCTACTCTTTCCATATCTATTCAATACACCACTTGAAATTTTAGGTAGAGCAATAAGACAACTGAAGGAGACCAAAGAAATACAAATTGGAAAGGAAGAAGTTCAAAGTATCAGTTGCTGCTGACATAGTAGCATATATAACTAATTCTAAAATTCTGACCACGGAACTCCTACAGTTGATAAGCATTGATCCCCCATGCTCATGGATTGGCAGGATAAACATAGTAACAATGCCTGTCAACAGATTCAATGCAATCCCCACTAAAGTTCCAACACAATTCTTTACAGATCTTGAAAAGATAATTATCAACTTTTTGTGGAAAACAAAAACAAAAACAAAAACAGGATAGCTAAAACAATTCTGAACAATAAAATAACTGCTGGAGGATTCACCATCCCTGAAGCCACTCCAGCAAAGTAGCTAGATACAAGATAACTAAAAAAAAAAAAAAAAAAAAAAAAGCAGTCTCCCTATATACAAATGACAAGTAGACTGAGAAAGAAATCAGAGAAGCAACACCTTTCACAATAGCCTCAAATAATATAAAATATCTTGGGGTAACTCTAACCAAGCAAGTAAAAGACTTGTATGACTAAAAATTGCAAGTCTTTGAAGAAAGAAATTGAAGATGGTATCAGAAGATAGAAAGCGCCCCCATGCTCATGGATTAGTAGGATAAACAATAAAAATGCCCAACTTACGAAAAGCAATCTACAAATTCAATGCAATCTTCATCAAATTCCAACACGATGCTTTACAGATTCTGAAAAGACAATTACCAACTTCACGTGGAAAATAAAAAAATCCAGGATAGCTAAAACAATCCTGAACAATAAAAGAACTGATAGAGGTTTCACCATCACTGATTTCAATTGTACTACAAAGCAATAGTAATAAAAACCACAGAGTATTGGCATAAAAACAGACACATTGATCAGTGGAATTAAACATAGACATAAATCCATACACCTGTAGATACCTGATTTTTGAGAAAGAAGTCAGATATACTGGGGAAAAGACAGTATCTTTAACAAATAATGGATGCCTGCATGGAGAAGAATGTAAATAGATCCATATTTATCACTGTGCACAAAACTCAAGTCCAAGTGGATCAAAGACTCAATATAAAACCAGATCCACTGAACCTGATAAAAGAGTAAATGGGGAATGGCTTTAAATGCATGAGCACAGGAGACAACTTCCTGAACAGAACACCAATGGTGCAGGCACTAAGATCAACAATTACTAAATGGGATCTCATGAAACTGAAATTTTCTGTAAGGCAAACGACACAGTGAATCAGAAAAAGTGGCAGCCTACAGAATAGAAAAAGATTTTTACCAACTCCATATCCAATAGAGGACTAATATCCAAAATATATAAAGAACAGAAGAAACTACGTAGCAAACCCACAAATAATCTAATTTAAAAATGAGTACAATTTTAAACAAAGAACTCGCAATAGAGAAACCTCAAATGGCTGAGAAATACTTAAAGAGATGTTCAACATTCTTAGACATCAGGGAAATGCAAATCAGAACTACTTTTGAGATTCCAATTTATATCTGTCAGAATGACTGAGATCAAAAACACAAGTGACAGCTCATGCTGGAGAGGATGTGGAAGAAAGGGAGTATTTCTCCACTGCTGGTGACAGTACAAACTTGTACAACCACTATGAAAATCAATATGGAAGGTCCTCAGAAAATCGAGATTCAAACTACCTCAAGATCGAGCTATGCCATTCTTGTTCATATACCCAAAGGATGCTCTATCCTCCCACAGGGACACTTGCTCAACGATGGTTATTATATCTTTACTTATAATAGCTAGACACTGGAAACAACCTAGATGTCTCTCAAAAGAAGAATGGATAAACAAAATGAGATACATTTACACAATGGAGTATTTCTCAGCTATTAAAAAAAAATGACATCATGAAATTTGCCCGCAAATGGATGGAACTAAAAACAAAACAAAACAAAAACATCACAAGTGAGGTTACCAAGACACAGAAAGATAAATACAGTAAGTATCCACTTAGAAGTGGATATTAGCCATTAAGTAAATGATAGCTACAATCCATAGACCTAGAAAGGTTAGGTGAAATGGAAAGGTCTAGGGTGATGATGAATGGATCTCCCTGGGAAGGGGAAATAGAATAGATTTTGTGGGTAGGCAGGGGGCTAGTGGGAACTGGAATAGGAGGAATAAGGTGAGGGGGGAATCGGATATAGGAAGAGAACAGGGAGAGATGGCTGGAACTGGGGGGACTTGGGGGTACCATGTAAACCAAGTGCAGTGAAAACTTCCTGGAATCTATGAAGGTGATCGTAATGAGAGCCTAGTATTGGGGGTACGGAGTCCCAGCTGGCCATCTCTTATTACAGGCAAGGTTTCCAGCAAAGAGACTGAGTTGCATTCGATTGAGTTTTGGCCAAGGGGGTCCCATTGAGAATCCCTTAAAATCAGGCTAATGCTAAAACAGAGGGTTGCTCTTTGAAAATTGACAGCAGTGCTCCACTTCTGAGGACAACAGTACACAACTCACTGAGCACAGAGAAGGTGACTACATGGATTCTTCTCCCCTATGTTCTAGTCTCTTTGGTACAGGAAGGCACTCTGCAGGCTACCAACAGAGGAATGAATGTGGAAACCAACCCAGCCACAAAACCTTTGATCTTCAGTCTGTCCTGCCTGCAAAATGAGAATAGCCAACCAAAGTCTGATGTGACTTCAGGTCTCTTCCTTGAGAAGAAACCCATACCCAGCACTGCTTGGTTAACCAAGAACCAGAGACTGGATAGCACCAAGACCTAGGTAAAACCTAACATGGCGTGTCTACGAAAAAACAATACAATGATTCCTAATGATATTCTGCTATACTCATCAGTACCTTATTCAGTCATCATCAGAGAGGCGCCCTCCAGCAGCAGATAGAAACAGATGCAGAGACCCACAGCCAAACGTTATGTGGAGAACGAATCTAAATTGAATGTCTCCATCAATTTCCTCCCTTCAGAGCTCAGGGAATCCTGCAGAAGAAGAGGCAGAAAGATTCTAAGAGTCTGAGGGATGGAGGACACCAGGAGAGCATGGCCCTCTGAATCAACTAAGCAAGGTCCATCTTAGCTCACAGACACTGAAGCAACAAGCACAGGGCCAGCATGGATCTACACCAGGTCTTCTGCATACATATTATAGTTATTCACTTAGTATTTTTATGGGGATTCCTGACTGTGAGATCAAGTGGGTCTCCAACTCTTGTGCCTGCTCATAGGACTCTTTTCCTTCTGTTAGGTTGCCATGTCCAACTTTGATGTGAAAGTTTGTACTTCGTCTTATTATATTTCATTTTTGTTGTGTTTGGCTGTTATATTTTAAGAAGCCTGTTCTTTTTTCTAATGAGAGACAGAAAGGGAACCATCCAGAGTTGAGGGAAGGTGGGGAGAAACTGAGAGAGGAGGGGAAACTATAATCAGGATGTATTGTATAAGAAAAGAATCTGTTTTCAATAAAAATGAAAGATATTTTCAATATGAAAAAAGTGATCCTGCTACCTAGCCAAATAAAAAGATAACAAAACACAAATGAAAAAAGATAATATAATATGATGATCTAGATACAAACTTAAAGAGAAATATTAAAATCATGATACTATACACCACCCAAAGCAATTACTTGCTTAATTTCCAAATAAATGGTGTATTTTCTAAAAATATTGGCAAATAGCCAATAACAGCTCAGAAAGAACAGGTGATAGATGATAAATAAAAAGTTATCAAAGCCTTACCTATAAGAACAGTGTCAGGTCCCATGGACCATATGAACAAAGTCTTACAAAGCCCCCAAAACATTCAGTTTTTATGCTATCTCAACTATTCCGAAACACAGAAAACATGCAAACATTTTCCAAATCCAAATTCTAAGATCTAAAATTTATAATAGCGGCCAGCAAGATGTCTCAGTGTGCTAAAGTACTTGCCACTAAGCCTGATAACCCGAGTTTAATTCCAAGGACCCATTATGGTTCCTGTAAGCTGTCCTCAGACCTGCACATATTCTCAGTGGTATGAAGACATATATCTGCACGCGTACACACACACACACACACACACACACACACACAATCTAAGGGCATAGAAAAATGGCTTGGTGGATAACGACACTGTCTATTATTGCCAAGGACCTTGGTTCAGTTCCAAACACCCATATCCAGAGACTTACGACCACCTAAAACTCCTGTTCGAGTGGATCCAAAGCCCCACTAGCCTCCTTCAGCAGATTCACACACACGGTGTACACACACCCAGGCACAAACATAGACACAGAAAATAAGTCCAAAACAAATAATACGAAAACAATGATTTAAAACTAGAATTTCCAATAGGATGGATATACATTGGTGAATTGAATGGATGACAGGACAATGGACAGATGAATGGGTAGGCAGATAGATAACTCTCTTTTCAATATAGACGTCATCCTTGGCTACATGGTTATTCGAGGTCAGCCTCTGTAACATGAGATCACTTATCAAAAAGGCAAAAAACGATAACAATAAGTATAGGCACAAAATATATTTGGGATCTGGCCATTTCTAACCATATTCCCAATGATTGGTCTGGCTACCACAGCTGTGTTTCCAATGATTAGCCTGGCTCAGCCGCCACAGTCTGTGCCTCCACTTACTCAACAGTCTCCTAACTGATGCTCTATACGTTTGCCCTTGTCCCCTGTGGATTATGGTACACATAACCACCAGAGAACTCCTTTTAAAGTATAAGTTACAGAATGTTGTTTCACTGTTTATATCCGTCCAATTATGCTCCCCCCCTTTTTTTTTTCAGACTAAAAGGCAAAGCTATTATGATGGCTTGTCTCTATGTACCTCACACGGTCTGCTTGGCACCCAAAGACTGCACCTACCCCTGTTCTTTCTCGCACATTCCCGACTTGCTCAGTTCCACCCACCCTGCCCTTCTGGAGACTCCTTAATGGGAAATCACACTTCTACCCTGTCCCTGCTGGCTCATCTGCCTGGAAACTCTTAGCTCAGATAAGGAATAGCTCATCCCACTGCACGCCCAGGGCCGACTGCTTTATTTCACCGTTGACCTGGCACATACTTCATTTTCTTAAATATCTGTCCCCTCACTAATGTATCAACTCCACAGGGAAGTGGCTGTTCCCTATGCTTTTGTATAGCCAATGGTGCCTACTGTTTATACAATCAAAATCAGTCGCAAGGTAGACCAAAAGAACTTTTGTAAAGACTGGACAGTACAAAACTGAATAATTTACTAAAGAAAAGTGAAAAAAAAAAAAAACTACACACAGAGAGAAACCTGTTTAAATTATTTTAAATTAACTCTTTTCATTATGAAAATATATAAAGTGAGATATTATACTTATTTGTTTTTATGCTTTAAAAACCTTTAACAGTTGTTAGCGTTGAGAGTAAGAGCAAAATAGAGTGTTGCTTGTCCTGCCTAAAGTGATACAGAAGTGGCCCAGAAGGCAGCTTGGTCATATGTATAAAAAACATTTTTAAGTCATCTGGTTTTTCGGCTTTGTTCCTGGAAAATCTGTTACAAGGAGATTGGCGAGGAATACTCAGGAGGAGCAGGCTGCAGACACAATTCCCATTGCCTCGTTTGTCGTAATCTCAAACATGAACTGAGGAAAGCCCTCTCCTGGCCTGCCTGCAGTCAGGACAGTCTGCATCACGTGGCATGTGAGGGTTTAGTGCTGCAGAACCTGTAAAAAAAGGAAGAACCGGTAGGTTCATGACTGAAGAAGAGAGCATGATTAAAGAAAGCTGGTGCCCAGCACTAAGCGCCCTGTGTGAAGGGAGGACAGCTGACTTTCATACAAAGCTGGCTTTACAACGCAGTGTGATTTTAAAATAAAGGATAACAAAATTAATTTGTTCTCCCAAAATGGAAATGGGGAGGAGGCTGGAGAGACGATGGATAAAGAGCTTGTCAAGCAAGTACAATGACCTAAATTGGAATTTCTCCAAGGCCACACAAACAGGGGTGACATAGTGGACCAGCTGCAATCTGAGAGCTTCTATGGTTATACAGGAGGCAAAGACAGAAGAATCTTCGAAAACCTGAGGACCATCTTGGTATGGGCAAAACAAACAGTAACCAACCAACAAAAAAGAGACATTGTCTCAAACAAGGTGGAGGACAAATCCAACCACGGGGCTTGTCCTCTTCCTCTTTGCATGTACTCTATGCACATATAAGAATGTCTGACACACACACAATAAATAAATAAATAAATAAATAAATAAATAAATAAATAAATAGCCCTGATATAATGATATTGAAGACAGGTAAAACAGTATAAAGACTAGCAAGAGGCTTTTCTAGAAAGATTAGGAAGTTACTGATGACATCAATAAAATGTTTCCAATTTAGAAATTTAGTTAGAACTTAGGCTGCAAAAGAACTACATACTTTGGGCTTTTAAGTTCAAAACAGTACCTGAGCACATGGATTTTTCTCTTTACCATCTTGAAACACATTAAAATAAAAAATGGAGGATTAAAAAAAAATAAGTAAGCATAATTCCACAGGAAGGAGAAAGGTTAGGGAGATTTTTAGCTAGCTAATAAGTGAGTTCTCCAAATTTGTGGAAAGATGAAAATTAGATTAGAAGGTGTATTTTGATAGATGGTGGGGAGGGAAAGAGAAACAAGCCTTGGGTACACGTGGAAGGAGCCACAGACAGGAAAGAAGCACACAGTGGAACCAAGAGAAGCTGTGAGCATACAGGTACTGAGAGCAACTGGGATTCGTTAGTCATGTGAGCAAGGCCTACGGCATTAAGGAAAGACTACTAATTATACCTTTCCTGTATTGGGGCATCACTAGGCCTTGGTTAATTGTGCTCATAAAGAGCTCTCTAAATGTTTACCAGCTGCGCCAGCTGTAGAGCGCCGGTGCCATGCTCCAGGAGATGGGGGGAGGGGGGCAGAAATGCACACGTGGTCTGTGCAAAGTCACATGGTCCGTCTGCATCACAGGTGAGAGGTGATCTCTTTCCTGTCGGCACAGACAAACCACAGCTTCATATGGCCTGTCATACAGAGAGACAGAAAACTGGGCCTCCGCGAAAGAGACAGCTTAAACAGACAATAGTTTATTTGAAATCCCGGAAAAGATTACACTCTTAAAATAAGAAAATGGATGATTGCAGGACTAAGTGAGTTCTTGAATTTTTCTAATGTAATTTCAAAAAAAGCACACCCCAAAGTAGAATGATAAACAACGTGACTTCTTTTTGAAAATGCAAAACGACAGAGAGCAGGACACACAGAAGACCATCAAAAAGCCTAACACCCATCTAACAGGAACAGGAAACCTAGACAATCGGGAACTCAGGGAATGGAAGACAGCAACATGATTGTCGTAACTACCTTTCAGAACCAAAATGAGAAATACGTCTTCATGCAGTCAAACTGCTGTCTTGATGAGGGCCAAGACTCGGACAACTGTGGTCTACCTTCTGAACCACATGTAAGATGAGTCCAAAGGCCTCCAAAGAGAAAGAAAGGATTGACAGACAAGCACCGCAGTGCTGGTCAGCAACTCTTACACAAGAATTGGGAAAATGCCTTCAACCAGTGAGAGTAACTTGTCTATCTTCAGTTACTTGTACTTTCAGTGTTCCGCCTACAAGATGCGTGGTGTCAAGATTAAGCCCTGTGATTTCCCTGAGAGTTATATAAGTTTAATGTTTGTCTGGGCCTTTAGTGTATTTTGAATTAAGTTTTATACGTGAAATAAATGAAGGGCTCAAGTTCATTCTCTTGCGTACAGATATCCAGCTAACTCCTTAGAATTATTGAGGGGCTTTTTTTCTTAGTAAGTGGTCACAGTACTCTTACTGAAATGAATTGGCCCAGAGGTAGATAGGTTTATGATATACACTCATAATTCTAACACACTGATAATTTACCTAGCCTCGTGTTGATTTGATGACTATTATTCTATATAAGTTTCAAAAGAAAAAAAAATGTAAGGCATCTAATTTTGGTGGTTTCCTTTTTTTTTTTTATTGGTTTAGACTTTTTTTCGGTTTACCACTCTTAATAAATTTGAGAGATGGCTTGTGGGGAAGAGACAGGGCCTGGCTGCATACTGCATTTGATGTGCATTGCATTTAATGTCTGCTTGATTCGAGCTGCACTGGCTGTCAAAGGCTTTGGGCACTACTATCTTATCGATACCAATTCTTCTAACCTGTTCACGTGTATGTTTCCATTGGCCTGGTGTCCTTTAATGTTTTTCAGCTATGTTTTGCAGTTTTCAGTGCATAATCCTTACATCTTCCTAAATTAAATTTATTCTATAAATATCACTTTATTAAAAATAACATAATCCCTAGCTGCACTGTATTTGTCCCTGTATCCAAAAATAAGTGTAGCCATCACCCCTCATAAAGGAAACTTTTCTTTGCAACAGAGACTTTAACAAAAAAAAAGAAAACAACAACAACAAAAAACTACAACTCATCAAAATGCAGAAGAGCTGTAGAGCTGATCCCGTGGATACATCTACAAAACGCTTGAACCCACGGCATAGGAAATACTGCAGAAGACTATAGGAGCCAAAAGGTCGGGGAATTTGTTGGGAGACCGTGTCTCCTGATAAGGTCAGGAGCTACACCTATAAAGTCTCCCTGACATGACTGTCTAGACAGAGCTGACCACGGACAACACAAACAGACCTGCCAAAGGGGATGGGAATGAGGGAGCCCAGATGAAACCCTAGCTCTTCACGAAGAACCATGGACAACTAAGGAATTCAGAGTGAAAGCAATCGTCTTTCCCAGGGAAGAGCACAACAATTGGCTGTCTAGAACCAAGTGGTCAGTCCTAAAAACATACAAACAGGTAACATAATAGAGACCAAGCATGTTATATTGGGAATATATATGTATATTATGTTTCTGTGTGTGTGTGTGTGTGTGTGTGTGTGTGTGTGTGTGTGTGTGTAACAACAAGTTTTAAAAAGAGGCCATGAATTTGAATGTGAGCAAGGAGGGGCACATGGAAGGGTTCAGCAAGAGGAAAGGGAAGGGAGAAATGATGTCATTACATTATAATTTCAAAACTAAAAGAAAAACATTAAAAACAAAGGTGATGTATTCTTTGGACACTGCTGGAAGCAGATGGTTTTCCTCATTTTCTTTTTGGATTGTTCTTGGGTTATGGATAGAAGTATGACTGAACTTTGTTCACTGATTTCATGTCCTACAATTTTGCTGAATTCACTTTCCGGGTTTAATTATTCTGAGAAATAGTTTTTAGGATTCTCTGTGTATAAGATTGAGTCATGCGTGAACAGGGAGGTTCAGTTCTCCCTTTGTCCTTTGTGGCTTCATTTCATCTTCTTGCTTGCTTTCTCTGACTAAAACATCAGTGCAGACTTGAACAGAAGTACCAAAGGCAGCCTTTAAACACCGAGTGTGATGTTAGTGGTGTGGAGATATACTCCTTTTATCATGTTAGGAAGTTCTAAGGGATTTTTTTTTCAACCTAGACATCTATACTCAGCCAAGTTCTCAATCCAAAGTGAGAACAGAATAAAAGACATTTCAAACTTGTAAAATCTCAGAACATTTCATGCCAAACATCTTTTCAGGGGCAGTTGCTTGAAAGCGAACCAGAGCAAAAACAAAGGAGCACAGTAATCAAAGGAAAGATGAAGATCCAAGAAACAATAGATCCATCCAGTCCAGGACTACAGTAAACAGAGCCGTAAGATGACAGTGAGCCTAAGAAAACCACAGTACTCTAAATTATAATACTGGCCAGACAAACTGATCCTGAAGAGATCTGGGGTAGAGGTTGGGAGAGACATAAGCATGAAAATATTCCTCTGCATAAAAAGAAACTAGACAAATTTAAGCAGGAGGCTGCTACTCTTAGGAAATAATAAAAACAGATTCTGCATAGTAAAAGAAAGAAAGGAAGAAAGAGAGAGAGAGAGAGAGAGAAAGAAAGAAAGAAAGAAAGAAAGAAAGAAAGAAAGAAAGAAAGAAAGAAAGAAAGATAGTGGGAAATATGCCATAAACTATCTGAGCTAGTAATTATGAAGTTAAACTATGGAATGATGTGAAAGTTGGCACAAGAAAGACACCTTCACTGCAACTTTACACAGGAAATAGTCCCTGGAACGGCACTCGGGCCGTTGGGCAGCCCCTAGGAACCAGCATTGTCACCACCACAGCAAGCTCACATAACTACAGTGAGAGAGTTAATGACAGTTACAGAACACAATGAACAGGTAGCCCTTCCGATGAGAAGACAAAGCCCATGTCCTGGACTATCATTTGGACAAAGGGTTGTTTTCTCTTGTTTGGTATCCATATTAGGTACTTCATGGTAACGGAATCTTCGAACAAGGCCTTCCAGATGTGTGGAGGCAGTGACATGTTTTCAAGGGACTGTGAAGACCGGCCTCATGCTATCCTAAAAAGGATGGTGGCAGGAAACTTTTCCAAAGTGTTGCTTCGAAACCAAGTAGGTTAATTCTTTCATGTCCGAGAGAAGAATCAAGGGCTGCTGCTAAGAATATTTGAGGTGGAGGAGAAGAAAATTCCCAGAGATTTTTGCCAGATTTCTCTGAAAATCCTATCACTATATAACTAGTTTCTAACTTTTGCCTGAAAATCTGAGAATGAAATATTGCATCCAATTCAATTTAGGCATAAATTTGAATCCATGAATAAAGTTTTTCATTTTTATAGACACCACACCCTTTCCCGTTCCCTAGTTCTTTTCAATTTTGTTCTATAAGACAATCATGCCATTATGTTCCATGGAAACCATTCCGTACATTCTTGGCATCAGATTTTGGTCCTCTTGGTAGCTTTAACTCCTATTAATACGAATAGGCATGACATCAGTATCAAAAGGTCATGCAGCTTGGCACCCAACACCAGATATGCTCATAATGGATTATTTTCTGAACACGTAATATATACAGATTCGAAGCTTGCCCAGAATAGAAATAGTTCTTGAACATATTCTGTCCTTTTTGAAAAGCAATGCTGTATTTATATGCATAAACCTCATGATTTCTCCTAGCCATTTTGGACATATGATATGTGACTTCACCAGAAAAGCAAAGTGGAAACTCAAGCAATGATCCAATGAATGTATTGAATGGAGACAGTCAGTCTGGACCACATAAGTGGTAAGACGGTTTCTCAGAATCTCTTTTTGAAACTGGAATTATCAGTAGAGATACCTCAACCTTTTATTTATTTGTGTATTTGCTGTGAGCTTCTTGAAACGAGGCTATTAAGTGGCAATACTTATTTGTTTTTATAGAAAGAGAGTAAGTCGGCCCTTTCTAAACAAGTGTTAAAATCTCCAATGTAGATACAGTTGAGATTAAGTGTTTTCAGTGTGGTAAATGGTGTAGCATAAGCATTAGCTGAATTCTGAAGACTGAGTGTTCTCCGAATGTAATTTGATCTAGCACTTAGAAGTAGAAGAGCAGGAGGGAAGACAGAGACTTCTAGATATTTCAGTGACTCATCCCAGGGGGTCCTCAACAAGTCTGTGCATGCTATAACAAACTTTTGGGGGCAGAGTGTCAACTATTTTCAGTGTTGTTTAGCCAAATAATATAACTGAGAAATTTCTGCAACATACTCATGTTTTGGGAGAGGGATTTCAGTCTTCTTCTGTACATGTAAGCACCCTCAGTATTTTCATTTGGCTATCAACACACTTCGGATATCAAACACACATTTTTAGCTGTTCAATCACTCTGTCTGATCCACCTTGATAGTCTCCTTTAAAAATGTTACTTACAGGTAAGTCCCCCTTTTTACTACTTACAATCATAAAATGTGTTCAACACCTTTAAGTTCAGACCCCTGTACTTTGGCTATTAACAGCTGACCACAATGTGGTCATCTAAAATCCTTTTGGTATTTGCTGTTTCTGACAACCGCTGGTAGCTCTTGGGCCACTGGGGTCAGTTTTTACCCTTGCTTTCCTCCAGCCTTCTAAATGTCTTTAGCACAAGTCACCAAACTTATTCATGGATGCAGTTCCTGATTTATGCCATCAGCGCTCTCTTTTTATAACATTCTTGCCAAGGGGATATTTGAGCTGTTTCTGACATTTTTTTTTAAATTTTTCTTAACTCTCAGTAAGACTTGACTATGAATTATTCCCCCACAGACTCATGTGCTGGGGGCTTGGTTGCCAACTGAGGGGCTTTGAGGAACCTATTTGATTATGAAGACCCTAGCTTCATTGATGAATTAGTTGTTTATGGATTCAAAACCTGAATGGAACTGTGTCAGAGCAGGTTTGGGGGCATGTTCTTGAAGGATATCTCACACTGATCCTTTCCTCTCTTTTTTTCCTCTCCTCTGTCTTCTTCTCCATCTCCCCCTCGGCTCCCTGGTCACTTATGCAGCCTCTGTGACCCCACTACTCAGTGGGGTCCACTACTACAGTCCTAATGTCTGCCACCTGGACCCATCTTAACAGATCCAGCCTGCTCTTGACCGAAGCCTCTGAGACTGAGTTGAAGTAAGCCCTTCCTCACCTCAGTTGTTTGGGTCAGGCATGTTGCCACAGCGATGTGAAATCTAAGGCAGGCCTCAGCTTTGCCCTTTATTTTCTCTTTCTGGGAAAAGGCTTTAGCATCACACCTCACTAAAACCGTAAGCATCACCTGAGTTGACACATCTGGCAAGATTCCTGTGGTCTTTGCTCTTGTTATATTTTATTTGTTGCAAATCTGAAGGCTTTTTCCTACCCAGCACATGTCTTATTAGCTCCCCTGGAGCCTTGCCTTGCTCTCTGAACTGCTCTTCTCTGCTGAAGGGAAGCCTAGTAACTAGCCCATAATCACAAAGCCTGTAGGTGACAGAGCTGCCCTTCAAACCCAAGCAGCCCTCTGCATGCTGCATGTTTATCCACTGTGCACATTGCCTCACCCTTGGTTACTGCCTTCTCTTTTTCCCCCATCTTCCAGTTTCCTGAAAGGATGCTCTGCCCTTGACTAAATCCATACTGTTCACCACTTAATCCTGTTCAATTTTTCTTATAACCCATTTATTATCTGAAATAATTTCCTCCAAGATGCCTTCTTCCAAACACTTTATCTCGTGCATATTACCCTCAACCGTGCTAGGTGATTTGACTTTATTGGTAGGACAGAAATATGGGAGGATAATTCACATTTACTATGTGATTGTTAGCTTTCAGAACCTTTGCATCTAACACAATCTAATTTCCCCCTTACAGTTCTATGAAATAACTTATATTCTTTTTCCACAGCTGAGATAAAATATTTGCAAAATATGTGTGCTAAAGGATTCACTGAAAGAGGAGTTTATCTTAAACTAAAGAGACATATTAAGAGCCAATAACAGCTGTAGGAGTTCCCTGGTAGAATTTTTTGGGTTGCTCATGTATACTATCATATCATCTTCAAATAGTGATACTTTGACTTCTTACTATCCAAACCGAATCCCCTTGATTTCCTTTATTTGCCTTATTGCTCTAGCAAGGACTTCAAGAACTATGTTGAAGAGATATGGAGAGAGTGGGGAAGCTTTGCCTTGTCCCTGATTTCAGTGCGATTGCTTTATGTTTCTCCCTGTTTAATCTGATGTTGGCTATAGGCTTACTGTATATCGCCTTTACTATGTTTAGATAAGTGCCTTGTATCCCTGATTTGTCCAGGACTTTAAACATGAATGGGTGTTGGATTTTGTCAAATGCTTTTTCACCATCTAAGGAGGTTATTTATTTTTTCTTTCAGTTTGTTTATATGGTGGATTACATTGATGGATTTCCATATATTGAACCACACCTGTATACCTGGGATGAAGCCTACTTGGTCACAGTGGATGATATCTTTAATGTGTTCTTGGATTCTGTTTGTGAGTATTTTGTTGAGCATTTTCGCATCAATGTTCATAAGGGAGATTGGCTGGTCAGAATGTAAATTTGTACAACCATTTTGGAAATCAATCTGGCACTTTCTCATAAAATTAGGAATAGTGCTACCTCAAGATCCAGCTATACCTCTCCTAGGCATATATCCAAAACATGCTCAAGTACACAACAAGGACATTTGCTCAACCATGTTCATAGCAGATTTTTTCATAATAGCCAGAATCTGGAAACAACCCAGATGTCCCTCAATTGAGGAATGGACACAGAAATTCTGGTATATTTACACAATGGAATACTATTCAGCAATTAAAAACAAGGAAATCATGAAATTTGCAGACAAATGGTGAGAACCAGAAAAGATCATCCTGAGTGAGGTATCCCATAAGCAGAAAGACACACATGGTATATACTCACTTATAAGTGGATATTAGACATATAATATGTAATAATCATATAAAATCTGTACACCTAAAGAAGCTAAGCAAGAATGAGGACCCTGGGTAAGATGCTCAATCTTCATTCAGAAAGGCAAACGGTATAGACATCAGAAGAAGGTGAAAACAAGGAACAAGATAGGAGCCTACCACAAAGGGCCTCTGAAAGACTCTACCCAATAAGGTATTAAAGCAGATGCTGAGACTCATAAACAAACTTTGGACAGAGTGCAGGGAATCTTATGAAAAAAGGGGGAGATAGAAAGACCTAGAAGGGTCTGGAGCTCCACAGGAGAACAACAGAACCAAAAAATCTGAGCCTCGGGGTCTTTTCTGAGACTGATACTCCAAACAAGGACCATGCATGGAGATAACCTAGAAACCCTGCTCAGATGTAGCCCATGGCAACTCAGTCTCCAAGTGGGTTCCCTAGTAAGGGGAACAGGGACTGTGTCTGACATGAACTCAGTGGCTGGCTCTTTGAGCACCTCCCCCTGAGAGGAGAGCAGCCTCACCAGGCCACAGAGGAAGACTATGAAAAACAGTCTTGATGAGACCTGATAGGATAGGGTCAGATGGAAGGGGAGGAGGTCCTCCACTATCAGTGGGCATGGGAGGAGATGAGGAAGGGAGGGCTGGATTGGGAGGGGATGAGGGTGAGGCTATAGCTGGGATACAAAGTGAATAAACTGTAATAAGAAAAAATTATATTTAAAAAAGAGCCAACAACAAAGACAAACGACAAATTTCTAAATAAGCCAAAGCTTTCAGCAAATGCTTTATCATAAAGTTGCAAATAAATCACAGAAAATTTAACACCATTGATTAATAGAAAACCACAGATGCACCCCTCCAGTACACTTGAAAAGTCCAAACCAAGAACACTAGCAATATTAAGTGTTGATAAATACTTGAAATGATAGAACCCATTGCTGATATAGGTGTGAGATGGGAAAAGGTCAAATGGTAAACTGTCTAATAGTTTCTAACAAAGTTAAACATACATCACCACATGATCCAGCAATCAAATTCTGACAGCATATATGTTCTCACAATGACCCACACTCAGATGCTCACAACGGTTCTAGTCAAAACTGTCAAACCCTGGAAAAACTAAAATCCACAGTTACTGGTAAAAGGATAAGCAAGCGGCAGTGTGTTTTCAACTTTTATGACAATTCGACAACAAAAGGGAATGACTGTTAGACCTGCAACCATATGCATGAATCGCAAAGGTACCGTGTTAAGTAAAAGCAAGCAGGTGCAAAAGTTCTATGTATGTCCTACTTTGCTTCCAATTGCTGTGGTAGACAAATACAACCCAGGAAGGAAAGGGTTTGCTTGTTCGTACACTTCCACAGAGGGAAGTCAGGCAGGACCTGAAGCAGAGACTATCGAAGAATACCGCTTACTAGTTTGCGCAGTCTGTTTTTTTAATACAGCCCAGGACCACACGCCCAAGAGTGTCACCACCCACTGTGGGCTGTCCTCCCACAGCAATCGTTTATCAAGCAGATACTCCACAGCCTTGCCTTCAGGCAATCTGATAGACACATCTGCTCAATTAACGTTTCTTCGTCTCAAGGGACTAGTTTGTGTTAAACTCATGAAAACCAACCAGCGCTGTATACATATATACACATACCTACATACATATATACACATACATACATACCTATATACATATATATGTACATACATACATAGAAACTTTGTTACTGATATAATAGTATTAATAAGAAGATATTTATGAGACACAATTTAGCTGAACTCTAGCCCAGTGTAAAAGGTAGAAGGAATCATGGACAACTCAAAATACCTACAGGAAGTCCCTAAAACTGACCAGATTAACTAGTTCCCTACCTCACAAGGTAAACAATAAAGACAGCTGAGAATTACTCTCAGACAAGCCAAGACAAGCCTTGCAAAGAAAGACCAGCTGCCTAGAAGAAGCAGACACCACCCTAGCATCCTGGGAAAGGTGTAGACTGTGTGAGTTACGTGCAAATCCACCCTTTGTGCTACCAGCAGGCCGTGCAGTAAGCTCCAGGTGGCCAGCTTCCGTAAGCTATAGCCCCTGCTGGAGTTATAGCTTTGGTGACAAAGCTGTCTTTTGAGTCATTTCTGTTCCTGTAAGTAACCCCTTACCTACATTCCTGTGAGCAACCCCAATAAAACTCACTGGTTCACAGAGTTGGACTTCAGAGGTACCCATATTCTGGTTTGTCATGGGATACCTATCTGAAGTGAGTAGATGCTGGTGCTGTGTCTCCCCAGGAATGTGTTGTATTGTCACACAACACCATAATCTTTCCATTTTCATTCCCATATGGGGTCAGTGCTGCAACTAATTTCAATTTTTTTTTTAATCGCAGAAACTGACTTACATGAACAGGATGGATTGTATGGAGCCATGTGTCACAGAGTCTTTCACGAGTAGACAAGCCCTTCTCTGTGAGAGACTACACTGTCATAAACATAGCTACACTGTCATAAACGTCAGCGGCCAGGAAGCACAAGCCAGAACAGAACCCAGAGCTCAGTCACTTAGCCCTCGAGGTTGACACATTTGCCCCCTTGTCATCTCCACGGCCCTGATTTCCCATACATCTCCTCTTCATGTGCCACCTAAATACATTTGGGGAGATAAATGGAATACAAGTAAAGGAAGCAGGATTATAATAATAATGATGATGCTTATGAGAATGGTGCCAGTCCTATATAAGGGAAAGACTGTGGTAGTTTATACTCCATTTATAGTCCTTTTCCCAAAGCACAGAGGTAATTAGTATTTCCCAGTACCGGTGTGAAATGCTCTGAAATTACAGGGGGAAAAAAGAGAAAGGAAGATCTTCTCATTGGCTTTTTTTTTTTTTTTTTAACATATAAGATGAAGTTAAACTTAATCTGCATGTGTGGATGCAGCTTTGTTTGACCCGTTACTTTGAGCACTCCCCTGCCCTTCTTTAGGAGTGGCAGAGGCCTGATGCACAGGGCATTTTCTGGTAGCCAGGTCCTCTGTGCTCCTCTCCTTTGGACTGTTTCAGTGAGTGTCTTTTTCTGTAGCATCTGTTCTAATATGACCCTCTACTCTGTGAAGGGTGAAGAGAGAATGAACTTAGGAATCCATCCCCCTGGCTCTCCTTATGCCAGTTTACACTGTAATTGAATTTCTTGTTCAGAAGTCACACTGTACTTGTCCTTCCGTTCCAGGGCTGCATGGCCGTGATTGGCTCTAGCTTCCACGGAATGCTCCCCTCCTTTCCCTCTGCAGCCCTAAGTGCAGTAAAGATAAATCACATAGTTTCTTATTATCACTTTTTGTTTTGTTTTCCCCAGACATGCTATATAGTGTGTCAAGCAGTGGCCCCAAAGTGATCTGTCCACATCCTAAACCCGGAACCTGTGCCAGTCACATAATTGGGGGAAGGAGGAATCTTTGCAAGCATGATTAAATTAAGGGCCTTGAAATGAAGAGATAATGCTTAGCTGTGTTTGGGTGGACCTTAAAGTCAATGACAAGTGTCCTGATAAGAAAAAGGTTAAAGGAGATTTACTGTGATGGAGGAGAAGATGTGGGCAGGGCAGAAGGTAAGAGACTGCAGAGATGTAGTCCAAGCCAAGGACATCCAGGGATGCATGCAGCCTCTGCAAGCTGAAGAGATCAGAAAAGGATTTCCCCTTGAGCTTCCAGGGCCAGTGCGGTCCTCCTGAGGCTTTCAGTCCCTACTTCTGGCCTTCAAGCAAGGACAGGAGACGTTTTTCTTGTTATAAGCTATCAGTTTTGGGTGACTTGCTACGGCAGTCTTGAGAAACATACACCTGCTCATACCTCTCTTTAAACATAGACCCTCTTAAAACTTGCCAATTACACGCTTTGCAGGCTCCGCTGTTCTCCTGACAAGATCAGCTTGATGTGTCTGTCAAATGAGTGAGTGTCTCATTACTGCAACTCTAAACTCTAACCGTGTCCTAGCAAGAGAAAATGAAAAGTTGCTGTTTGTAGTGCTTGTTCTTATTAAATAGCCTTTAACTCCATATACGTTAATAACTTTCTTCTCAGCATGTATTGGGTCTAAATGAATAAGATAAGCTGCAACCCAATCATAGGGGATCATGGGGATAGCTCCGTGGTAGAGAATTACCATTTTAAAAATGTTCCGTGAACGTTATCGCACCATGGGAGCTGATATTTTAAAGTAAAACTATCCGTTTCATGAATAATAATCTTTATTGCTAATTTCCACAACAATGGCTCCCATAAAGAATACAATCACTAGGTGGTCTTCTAAAAGAATCATCGCTAGAGAGGTCCTAAGAAGACAGCGGCCTGAATATGGCTTATTTTCAGATAGAGCCAGGGCACGCTCCAGAAGAGAGAAGAGCATTAAGACCAATCACAGGAGCTCAAGGTGAGCCAAAAACGTGGGTGGGCAATGCGGGAAGAGAGCCAGGTGCGTGGTTTCATGACAGTGAAAGCACTGTTTCTAACCAAGAGCCATAGAATTAAGAGCAGTCGATACTAATAAAAGAACACTGGCCTGGAGACTTTCAGGAGAATGCCCGGGACACAGGCCAGATCATGAGGGTCTGCTGAGTACTGATAAGGGTCCACAGTGCTGGGTCAACTTCCTAAGTAGACGCATCCCACCTTTTCCAGGGCAGGGGCTTCAGTGCTGGCTCTGCAGTTTTAACTCCTGGGAGCTTTTAAACGTTGCCAGCATAGGAGGAGCAAGCAAATCATTTGAAGGATTGGAGTTCAAGCAATGCCAATGTGAAAATATTCCTGGGTTTTTCTAATGCATGTCCTCAACTGAGAGTCACTGTGGAAAGGTTCACCAACTACAGCCCAGGCCTGACACACTCACTGCTTTCACAGAAAGAGCTTCCTGGAAAACAGCTGCAGCCATTGGCCAGCCAGGATGCTGTCAATGGTTGTGATCGAGCTACAGGGCAGAGGATGAGTATCTGTCCTGGAGACCACGTGACCCACAAAGA
The DNA here is from genome assembly GCF_907164565.1 of Psammomys obesus. Taxonomy (NCBI): domain Eukaryota; kingdom Metazoa; phylum Chordata; class Mammalia; order Rodentia; family Muridae; genus Psammomys; species Psammomys obesus. Next base: position 22,825,009 of record NW_026585895.1, read on the forward strand.
GAAAACAGTCTCTGGCCCCTTCTGGAATTAGTTCCCCAACTGATTTTAGCATGTTTTATGGAATACTTCTTTATAGTTGGAAATGGTCTTGTATGTTTTAAGATGCTTAATTGTGTCCTTGACCTTTGTGTTATATGCCAGTAGCCCCCCCCCCTTGCACCCAGCTTCGAAAATGAAAAATGCCAAATTTCCCACGGAGTGCAAATTACTCCAATAGAGAAACACACCATACAGTACTGGGTAAATGGATAGCTGCTTCCTGTTGTTCCTGGTAGATAGTTCTAGAAAGTCACTGCACATAGCCTTGTGAAAATGGCTCCTAAGGAAATAACAGCATCAGGGCATCTGTCATCCTCATCCTTTCCTCAGGGGATCAACTCATTCCGGTTTTTTGTTTTTTAAAGATACTATACCTAACATATATTTCTTTAAAATAGTTAGGTCCAGCGTTTCATAATAATAATATTAGTCTAGAGGAGATCAACATTTTCCTGACCCAGCCAAATGTGACTGTAAATCTCTTCGGTTGCTGGCCTCACAACACTTTCCATAGCTTCGTTGCTTATGAGAGATGTCGCTTGGGTCCCTCTTAGCATAGTCTCATGTGAAGATCTGGGAGTTTCCTCTTTATTTTTCCAAAAGTGTAGTATCATTGACGCATTAGCATGGCACTCAGAGCTGACAGTGCACAACGCGTGCTTGGACGAAGCTTGCAGCATGTGGGTTTTCTTCACACCGTACAACACAGTTTACCTGCCACTAGGAACTCGGGGTACAGCCTTGGAGCAACACACTTGGGATCATTTTGAGTAGTAATGTCACCAATTAAAAGCCCAAGCGTGAAAAACAAAAGAAAAATGAAAGAAGGATAAAAAGGACAATAAACAGATTGCAAAGGGGGCAGCATTTATAGTATGAAATGAGCAGGCAGAGTTTTCTTTGTTGGACTGAAAGCATTAGTGACAGGAAGTCGAATTCTTTAGCGCTCTAAATGCATTTGCAAATGATGCAAAAGCGTCAGAAATGGTGATTTTTTTTTTTTTTGGAACTTTGAGTAGATTGAATAATAGTGAAGATGCAATAGGCTGATACTAAACTATCAGTGTTTATCACGCACTTAGACATAGAGTATTCAGAAGATGGTAATGTAATAGAGTAATAAGTAGTCAAAACAAGTGTTCAAATCTGCTAGGGTCCTTTAAAATGAAGAATTCTTTTCAGGCCACACACAATTCAAGTGTGGCCTGAGAAATAGGAAAATATTTTCAATGTCCTAGTGATTTTTTTCAAAAAGTGATATTTATTTTTATTTTATGGGTATGTTTGCCTGCATGTATGTTTATACACCATGTATGTAATGCCCTCTAGACTAGAAGAGGGCATCAGATACCCTGGAGTTAAGGACAATCAAGAGCCAGTATGTGGGTAATGAGAACTGAACCTTGTTCCCCTGCAAGAGCAGCACAGGCTCCCAACCACATGGACCATGAGCCAACTCTCTATCCCAGGTCCTAGTTACTTTTGTTGACTGTTTCATGCTATCCAAAGACGTTTTCAACTTAGCGACTGTTGACAACTGTCAGGGACACAGATGAAGCCCTAGAGCCAAGTGGAGAAAGTGACAGATGAAAGTCGGGCAGCAGGCAGGTTGCCTTTTGTTCAAGGAAGTTTAGAGAAGCGGTTCTCAACCTTCTTAATGCTGTGACCCTTTAACGTGTTCCTCATGGTGACCCCAACCTTAAAATTATGTCATTGCCACTTCATAACTGTAATTTGCTACTGTTATGAATCATAATAGTAATGCAAATAGCTGTCTTTTCTGATGGTCTTATGTAGAGGAATTTTAACTCAGAACATGGGTGTTCTGGCAACAGATCACACCCAAAGACCTTTGAGGCCTATATTATCCAGCTGGAATATAAGCACGCCTTTAATTCAGGAGACAGAGGCAAGCATATCTGAGTTGAAGGCCAGCCTGGTATAGACCAAGTTTCAGGTAAAGAAAAGCTTAGGTCCAGGCGTGGTGGTAAACACCTTTAATCCCAAACAATGAAGGAAAAGTTAGTTTGTAGCAGGAAGCACCCTTGTTTGAAAGTGATGCCTAACTGAGTGGAATAATCTGTGACAAATCAGAGAAAGATCTGAGAGAATAGGGTATGCCCAACTCTTATGAGAAGAGAGAGGAAAAGGAAGCGACTTAAGGCACAATGAGAGAGAGAGAAGAGGCAGTTTTTTACAGTAATAGAGAGACAGACTGCAGGAAGAAAACAAGCTAGACACAGGTGAAGACAGAATGAGACAGAGAATGAAAAGAAGCCAGTAGATTAGAACGTATTGCTGGAGTTAGTTTGAGGCCAAGCAGAGCAATTCAGAGGCCGAGAGATAAGCCAGGTTGAATAAGTTAGCTGGGAAAGGAGTTCAAGCCAAAACAGCTGAGTTGAAACAGCCAGCTCGGAGCTCAGTACACACAAGAAAGGGTGAGCTGATTCAGCTGTAAGTCTCGGAGGCAGAACACATTCTAGGCCTAGGTCAGATTGTACAGAGGCCAAAAGCTTCCAGGACTAGGCCTAGGTTAACAGACAGAGACAGTAAGCCTCCAAGACCACAGTTACAACAGGTGAATAAAGGTTACTTTTACAGTCTTAGGTGACCCCTGTGAAAGGGTCATTCCTCCTCCGAAGGGGTCGAAAACTACTTGGTGAGAACCTCTGGTTTAGAAGATGGGAAGATTCTGACTTATGCAAGTCTGAACAGGATAAGATCCTGACTTACACTGGTCTGGTCAGACCAGCCTAGCTCTTTCCACCTCAAGAAGAATAAGAATGGCTTCTGAGACCCTTCCTGAAAGGTAACTGAACCTGACATCACAAAAAGGTGGGAACTTGGATCAGTAAAGAGAAAATTCCTTCTGTCTAAATGTTACCCAAGACTTTCTGTACTACCTGAACTACAGATATTATTTGAAGGTTTCTTATTCTCTTGCCAACTATATTCAAACACCACAGTTTTCCAAGATGGTGGTGGTAGCCACGGCATTGAGATCTAGCCTCTTATAACTAGTTATCATAGCTAATAAAAATCTCCTCAGTGATTTTTACATAGAAATTAATTTAACAGCTAAGGCTTAGGAATGGTTATCAACTTCCTTATCTTGTAGTGAGGAAACTGAGGCACAACAAAGGTTAAGGATCTTTACCCTGTGACCAGCCAGCAACTCAGAGCAGACTTAGCAGACATGACACAAGGTGACACGTGATGTTATGAGTAGGCTCTTAGCACAATGGTGGTCATCAGACAGATCAAAGCTTACACAGCACACACACAAATGCATGCCATTGTCATTTGCTTGTTGCATCTGAGTAAAGCCGGAAAAATTAAGTAACTAGATAAGGACAGAGCCAGAGACAGTCTGAGTCCAGACCAGAATCCACCAAGAGCAGGTATACATACATGGTCAAGAGACGCTGCGGTGATTTCTTATGATCAGCAAATCCATCTTTGGTTCAGTTTCCCAAGTCTGCAGGCCTACTACCCACTTAGTAGTATTACTAGATCATCTGGCTCCTGAATACTCATAAATTACAAGATTTCATTGCCCTTGGGGAGTTTGTAGATATTTTACCAGAGCATAATGAGAAAGATTTATTATTTTCGGTTTTGTCCTCGTTTTCATTATATCATCTGATTCAAGCTCTTAACCCCCTTTTGTCTGTCTCACTACTGTTACCTCTCAGAATTTGTTACCACATGCAACTGGAGGCCTGACTGTGCTATAAGGATTTTACAAGTTGAGGGACCAGATCAAGACAAGTTGAAGTGTTGCTAACTGTCTTCTTAACAATGGAAATATCATTCTGGAAAGCTCAGGAGGTGCTGTGGCATGAATGGAGAAACCAATTGTTTCTACCCAGACATACTTTATTACACAGAAACAGATGATTTAAGAGTAGGGATAGCTTCCTACTGCAGCTGCCAGAAGCTCCCAGAAAACAGATTCTGTTTTGCTCACAACGGAATTAATCATGTGCAGAACGGTTCGATGTGATCGACATTTCTTATCTAGTACCTGTGGCTGCATATCAGTTTCAGTACAAAAACAAACAGACGGGAAGGCAGGGGTGAAGGGGATGTCTACATTTTTGTTTATAGTCTTTCACACAGAAATTGGATGGGAAAAAGAAACGAGGAAAACCAGGCCTATCAGAATGTTGATAGCAGAGGAAAAGAATCTGCTTTGTAGGATGATTTATTAAGTCAACTAGCGTAAATGGAAGCAATTAACGCAAGGTGTTGTGAGGAGGCAAGTCTGGTGAGGGAGATTCGCACAAGAGAAGCACTTGAGTTGTGGCCTAGGCAACACGGAGAAAACAGACTGGTCACAGTGAAGGGCATTTATCAGGTGTGGATTAAATTGTCACTGGTGTCCTTGATTAATTTTCATCCTTTTAAGCCTTATCTAATTTTCAGCCTTCTGATCATCTATCTACCTATCTATCTATCTATCTATCTATCTATCTATCTATCTATCTATCATCTGTCTATCTGTCTGTCTGTCTGATTTATCATCTATCTATCTATCTATCTATCTATCTATCTATCATCTGTCTGTCTGATTTATCATCTATCTATCTATCTATCTATCTATCTATCTATCATCTGTCTATCTGTCTGATTTATCATCTATCTATCTATCATCTATCTATCTATCATCTGTCTATCTGTCTGTCTGTCTATCTGTCTGTCTGTCTATCTGTCTGTCTGTCTATCTATCTATCTAAGCTCTATGCACATACATGTGTGCATACATGTAGAGAGCATCAGACAACCTTGGTCGTCATTTCTTGTTAGGATTACAAGCATCAACCACCACAGTTGGCTCAAAGAAAAACCTAACAAACAATAACAGAACAAAACAAGGATCCTGGGGCTCAAATTCTGATTCTCAGGCTTGTGAGACAACTGCTTGATTGACCGAGCTAGCTCTCCAGCCCAACTTTTATACTTAAAGGAACTAAAATAAAAGCCAGTGAGAGGCGACTCGTAGAAAATTAGCCCAATGATAAGTAGTGATTTCTTTTCTCTCCGAAGCCACCTGACCTCACGGGACAACAATAAAACTAAACTCTGTGGGTGGAAGGGTAAGAGGTCATCGCTGCTTTGTACCATAGAGATCGTCTAATCCCACTCAAGCAGGAAGGCTCATTTGGCTGAGTAAAAGCATGGAGTTATCTTTTCCCTTAGACATAGTCATTTCTTTCTAGCCGAATGTCTCCAGACACATCCGTATTTACACTTTAAGTGTTTTATATTATTCATAGGTAGTATTGATAGTGTGTTGTACTGTTATGACGTGAAATGCTAGGATCTCAGGCCAGAGAAAATAGGAAAAACATCTGTGTCTTTAATCTCTACTTGCTATTTCTTTTACGTTTAAATTCGTAAAAGATGCCACAATGTTAGACACGAAGCTTTGAAAGATGTGCAGAGGTTTTCCATTCATAGTGTAAAAATTAAATTTGATGTGTGGCTAGTTTCTGAAATGGGGTTGCTCAGTAAATGAGAGACACTCCTAGGCTCTGCATCTTGTTAAAAATAGAGTCTCATCTGTCTGGCCTGGCCTGGGTGTGGCCTCTCCTAGAGGCAGCAGGATGATGACTAGAATGGATGACTGCTCACTATCCTGACTGCTGAGGGCAAGAGCAGTGTTTGGACCAGGACAGATGCGAGTGGAGGAGAGAAAACGCCTTCAGAAATTTCACTGAGCCACTGGGATCTATAAAGCAACACATTCTCCACCCCTGTGGGTTTCTGTAACCCAACACCAACTAGAGCATGGTGACACAGCCATTGTAGCAGCCGTGATCATGATGTAAAGGACTACAGGTCTTCACGTACCTGTGAGAGTAACTCCTCATTTTGATAAAGTGAATCTTCTGAGGAACTAAGGGGAGTAGGGCTTTTTAAGGGAATTCTTTTTCTTTGAAACAAATCACTTAGCTTTTCCTTTGCTTTCCTTGTTTGACTGTATATTAATTTTCAAAAGTAGGTATATTTTGGCTCTTTAAACATCATTGATGCATTTAAGAATTTTTTTTTAATGATTGCACACTTAGTAAGCATATCTATTGTACCATTACTAGAATTGTAACTGTTAAAAACTCTACCATGTGAGCAAAGCAAATTTAAAAAAAGAAATGAGCCAGGAGCATGGTGTGGGTGTAGTGTTGATTTTGATCCTAGTACCACCAAAATAAATAACAAATAAATAAAATAATAAAAAGAGTATTATAGTAGAATGATGAAACCAAAAGTTCTCAAACTACATATTTTTTATCATTATAATCATATAAACCTATATTTATATGTGAATTAAGGTCATGAGAAACTTTGTAAAAATAAGGGTGGCTAAAAATACAGTGTTACAGAAAGTTTATGTAGGTGTGCTTACTAAATCCCAAAATAAATGTAAAATTAAACATATAGTCCTGTCTTCCTCTGGCTCTTTGCTTACAGTGAAACAAGTCACATTGCACTGAGGATAAGCTCAATTCGAGTTCTGATTTCTCTACCCCGGAGCCTTGGCAAGATGTAATCTTACACAGATTTATCTTGTCACCTGCAAATGCAAACGAGTAACCTACATAGCAGGGAGATTGTGGGGATTAAGTGAGATAAAGTTTTGTAAGTGGCTGACACTGTGTGAGAGACACCAAGTGTAAGACGTGGAAGCCGAATGTGAGCCAACTAGAAAATGACTGATGGGAAGTTTGATGGGCATACTTTGCCCATTCTCTGCCAGCACCAGTTACCTAAGGGCTTAGTAAGTGACCAAATAAGCCAGACACCCAGAAATTTACAGCCAATACAGTCTTCCTGAAGAGAAAAATTAAAAAAATTTAAAAAAAAAAGGTGCTGGCTCTTCCCTCTGAGAACAGAGAAGACCAACCTCTCCAAGAATGGGGATACCCTAATCACTACACAGAGCACACATTATAGCCCCATAATCTTATTACCCAGGCATCTAACATCCTTTCTTCTAAGCATTGGGGTGCAGGGGCTGTTCTTCTGAACATTAGATAAGATTTTTCTTCCCCCCACCCCCTTAGGCTGAGCATCCTCCATATACAAAAAGTTCCATCACAAGTGCCTTGACAGCACAGGATTACTGGAATTTCATTATCGCTACTGTGTCAATCACCGTATATACCAGGTACAGAAAGTCCTGACAGGGACTGGATGGTTTGCAGTCACTGCGTTCTGCATCGTGCATACAGGAAATGAACACCATCGCGGTTCATACGAGATGGAATTTAGCCCTCCAGACAGATTTACAGTCTTGCTTGTGCTCCAATATCCATTAGCAGGAGAGGGCTACAGACATGGAAAGGTTCCTGCAGTCCTAGGGACATTCTTTGATGGAGAATAATCTCCCCCAAAGTGCAGGTGAACAGCTGAGTGTCGATCTAATGGAAAGCCACCGCTGTGGGGTTAGTTTTAGGTCCCCGGTGTTGTTCAATATCCCCTCTTGGTGACAAAATGAAATTGGGTAAATTCTCAGTTCTGGGAAGATAGAAAATATGACATGACTATTAACGCTTAAAAATACAGAGAGGGAATTTAAATTGTTTTTAGGGGTATGTGCGAAACAAAGCATTTTAACAGGAAAACGAGAAGGCAACGTTAATGCACGTTCAGAAATTACAATGCTCCCTAGAGACACAACAGGAACAATGATAGGGCAGTTACAAACACAAACACATGGGCTTGAGATCATGGTGAAACAAGGTAAAGATACTGACACATCAATAGGGATTTGCTGTACTCCCTTTTTAAACAGGAACACAGTTCAGCTATTCTTTAAAGGAAGGTCGACTACAGGGGTTTGGAATAGCATGTGGGACAACACCTTATGGGATTCTTCAGCAGAGTCACAGTGCAGTCAGAGGAGACCTAGCATATACATCTCACAAAGGTCAAAGTCCTGGGTTATTCAGTCAATAGAAAAGATGTTCAAGGAGTTATTGGTCTTGTGGCACACTGATTAAGTACTACCCATGGTCTACAGAGCTGAAGGTGTGTTCTTTATGCCATAAATTACATTCTGAGCACTTAGAAGAGATTCCCAAATGATAAAAACGGTTTAAAAACGTATATGAGTCTGATTTCGAGATACCAGTGGACATCTTAGTGCATGTGTATAGTAAGTATTGTTACCTGTGAGCCTGCAGTTAGGAGGAAAGAACAGAGGTGGAATAAGACTTGGGAGACACTCACGGTATATGAGATGCAGTAAAAACTGAGAGAGAGGCTGGGGTCATCTCAGGAGAGAACACACACACACACACAAAGCAGTGGATCAAAAAAAAAAAAGACAGAGTAAGATTGTAGTGTTTATAGTATACAAGAACTGGGCTAACCATCTATGTATGATGGTTTAACACCAAACTATCACACATAAGGCGGAGATTCCCAATTAAATAAATAACCTTAAATAACCCATATACGTTCTTATAAAAAAAAATAAATAACTAAGAACAAGTGACTCATGCGCTGTTTGTGGTAGCCAGAGATCCAATCAACTTAAATATCCATCAACAGTTGAATGCTCAGGTCAAGTGTGATGCAGTGTACACATGTGTATAACAGAATTCGGTTCGGCCATTAAGAGGAATAAGGCAGTGACAGTATACTTCGGATGAACCAGTGAAACAGGATGCACCGTGAAAGGAGACTGAAACAAAGGTCATGTGATGTATGACAGCATTCAAACGAAATAGCCACAATTAGTAAATCAAAAAGGGAAAGCGGGCTGCAGATTCCAGAGGCTAGATAGGAGAAGAGGGCGCTGAGGATCAACCGCTTAATGAGGAACCCTTTGAATTAGCATCCGTGTGGCATATGGTGTTTACCGTATGAGCCGGTAGGGTGTGGAAAGCAGTTATGTAATAGAAACGTATTCAGTGCTCCCTGCTGTGAGAGCCAACCTCCAGCACAGCCTCTGATATCCTACCTCCTCCATGTGTAGTCAGTCTCTTGACACATTAGTTCTCGTAGAATAAGGCAGAACTGAGTGTGTTTTACTTCTGAGACGGGGGTATCGAGATATTACAACTTCTGTCTTGGTTAGCCACGTGCCTAGGCCCTCTCCCTGACCATCATTCACTTTCGAAGCAGCTCTCTGTCCTGTCATGAGTATTTCCACAAATAGGCACACATACAACCAGCAGCAGCGAACAGCCGGGAGCTAGATATTTCGGCTCCAGACAAATTTCCAGGAGGGTTCTCCAAGAGATAGCTTTGATCTCATGAGAGACCTCTGAGCCAGAACCACCCAGCTAAGCCACCCCCATAATTCCTGACCCTCAAAAACCATATGAAAGAGTGCATATTAAGTGGCTAAAGTCAGGAAGCCATTTTCAGACAGCAGTGGGTAATTAATATAATTAGGATATAGCCTTTCTTATTTTATTACAACCTAAAAGATTCAACCTCTTTACACCACCACAAATTGGATTAAGTTCCAACACATACATTTGAGAAGCATTCAGATCATAGCAGCATATGCTTGACATCCTAAATCATAAGGAACGATTTGTAAATTTTCAGTTATATTTAGAGAGGCATATAACAGGCACAAAGATTAACCTTTTTGCCTAGAGTTCTCCATCTTTAATTCTGCCCCTATTTTGTTCCGATTATATCCCTATCTTCTCGGTGGGTTCACATGACTCAAGGTCAGAGAACAGCTCACACTGGATGTCTTGGAATGGGTACAACACCCAACTTGAAGGAAGTCTGAAAGAACTCAAGGTTAAGGTCAGAGTAAAAGTGAGCCAGGTGAAGAAGTTGGAAAGGTAGATAAGAAGTCCAGAGCTGGTTGGGGTTGTACAATGTGAAAGTTTGGAAGAAGCCGGTGTGGATGAGAAAAGAGAACTTCAAGAAAGAAGTAACTGTGGAAATCTTAGAAATGGAAAAGGTAGTGAAAACGTGAGTCATGCTAAGAGGTATGAACCATCAGTGTCTCTCAGAGTCCAGTGGGACATGACCGCTATAAGAATGCTTACATTTTTCTCCATGATCTTTTAAAATATGCTTTGACAGTTACAAACAAACTACTTCGGTGGATCTTTTGATATTTGTTTTTTGTGGGTGGTTTTGTTTTGGATAGAATTTTGTTAAGTAGTTTGAGTGGCCTCACCCTCACCATCCTCCTGCCTCGAGCAGAAGGTTCTAAGATTGTAGGCACAGAAAATCACCTCTGGTGACACTGAAGGTTTGACATGTCTAACTCGGGATCCACAAAACGAAGCCTGAGTATAAGCACATGGAAACTTCAGACCAGAAGGTTAGAGACAACCTTTCTTGAAGACTGTAAAACAGCTCCTGGTTTATGACAAAACCCTGCCATCGATGCAGGGCATTGATTCCTTTAATCTGCGTTATTATTCTAAAAACTGTGACATCTATCTATGGGAGGCATATTTCTATCTTATGGAAACTCAGTGGCATTTCCTTTTAAGTGTTTTACACATGTATACATACCTCATCATGGAGTATGGAAGGAAGACTATCGACCAATCAGTAATTTCTACTTTTTGCGTAAAGTTTTCTTTATTTCTCTTGAGCCTAAATCCATGGGCAACCTACTGATGATGGAGCACAGAGGCTGTTTATAGCAAAATGACTGATTTTATCATTCACTTATTTCAATGCTCTCAGACAAATGGCATCAGGAAAACAAGGTGTTGATCAAAAATAATTCGTTTAGTGAGTGTGCTTCTGATTTCCTATAATAAAAATGTTTACCTTTGTTTATAAAAGAAACAGAGGAAGAACCCAGAAAAACCAGTTTCTGCCTTCAGGCTGTTTTCTGCAGGAAGTCAGCCTTCAACTTTTCACCCATGTAAACTCCTTTCTGCTGACCCATTCTTCCTATATCCCTCTGCGGGACTTTCCCTCTGTGACTTAAAATTCCTAACCTAGCTCCCAGTCTCCTCCCTTCACTCTCTTGCTCTTCTCATATTCCTTTTTCATGTACTTATTTATTTATTTATTTACTTACTTACTTATATTACTATTTATTTATTTATTTATTTATTTATTTATTTATTTATTTACTTACTTACTTACTTATATTACAATTTATTCACTTTGTATCCCATCCCAATCCTGCCCTCTTCCCTTCTTCTTCTCCTCCATGCCCCTTCCCCAGCCCACTGATAGGGGAAGTCTTCCTCTTCCATCTGACCCTAGCCTATCAGGTCTCATCAGTACTAGCTGTATTGTTTTCCTCTGTGGCCAGGTAAGGCTGCTTCCCCCGCAGGGGGAGGTGATCAAAGAGTCAGCCACTGAGTTCATGTCAGAGACAGTGCCTGTTCCCCTTACTAGGAAACCCACTTGGAGACTGAGCAGCCATGGGCTACACGCAGGGGTTCTAGGTTATCTTCATGTATAGATTCTTAAGTGTTCTTTGTCATTGTTATCTCAGCTCTGTCATTCTCCTTGATCCCAAGTCTCATGAGGCACATACCAACTCCACTGTCTCCCCACTGTCCTGCTCATAGAAAATGCTTCTTCAACATCAACTAAGGGGTAAACACTAAACCAGAATTCACAGGGAAAAGCACCCAGGGGCTTAGCTTCTTCCAGAAGTCACCTATGTGCCAACCTTCATCAGGAAGCTCTCAGGAGCTCCAGATGTGGTAAGCACATAGAATACACTTTAGAGACTCTGTTATTATTGTAAATTAATTTTCAAAACACAACTTAAATTTTAGAATTTAAAAGCAAGGCATGATATCCTTCTCAAATGATTGCTTAAAATCTGAACAGAATCACATGAAAACCCTGGAACAACTTTAAAGGACTATTTGGGTCTGATAAAAAGGACTGGGAACTAATTTCAAGGACTCCCACTGATCAAAGATGTGACAGTCTGGACAGCTTCAGAAATAATGACGTAAATAATCGGAGAAACCTAAACAGTATAAAGTCCATGAAATTAAGATGTTCGGAATGATAACCTTTAGGTGTTTCCTATGAAAACAAAAACTGACTATTTTTGAATTCATCAAATAAAGGAAAACTTATATAAGTAAATCAAAGAATTGGAGGAAGAACTCCTCCAACTCTGTACAGGCAGAATGCTAAGCTTGCATTCAGAAAACCCCCAGTTTGCAGCTTCCACTGAAGTAATGTGTTTGGTTAGCTTCTGGATATTAAGGCGGCCTGTGAGTGGGTGGACGGGGGAATCTCTATAGTGCACAAGTTAGACCAACAACCACCACATGACTAATAAGTTAACACCATCACCAAGAAAGAAACACCCTTGGTTGTCTCCCAGGGCACATACCTTCTGCCTGGACAGTACCATTTAAAGTTATTCTTTATCCCCAGGTGGATGGCCATCTAGTCAAACTTGTAGAGTTTAACCATCACTTGAAATACTGCTACAATGCTACAGTCAGCGGGGTGGGAAATTCTATAGGCCAGATGTTCTAAATCCTTCAACAAATAACCATCAATTCGAAAAGTGAGTGGGAGTGAGGTTTTAGATAGTGAAAAATCCCCAGGAGCACATGAGCCAAATTGATATGCAACATCGTTTCATTGGGACTTAAATAAGCGAAAGACAAAATGGGATTTTGACAATGGAAATAAAATGAGGGAACACAAGGAATTAATATTAGCGAATTAATATGATAATATTAATATTATCATAATATTAGCGAATATTATTTGTTAATGGGTGATACTTAAAATTTTCTGTGGTTTTAGAGATTTCCTATTAATAACTCCAGGAAAGTAAAAGTGAGGTGTTTCTTCGTGTGAGTGAATGCTTGTGTGTGCGTGTGTGTGTGTGTGTGTGTGTGTGTGTGTGTGTGTGTAAATAATAAAAGTTGAAACTAGGTGTTAGAAAAAAAAGGTCACTATTTTACTGGCTGTCCTTTTGCATTTATCTGGAAGCAATTATGTTTAACTGATTTTTATTTTAGAGATGCTTTAGGGTGAGATGTGTGTAATGCGTGCACGCGTGTGCACACACACACACGTCATTAGACCATTCAAAGAAAAATATATTGAAATGTATTCTTATCCATCTACAGTCCAGGGTCATCTTTGGTCCATTCCTGATTCCTCCCAACTTTCTGCTCCTGTGGGGAGACTCTTTATTCTGAATTCTATGTTTATATTACCTATGTCTTATTTATGCTTTAAAAACTATTCATGTGCTTATATGCTGTTTATTTTTCTGCTTTTGAAGCTCATAAAAATGGAATTATGTCTTATATATTGTTGACTTAAAAATAACTAGATTTTTAAAAATAAGTGTGTGTGTGTGTTTCTGCATCTGTGTGTGGGTTCACCCACATGAGTACAGCCATGTGGGGGGGCCAGAAGAAGGCAATGCCTCTCTTGAGTTAGAGTTGCAAGCAGGTGGGAGCCAGAACTTGGATTCTGGGAACCATATCCGGTTCCTCTGAAAGGGCAGTGTCCACTCTTTATTGCTGAGCCAACTCTCCAGACCCTTGACTTGCTTTTTGGCTTGGGACTAAACTTGAAATGATGTGTCTGGTGCTTTTAACTGTGGTTCTTTACTTTTCCTGTTGCAGCATCCCCTTGTGCCTATATCCCAAGGACGTCTTAAGCACTGTGGACATCTGAGTTATTTTTGGTGCTGTATGAAGATTCCTGTGCACATTTCCTGGTGCACCTATAGATTGTGTGTGCACCTGCAACTGCATTGTAGGATACAAGCAAATAAAGGTGGATAATGGCAAACTGTGTTCTGTGTAGATGGCTGTACAAGCGTATGCTTCTTCTGATAATCAGTGCTCTTGAGAGTTTCCTTCTCCCGTCTTCACCTGCTCATAATATTTTCATAGTTCTTTTTTTTTTTTTTTGCCAGCCTGAAAAGAAAGAGTAAAATGGCATCTTATTGTAATTATCACATTACTAATTGAATGTAGGTGTCTTGTCATATGTAGGCTGAACATTTGTTGGTCCTGGTTTGGTTTATTTGTTAGAATAAAGCCCTTTTACTCTAACAAGTTGTTTTTCTTTTTCATTCTGATCTTGAGGCGTTCTCTACATACTATGCATATTACCTTTTATAGTTATTTGTAGTAGTAATTATTGGGTTCATTTTCTTATTCTTTATATGCTCATTCTACAAACCAAGGATCTCAGTAATCTCAGACTGTCTTTCCCCTTGTTAATCTTTCCTCACATCAGGACCCAAGAGCTCTCCTTCATGTTGCCTCCTAACAGCTTTGCCATTTGGGTGTTGGTGTGTAATTTTTAATGCAGGTGGAGTCCCCCACATCTGATACTGTGAGGCAGGACTTTGATTCCCTTTTTTTTCCATGTGGATAGCCAATTGACCCAGAATCATTTAATGAAAAGTTCATTCTTTGTCCACTGCCCTGTAATACTGGCTCAGTCATAAATCAAACCTCTATATAAGTCCGGGCTCTTGAAAAATGGACTGGATTTTCATCATGCTGGAGGAAAAAAAAATTAAGTAGAACAGTCTAACTTTGGCAATTTCCTGTGTCTTTCAAAGCTAGACCCACTGAGTTCTTTCTCAAGCTTTGTCTCTCCACTCAGTCACCCCTCCAAAACCATTATTCTTAAGTCTCTCTGGGTTCCCTAACGTATCAGTTTAGTAAGTTTTTTTTTTTAAACTTAAAAACCAAAGTGTTCTCATATTGAAACAGTGAGAAGAACATTTTAGTTCACCCAGCCACATAGTGCATCACTCTAACCTGCTCCTTGGCACTGCTCCCCACAGAGCCCACCATGCAACAGAAACTAAGGAAATCTAATTTCCTTGCCAGATTTTCTATGGATGAATGAGGAAGTGCACGGGCTGCCTCCTGACATGTCCAAATTGTGATCGCACGAACAGCATCTATTTTGTTTTTTGTAAAAAAAAAAAAAAAAAAAAAAAGTATGGCCTAGAAACTTGTCTAAATCATATAAAGAAGATAAGGGTTCCAGCTCACTGTTTTATCATGTTTGAAGCTTGTCTTAAAATACAATCACATGAAGATCTGACCACTGAAGAAAATCATGCATCCCTGTTCTGGCTAGATTTACCTTGTGCTGAGAAGTGACTGAGAAAAACCAAAAAGACGAAACAAAGCAGCTGAGTTCTGTTCAATACATTTTTTTTTTATCTTTGCCTTTTATCAGCTGTGTAAGGACATCAACTTAGGGACATTTCTTCCCCATCTTTTTGCACATTTTGTATTGTCTCTTTTTGAGCTAGAATACAAAAGTCTTCTGCAGGCAACTTCGGGGACCAATTAACTCCATTAAATTATATCCAGTTATGTAGTGAACTGAACCGCTGCTCGTCTGGGGCTGGGTAGAGCTGAGACAATTAGGAGATGGAGAGAAGCAGAAAGGGAGATTGATTTTATGTGTCACCGAAGCACACTGCAACAATATGCCAGCGTGACTTTCAAAATGGCCTTAAAATATTCCAAACTCAGGGAGTTTCCTTGCTCCTGAGTGGGAGTTGACAGACTGTCTGGCAGCGTTAGAAAAGGCAGGGAGAAGCCGACGTCTGTATTGTGTCCTCTAATAACTAATTCTTCTTTTTGGCATCTTCCCCTTAGAAGGACCCGTCAGTTTGTGTGAGTGTGAGTGGTGTGTGTGTTTTTCACATCTGGGAAAACCAAACCGAAGGACACTAACCTTCCCAAGGTCACTTAGAAAATTAGTGCTGAGACCTGGTATGTGGGTGAAACAGAACCCAGGTGTCCTGGCTCCAGCTTTGTGGTTGGACATTAAAGCATTTTCCTTTGTGGGGAGAGGAAAAAAAAAATAACCGCTCCGGGAATTTGGAGGAAGTGAGAGATTAATCAGATTTCCTCTTTTCCCCCCTTCCCTTTCTTCCCCCTAACGAAGATTAAAAACTCCAGAGAGCTAGAGGTGCCTTCTCGGCAGTTCTTAAGCAGGGTCCACCAAACCGACTCCCACCCCCGACACAAAGCGATCGCCGCTCCCAGGGATTCTGCGCGTCCTCTCGAGAGCCGGGGAGGTGAGGAGTGGTGGAAAGTCGGCCCTCACCTCCAGTGGGTCCCGAGCTCGGTGGCGCCCAAGCCCCGCCCCCGGCCGCCCTTCCCCCGCGGCCTCGGCAGCCAGCCCCTCTCCCCTCTCGCTGTCGGGCGCACCCACCCCAGATGCCGCCTGGCACCGAGCGCAGCCGCCGCCGCCGCCGCCGTACTTTCCACTTGTATTGATCACTCCTAGCTCGGTTCAGCCTGCTCCCGGAGCGCAGCGCGGTCAGCGCGCCAGCCCTTGGCAGCTCGAGCACAGTCGGGCTCCCAGAGGAAACTCCTTGGGAGCGCCCTGTCCGGGGTGTCCTCTGCGCTCTGCAGTGTCTTTCTGTCTGCCTGGAAGGAGGAGGAGGAGAAGGAGGGAGGAGGAAGAGCAGAAGGAGGTGGAGGAGGAGGAGGAGGAGGAGGAGGACGTCGTCTGGTCCCGGTTGGGAGGTGGAGCAGCGGCAGCAGCAGCCGCCGAGGCAGCCGCCGCCGCCGCCTCCGGAAAGGGAGAGGCAGGAGCGATCGGGACTTGGAAAACCCAAAGTGTCGGCGACCCTGCACGGCAGGCTTCCTTCCAGCTTCATGGGCAAAGTGTGGAAACAGCAGATGTACCCTCAGTACGCCACCTACTACTACCCCCAGTATCTGCAAGCCAAGGTAAGGAGGCGCGGGGAAGGGTCGCCGAAGGAGGGGACCGCGGAGGCGCGTACCGGGCCGGGCCGAGGAGGGGCGCACGGCGACCCTGCCGCCCCCCCGGGCGCAATTGCTGGGATTGCTAACTATAGCGCTGGCCTGGGCAGAGCCGGGCTGCGCGCGGGGCGGCGGCTTCCCGGAGAGCAGATCGCGGCGATCGGGTTACAGAGAGTAGCGGGGGGGAGCGACTAGACAGGAAAGGACCGCCGGCCCCTTCCTGGCAGGCGAGGAGGGGACGGTCTCACGGCCTCGCGGCGCCCCGCGGCCAGCTCGGGCTGGCGGCCAGCCGACGCTTGGGGCCCGAGGCACAACCTGCAAGTGGCGGGGCTTTCCGACCTCTCCAGGGCCTCGCCCTGCGGGCATTAACTCCGGGGTCCTCGGGAGTGGCGCGCAGCCCCCCGCCCCGCCCCGCCCTGCCCCACCCCGAGGGACTCCCCTCCAGCTCCCGCGCGCGCGCGACGATTGTGGCCAGAGGGGGCCGGGACGGTCTCCTCTCAGCCTCGGGCCCTGTGCGCCCGCCCCTCGCCTCTGATCTTTGTGCGGTGTGGCACTTCACCTGGTTACTGATTTCCACTTTTACGCTGGTGTTTTGGGTAGAAAAGTGGCCAAAGTTCACTCCGCATTCATTGATGTCCCTTTTAATCTTCTCGGTAGCTTTTACATAGGAGAGACAATGGGCAGTTTTCGATGCAGAAAAAGAAGTGACTTTGTATTTACTTTTTTTTTTTTTTAAACTATCTTATATGTTTACCACGATGATTTTCGAATTCTTTTCAGAAGTGGCACACTCCTGGATAAGGACAGCTGATGACATGTGGGCAGGCAAATTATGGCTGGCTTTCCAGGGACCCCGGGTACTTAGTTAATGGGCCTATGCTAATTTTACAACAACAGTTTGATGCCTCCTAAATTAATTAAAAAAAAATTATCAGGGTTCATGAAAAGTGCATTTTACCGCCCTGGAAACATCTGCCACAATTAGGGAAGGCCGAAGGTGCTGGTGGGCACACCAGCCTCCTTTGGTCAGGAACACCCAGCACATCCTTCTAGATCACAAAAGGATCAGGTATGAAGGCAGTGTTTGAACTTTCCTTAGGGGATTGCTTAGTGGCAGATGGGCATTTTTGACCTGATACTAAAAAAAAAAAAAAAAAAAATTCTATGATTCAACCTCGAAAGCTTTTTTTCCTTTCAATGTGTGTGGTCCGTGTTGTCCTGTACCTACAAACATAGCCCAAGTCTTGTCAGCAAAGGCCAGAAATTTCCTGGCACCCGAAGGCCTGCTTGATGCTCTTATAATTCTCCTCTTATCTTAGATCACAGGGATCTGTAAGGTGCTAGCAGCTGTGAGAGCATCTCTGCTCTGCTCTCCATGTGCTTGTCATGTCATTGTTTTAGGAACTTGAGGGAGATGCTTATCCCCTCTCTCCTCTTCCTCCTTCTCTCTCTCCTTCCTTCTTTCCCTCTTTCCCTGCCTCTCTCTCAGTGTGCCACACCGAAGCTGTTTGAAGAAATTTCGTAATGTAATCAATGCGCTACCTTTTAAATGTGTTATATATTTAATGCACTCATTTAAATTATGCAGCATTTGGGTGCCTGAAGGACAGCCTAGTCAACACTTAAATCCATGAATAATAAATACACACATTCAGGTGAAGAAGAAGAAGAAAAAGAAGGCATGTTTCTATGAGTCGTTTACCTTAGTAATTTTTATGTACCATTAGTAAGTTAGAATCCAAGTATATAGCATTTAATATAGCTAATGCAATGCCATTTGGCTTTTTTTTTTCCCTGTAAATAATTGAAGAGAGAGACAAACGGCAAGAGCCTGCTGGAGTAATTAGGGCTGGATCCCAGGAAGCCTTAGGGCCCATTTTCTGAAAGTGTGCTTCCTGCATAAAGCATTTAATATTGATTTGTGTTACAGTAAATGACAGTCTCAAAACATATTTTGCTGTTTCTCCCATGAAATCTGAAATCCTGCTACTCCGAGTCCCTTTGTTTCGGGAGAAAAGTGCGTCCTCACTTGACCTATATAATGCGATGTTTTAAAAGTTTGGTAATGAAATCTAAACTCCCTATTGTAAAGGTGTCATAATTAGGTCGGAAAGGAGTGTCTCCAAAAATGCAAAGGGAGCAGATGCGGTATTAGATAGCAGAGTCAGAGTGTGGGACATACCCCTCTCCTTTTTCTTTCCTGTAGTCTCTGGTAAGATGGTGTTCGTGTACATCACTAAGAAATATGGAGACCTTATTTGATTTCTAGCTTAATAACAAGTGTAAGCTACCTGAAGAGTTAATAAACACACTGCGAATCTGTGGTCTGCTGGGCCGATCCTTGCCTGTGTGTGTTCTGACCTTCCTGAGACAGACTACGTCACTCTCTCTGAAGTACACTGTGATGTATTTGGCTAGTCCCAGCTGTTGTGAACTTCTGTTTGAAAGCTGTGTCAAAAATTAAGGATTGGTCTAGTCATTTAAAAACCTGTTTTAACCGGTAATTAGGAACTATACGTGGTTTTGTTGGATCATAGATCTGCTGTATTTCATCAGAGCACTGGGTGATACCGATATTTAAAAAGTAGTTTAAAACAAATTTTATTACTACACTTTCAAAAGTTGTATGTGTCGAATGCTTTTTGTACTAATCCAATCACAGCCTGTTTTGGCAAATTTATTTTGAAAGATGCTCCCACAAAACACATCAGTTCTTCATCTTGCACTCAAGAAAATAACATTTAGAGCCAACCACTACATTGGTATACATCATGCTTTGGCAGAAAGAAAATGCAGTAACGTCTGTATGGAGCATCAGGTTCATGTGAGGCAGCTGGGAAGAGAATGGGCACGGATGGAAAGGAAATGTAACGTTCCCATCATGCCTTATCTTACAGTGACATGGGACTCAGGTACTCTGATTTTACCGCGTGTTGGGTGGTTTTGTTTTGTTGGCTTCTATTTCACAGTCAGTACTATCTTATTTTAGCAGCTTTACTTTATCACCTGGCACATTCAGCCTGAAATATCCTTGATGTAGCTTTGCAAACATAAGCACACATTGTTCTAAAGAACATTCCAGATGTTAAAATGACTTATGTGATACCATGAAAAGTTAAATTTGTGCTTCAGGTTTTAGCTGTTAGAGAGAGAGAGAAAAAGAGAGAGAGAGAGAGAGAGAGAGAGAGAGAGAGAGAGAAAGAGAGGATATTTAATTAACATTTTAACTCAAAGATTGGTTATGTACACATTGTCAGCCGCTATAGGAATTTCACTTTTGCACAGGCGGCCTTGGAATGAATCATAGCTAGTGTACGTGGGAGACACTCTACCATATATTAGTTCCCATGCAAACATTTGAATGTTTGTGGGGCTATAATACCTCATTTTTCTCTTTGGAAGAAAGAGAAGTATAGGTTTTTTTAAATTTATATTGTTTGTTTAATAGTTTGTATCACTTGAAGGCAATGTGCCACATATAATCTTTATTCACATACTTTAAGTATATAGTTCTCTAAAATATATCAAAAGCTTCCATTTTGTGCATTGATTCCTGTACTAAAGAAATGTTTTATACTAAAGAGATGGTTGTTTCTGAAGTAAAATAATTTTGTATTAAGATGATTTTTATATAAATGGATACCAAAGAATATATCTGAACTCAGCTTCAAAATCTGAGCAACAATAAAATAATTTGCATTTCCACTGATGAAGGCTGAAGGGACAAAACCGTTCTGACCTCAACCTTGTTAACACACTTGACCATTTCACTGGACTTTTAAACAGTTATTTATCCGTAGTCAACAAGTGTTATGCCAAGCAATCTGACTCTTCTAGAAATTAAGGTCATGGTTCTTGGTGCAAAAGTAGCAACTATAACACAGTGGATGGGCTGGACAAGAGCACAAGCCACGGGTGCTTTGAGTCTTAAGATGTATCTGCCTTTACCAGGTGAGTAAAGCTGCTTAAATGAATCAGCATTGTAATGCAGTATTTCACAGGGATTCACTGACTTGATTTCCTTACTAGGATATTTTGAGTGTCTACACATGGCATGACAAAAAAAAAAAAAAATCAAGGTTATGGAAATGTTAAAAATAAAGTTGCATTATAGAGCAATAATGTTGCATCCTTTCTTTTGGGTATATTTGGGTTTTGCAGAACCCAAATATCTAGAGACACTTTAGCTCTTTGTTGAGAGTGAAACATTAAGCTACTAGAAAAGAATAAGGGTATATCTGTGAGAGAAGAGGAGTATATGCTTTTGTAGCACCACTGTAGGTACTTTTTGGATTTTTGGTGGAATTTAATTTCAAATGTAGAGAATGTCCATATAATATATTTTGTTGGGGAGCTTTGCGAATACGTTAGTGTGACTGCAGCTTAGCAGTTTACTGGGACTCTGAAGTTATTCTAGCTAACCTAGTAATGGGCAAAAGAATTTTAAGTTATAGATTTTTTTTTAGCTTAATAGAAAATTACTCTCTTCCCTTTTTATTTAAGAGAAAATTTCCAGAGAAGCAAATCTTATGGTTGGTTATTTAAATAATGTATCACATAATCCAATAAAGATAAATGAGTAAGATCTATCTAGAATGGAGGCGTAAGTGTTCTATAAAAATGGCATGAACTGATAAGAGTTTGCTCATGCGCATAAGAGGGCTTTCTTATCTAGTTTGTTTTGTCCCAGGCACTCAAAGTTTAACTGGTTTGTTTTCTCCAAGCAGTGCCATAACTTCTCTAGAACTGTCTTCAAAGACAGTTTTGTGCCAGGTTTGAAAACAGTAGGTGCTGAATAAATGCTTGCTGGTGAACTAGTATTATTCGTGCAAAAAAAAAAAAAAAAAAAAAAAGATGCAAAGTTATTTTAGGCCAGGGAGACTGTGTAGACAGAAATCTAAAACTATAACAACTGAGCCTAATTTTCTGATCGAGTCTGAGCACAGGGAGCTTTGTATTTTCATTTACTTTGATTCTGTGGTAAAATTTTTGTGAATTCAGTAAGAACCCTAAAAAGAATTATATATTGATTGGCTGATAGTTTATACAGCCAAAAGTGGCCCCTGCTTCCCTTCACCATCTTTCTGTCCCTTTCTGGGGGTGTGTAAGAAATCTTCGATGAAGAATACGGATGCTAGCGAAAATGTCACCATGGTCCATTAAAGAAGTGCTAATACAACCCCCCTGGATTTCTAGCATCAGTCCCCTCTTTACCAACGCTACTTGAATGTTTTCTGCTTAATCTTCCAGAAAATTCCTTTTCAGGAAATTTCAAACTTGGCAGAAACACTTACTCAATCTAGTAACAATTCATCAACTAATGCGCAAACTGAGGTTAAAATGTGGAACTATCGTGGTTGTTTCTCACTGTGTAAACCTAAACTGGGCACTTGACCATCCAGCTCTTAAATACAGAGACCATAGCTTTAAAAAAAAAAAAAAAAAATCTCAGTCATTGTGATAGTTAGAGAATACCAACCAAAGCATATATCAGTCGTCCTCAAGTAAGACCCTTCTTCAATGAAAGGTAGCTTATTTAGACACAAACAGAATGACGTCAGTTATCTAAGTGCCGCACCATAATATTTGGTGGAACGTCAAGGTCAATATTGAGAAGTCGAACCTTGGACTCAGGGATGTTCTGTGGGGTGGCCTGCGGTGTTCTTTTTTAGTTCGCTGTCTCATTTTAATGAGTAAATAGTGGACATCATAGAACTTGGCAGGGTTTCACGAACACACGGCTGTGAGTTGCATCAGGTGATACCCACAAAAAAATGGCCTCTTAGAACCACGTGTCACACACACACACATACACACACACACACACACACACACACAGATTTGATACTGGAAGCTAAACATGCCTGAGTCTAGTAGGTATGAGGTGGACAGTAAAAGGAGGATTTGGTAGCCATGCCAACATCCAAATGAATATATCCAAAGTCTAACTGCCATGTCAACAATAAACCAAATATAATCCAAAATCAAATTCCTTACATTTGCTTAATGTATATATTCTTCTTACCATAACTGTATGAATATTTTAATTTTTCAACCAATCACAGGAAAGTGTGTTGATCACGAGAAAGAAACAAAAAAGGATAAAAAGGAGAAACTCAATGTTTTGACCTCTTGGTGCAGCAAATTTAAAATAGTGAGCGTTGCTGTTTCCCTGGCATTGTGTTTTAGCAAATTCTTAAATGGATGCATCTGTCATTTTAGGAGATGGTGAGTAAGGAGAGTCTTCTGGATAATGACTGAGAATACGGATTCTCAAAGAGAGATTGCATGCTAATATGCAGCTAACTGCCACTGTAGGCATACAAAGTCATCATGTGGTCCGTGGTACCCTACCGGGGCCGTAATATATGCATGCTGAAATTAGGTTACGCCTTTCAGCTGGCTGCCTGGTGGTAAATGGTGAGGCTCACAGAAGAGTGAAACACTTTGCTCATCCATTGTGCTCCTGAATGAACCCTGTATACATCCTCTGCACTTGACCTTAGGATGTGCTGGGGAGTGGACTATCTTCTCCCTGATTCTAGCACGCTGCAGAACACCAGGGAAGACGGAATAGAGCCAGTATAAGAAATAAAGTGATAGGTGTAAGACAGCACATCTAAACATCAGCATTTTAGCCAGTGGTGACAGAGAAGCTACTCAGATGCATATGGGATTAAAAATTCATGTGGATTTTTTTTTTTTTTTTTGTGTGTGTGTGTTAGAAAAAGTAGAGGCTCCAAAAGAAGCTACCACTAATCTGAGAATTTTTAGAAAGAAATTGGGCTCTAAATAAATGAATGGAAATTTCTTGAATTAATAATCCGCTTTATTTTATTTTGCCCTTTTGCTTTATAATTCTCTTGAGGGCGTTTTGAATTTTAAAAGAATTACATTTTGTTGTACTTTTTATTAACTCCTTTTCTTGAAATTCCATACTCAATTACTTTATTTTACATTATTTTCAGTTTTATGCTTACAAATGTGCTGTTGAACCAACCTATTAGTGCTGTGTCAGGCTGGTAATGTAATCTTTAAATGACGACATAACGGGCGTGCATTGTTATATTTTATTTAAAGTGATATTTATTTCTCCTAACCCACTAGTCGTTCTTATGGAAAAAAAGGAAGAAAACAAATTTGGAGTTCTGAATGTCTCCTCCTACATCTTGGCCCAGATTGTAGGCACTGATGATATCCAACGCGAGCTGGCATTGCTGAAAGATTTTCCAAAACTATTCTTGATTTTTTGTGAACATCCATTTACGGGGTCATTATCTAGCTTTATTTTCAACGAGCTGTTTTACTCACCTCTGTAAACAGAACCAAATGCTGCAGGAGTCATGTGGTCTTCGGCTTGCCTCTGTGGGGCATGCAGACCCTATCCGTACTCTGACTACTCCCTGGACATATGTTACACAGTTGGGGCTCCTGGGCCCTAGACAAAGAGACTTCAGGGAAATGTTTTATGCAACAAAATGAGATCATTTCATTGATGCCACAAGTCATTTCACTGGTCTTGAAAGACTGGTTTCCAAGCCCTGCAAGAGTGGTCTTCTTTCACAAAATACTAGTTTCATTTCCTGTGCCCTGGAAAGTTAAATATTCAGAATGTCACAATTGGGTAAATGCTGTCACTGTATTCTACGTCTCTAACCAGAGACTCCTGAGGGTAACTAAAAATCACCAAAACTGAATTTCATGTCATAAGCCTACATCTGTATTAGCCTCAAGTCACAACACACCATTTCTGCTGCTAGGTATTTTTTTTTTTCAACTGTAGTGATTTTGAGTTGACAATAAAAGTAAGTTTTACAGGCGAACCCCTGCTCAGTTTCCACTTACCTATAGGGTCACACGAAATATGTTCATAGTTTACGTTGTAGGGTGTCAGGTCAAGTGTTTCCTTGTGTAGAAAAGTAAACTTGACGAGAAATGTGTATGACCATCGAAGTTACTCATCTCAGTGGGGTTTTGGATTTGTCATCAAACGAAAATGAAGAAATTTATAAAAATAAAAATTTACCAGAAAAAAAAAATATTTTTAAGTTGTTAAGTCTAACACTCTGAAAATCCTGCTGGACTCCTGCATAGCACAACTCGGATTAATTCCCTTGTTTTAAACATGGAAGTCTTTAAAATAAATGTCCATGTGATCATTTGCATATCGCTAGTTGTGGTTGGTTGGTTGGTTTGTTTTAAGTGGACTCCTAGAGAACTGGTGAATATTTTTCTCATTCTCTATACAATTTGTTTGGCGATTAGATACACCTTAATTTAAAAGTGAGTTGGATGTGTGCATGTGTTCATGAGTGATTTTGTGTGTGTGCCTGCCTGCACAAGTGCACACCAAAGTCAGAGAATGACCTCAGTTGTTCCTCCATTGGTTAGACCCACTTTGTTTTTTGTTTTGTTTTTGTTTTGAAACAGAGTCTGTCAATGACTTGGGCTTGCTGGTTAGGTTAAGCCAGCTGACCAGTAACCCCCAGGAAGCCACCTGTCTCTCCCTGCCCAGCCCTGGGATGACAGGTGCCTGCCACCGTGCCCAGCTTGTAACTCGTGTCCTGCAGATTCAACTTGGGTCCCCATGTCTGTGCGCCAAGTACTTTCCTGACTGAACTATCTCCCCCGCCATCCAGTAATTTTACTCTGCACGGTTCGCTTGTCAGTTGGTGGTCCAGAACTGGAAACTCACTTCCAGTACAAATGGTCATACTTAAAGGGACAGTCCCCCACCCTAACCCATATAAGCCCAGAGAAGCAATCCACATTGTAAGTCACTTGTATAGGTCTATACCAATCCCACCACAAAATCCAGCCAGTGGTCAGGGGACGCTTCTTGGAGAACAGGGTGCGTGTTAAGAGTTGGGATTCCTGGTGCTCATCTTTGCCTTCTTCAGGGAGTGGGGACAACTTGGTTTGGAGTTCTGCAACAGGGCTTTGAGCTTTTTAGGGCTCAGGGGTGGGCCTCAAGAAAGATAAAAGGTGTGCATCGTGACATCAGGTGAGTGAGACATTTGGAGAAGCAGCTGTTGATGCTGGAGCCTCCAGCTGTGGTCGGCCCCTGGTCGCCATTCATAGGCTCTCCACTCTCCATTTTTCATTTCTTGTTCTAGACTAAGAGATAGGTCATCCCTGGCTTGCTAACCTCTTCTTCACAATTAAAAAAAAAAAAAAAAAAAAAAAAAAAAAGGCAGCCCCAAGTGGTGGTCCTAATAGTGTTTTTCATCCCCAGCTCACACTGATTCATTATTGAAAGCCACTCTTTCATCCCTTAGTGCTCCTTAGCCCCGAGCCAAGCACATCTGACAGGGCTGGTTCCAGAGAAACCCAAGCACCAAGCCCTCCAACTCTCTAGTTCCATGGCTTCTTGTACTTGTCCCACTTATTTTTGACCAAAAAAGTCTTTATTACCTTTGAATGCTACAGATTACGATGAAGAATTTGCTAACTACAGTTGCCCTTTTGAATTGGAGTTTTCTCCCGATATATTTTTTTTATCCAACTTTATGTGGAAATTGAAAATACACTTTTATTTGTTAATGCATGTCACAGAAGCATTGGTGTGAGATCATATTCTGAAAAGTAGATATAGTCAGCATACGAGAAACTATTTTGATGACAAATGTGTGTCTTAATAAGGTTATAACTTAAGTATGCATAGTCAAATGGTAGGTTTTTGCGGCTTTTTTAAATCCACAGTAAAGTTTAAAGTCACATCTTGCCTATTCTATTTCTTACGTATTTCAGTATTTACTCAACAAATAATTACAAGAGAATTCTGCCTATTTTAACTTTAAAAAGACTAAGGCAGCATGTTTCTCACGTGGTAGCAGTTTCCCACATTTAAATTTTAATAGCAGAAATCTTAGAAATCGATTTCTGATTTTTAAGGGGTCTTTTATACAGAGATGAACACTTAGTCCTCTTCTGTGTCAGTCACAGAATTCAGACGCATGTCTTAGCCGCACTGGGTGTTCCAGGGCGCATCCTTTGAGGCTGCAGAATTTGATTTGACTGGGGCTGAGGGTCACGTGTGAGATAAGTGCCCTGTGATAGGGATCTGTGTCTGGGCCCTAATGAACATCTGCTTTCCAGGGCGCCGCGACAGCACCTTTCTTTGTTTCTTGTTTCTTTGCCTCTTTGATATGAATCTTGTTAAACCCTGCAAATGGGGTTGTTTTTGTTTGTTTTTCAATATGCAAATGCACCCGTCTCCCTTTATGGGAGAAATAAAGCCAGATATTTAAAAGTCTGTATCAGTGAATGCACAGAGAATTGAAAAGCAGACCATGGGATACCAGAGCTACAGCTCTTTCCACAGTTCAAGCACATTATATAAAATCGCCTAGTTCATATACCTGGCCAATTCAATTAAACTGGACAGACATCTATGGAGCAGGCATTTTGTTATGCCCTGAAAAATACGGATATGTAATGAAGACATGATTTGTTGCACTATGCAATGCAGTGAGGTAACATATTTAGTTAAAGATTTCCATTGAGGATATGTATGTGTGTGTGTGTGTGTGTGTGTGTGTGTGTGTGTGTGTGTGTGTACTAAATACATATATTCTAAAGAGTAGGTTTATATAGTCACACACAGATCCCTAGGTGACAATGTAACGTTTCCAGGTCTCCCAAACATCCTCACTTTTACCACCCATAGCCACTCATCCAGTGTCTGCCTTTGAGGACCTTTACCTGTTTTTGTCCTTCCTTAGAATGAAATTCAACCGTCTGTCTCCTCTTGAGTCTGTCTTCTCTAGTTCATCATTGCTTTGGTTTGGGTCACTGATGTTATTACATGTGAAGTGTTTTCAAAATCCCATGTAGCAGTCTATAACAGATTGACCACATTGTTTTTATCCATCCTGTTATTCTTGGGTGTTTGGATTATTTCATTTTGGAGCTATTTTGCATAAAATTGCTGTAATTATTGTCATTCATATCATGCCTTCGATGCATTACTCCTAATAGTGGAATTACAGGTTGTGGGATATGTGTGTGTTCAGCTTTGGTAGATACCAACAGCTCCCACTTCTGCCAGCAGAGCGCAAGAAAGCTCACTGCTCTGCATCCTCATTAGCACTTGGAGTTGTCAGTCTATTTTATTCTGTCCTGCTGGGAAATAGCCCCTTCTTTCTTCTCTCCATCACTCCTCCCCCTCCTTTCTATTCTCCTCCTCTTCTTCTGCTTCATTTTGTCTCCCCTCATTGTCTAGGATGGTCTTGAACTCCTGGGTTCAAGTGTGTGTCACGTTGTTTAGCTTTTCATAAAACTTATCGGTCAGTTAGTATCCTCTTGTAGTAGTGTCCCCTTGTAAAGTCTGTTTCACGTTTTCCATTCACTCTTTAAAAATACCAGTTTTATTGCGCTACGATACACATAGCCTACAACCACTCTTCACTTCCTTTGTTGTTGGGTTGCCTTATTTTTTATTGCTTTGTGGGTTTTTTAATGTTTTCTGGAAGCCATCCTTCATCAGGCATATATGAGGGTATCTCTTAATTTTCAGTTTTTCCATTCTGTCTGTCTGACAGCTTTTAGTAAATGGAAGTTTCTCATTTTAATGATGTTTCATTTGTCAGTCTTTTATGATCATTGCCTTTGGTGTCTCTTAGAGCAATCCCTGCTGCTGTGAGGTCATGGGGGGGGGGAGATTCCTACATCATACTTTAGAAACAGTACTTTGTTCCCCAAAATTCAGGTCTGCAACCCATTTCTAATTAGTTTCTGTGTATCATATGTATAAGCTCAAGATTTTTCCCATCTGGGCGCATAATGAATCAGCACCATTTGTTGAAAAGACGTTTTCCCTTTGTGAATTTCGGTGTTGCTTTTTAAGTCAAGTGACCGCATTTGTGTAGGGTTTTTGTCTGGATTCTTGTTTGGTTTCACATTTAGCCCTGTGCCCATACTCTTGATTACTCTAGCAATGCAGAGCATGTATACTTTGTAATGTTGAACCATTTCTGGCCTTTTACATTTCCTTACAAATTTCAGTATCAGTTTCTCAGTTTTCCTCCAAGAAGAAATAGTGTGAATTTTCAAAATTAAAATGATATGGAATGTGTAGAAAAAATGGGAGAGTCTTCCAACCTTCAGGTGTGAAACATTTTCACTTGAATTACTGCTTGAAGTGATTAATATGAACAACAAAAAGCTATTTGTAAAGTGTTTTGTTTGCTAACTGTATGGACTGATTTCTTTAAAATGCACAGTATGATAGTGGTTGGTATAAACTGTGACCAAGAAAGAGTGAATAATATTTACTGTCAGAGTCAACATTAAACTTGGGCTTGCCATGGACACTTAGCCTTTAAGAACACAAAACATCCTTCTGGATTGTTCATTTATTTTTCTCAAAATACATTCTCCTTTCTGCTCTGTTTTCTCTTGAAGGTCTTACTTGATCTTGGCCTTGAAAGTGTGCTGCTATGTCTTATGTCTGTGTGTCTGTGTGTATATATATAATATATATATATATACACACATATATGTATATGTATATATATATGTATACATATATATATATATATATACACACACACACATGGCAATAAATTTGACGCAGTTATTTTTGTTTGGAGAATTTTCTGACATAGTTTATGATTTTTTTTTTTTAAATATGTGTCTGATATTGTGAAAACCAGGACTGGGAACTTCTGCCTCAGTAGCGGCTTCTGTACAAAAGATCATGCTGTTCCCTGGGCTTCACTTCCTTCAAAACTTTTCTTAGATGTTCCAAAAACTTTACATATGTGTTTTTCTTGCCTTATAAAGTTTTAAGCTTTGATTATTGCCATATTCAACCAGCCAAAAACAACTGTGTAGAACCTTCAAAGCTTATTAGTTCTGGCTAGGTTGTCCTAGGTTGAGTGGGTGGTTAAATAGGTGATTTCTGAAGTTCCTTTCAACTTTAAAATTTACGATTCTGGGAATTTATAACATCCAAGAAACACAGAATGTTAGAATTGGAAGGAACTTGAGGAGCATCCGGTGCAATCCGTCCATTTACAAATGAGAATGGCTGTACAGAGAGAGAGAGAGAGAGAGAGAGAGAGAGAGTCTAGAAGGGGGCAGGGTAGGGGCGGCAGGAGGGCCAGAGTCGGGGTTTGGGTTCCCTCTCACATGACTGTTCAGTGTGATGGCCAGGAAGGAAGAAGGGAGACCTCACATGAGCTGCAGGAATCCCTCCAGGAAAGCCATTGCAAGGTTGGATGGGACAAGTGTCACCAGCTGGTGCCAGCAAGGAGTCAGTGGTTATCATGCTCTGAGATCATCCTGCAGGGAAGGATGACTGGACTGCCTCTTCCGTCTACCAGCATGGCTGCTTTTCCTACTCTACCAGAGCCAGGCTCTGGGCCAGATCTGATGTTTCTCTCAGTTGTCTGTCCTGTGGGGAAGTAGCTGAGCAGCCCCACAGTAGGACCTCCTCATCCTCTGTATATCCTGAGTGATCTGTGTCCTTGTTCTGGTCTGGGTTCCTCTTTTACCACATTCCTAAGGGGCGTTGTTCTCACCCTGGCAAGATGGATTCCAAGCTGCTTCATTCTGACTCGTGTCTCTCTCCTGCCATCACCGACTTACTTTGACCTGTTTGATCCACAACAACCACAAACCCAGCGGCACTTCGATTAAACACCTCCACTATTGCTTTAAGTTGTCTTGCTCATCTTCTTAACAGGAACCACCTTATTCTTAAGGCAACTGGTACCTAGTAGTTGCTAGTTTTCTTGTAAGATACAGTGTTTGGATAGAAGGAAGATGGCCCCAGACACTTCATCTTGCAGTCACCCTTCAGGATCTGTTTTAGTTAGTGATGAGTAACCCTGGAAAGACAAAGGCACAGCGAGTAGCAGCAACTGACCCTCGGTACCATCGGCACAGCTTTTCTCTGGTGCTCTTTGGATATAAGTCCTCCATCTGCAAAGCTGGCTGTGTGCTGTACACTAAGGGAGTCAAACACAGAAGCTGAGATATATAAACTAGAGAGGAGAAAATGCTGTTTCTATGCTGGCCAAAACATCCACCAAGGGCTCCTGAGTTCATGTCCTGGTGTCAAAGATTGTTTCAGGCCACTGACTCTCTGGCAGAACATATAATTTAAAGTTGGACCATCGGGCGGCATAATTATTAAAGGTTAATTCGATATTAAGAAAAATAGAAAAATACTTTGAAATAATTGAAGTCCATTGGAAAAGAGTTTATCGAAGTTGATTGACAGCTTCTTAGGATTACATAATGGAGTCGCCTGAGATTACTTATTTTTCACTGTTTCGAGCATCTTCTGCCTGAGATCTTTTTTGTATCCTCGAAGCTGGTGCAGCAATAACCGGCCAACTCTAGAAGCTATGGGAACTGTCAGAGACAGCTGTTGGGCAATTTCAAATCCTGTTATCTGTAATAGAACCAAGCTGTGCAGACCACTGTTATTTGACACGTATCATGGGCAGGGAGAGGGCAGTGTTTAGA
The DNA here is from genome assembly GCF_907164565.1 of Psammomys obesus. Taxonomy (NCBI): domain Eukaryota; kingdom Metazoa; phylum Chordata; class Mammalia; order Rodentia; family Muridae; genus Psammomys; species Psammomys obesus. Next base: position 22,856,232 of record NW_026585895.1, read on the forward strand.
GGATGTGGAGAAGCATGCCGGGGTAGACAGTTGAGGGAGCCTTTTATTATGGAGCAACGGACTGCTTGAGCTGAGATCTTCTTAGTTAAAATGGAGGAAATTGTGTTAATGGGCTGAATCAAAATATGTTGCTGTTGATTATATTCATGTGTAAATAAGTTGTTCTGAATCTTTCCCAAACACAGCAGTAGCCTTGTATTTAGATTTCTTTATTTAATCTTTATTAGTGAAAGATGGGTATGTTTCCATCTTAGAATTGAAGTATGCTGTTTTTGTCTAAGTTAGAAATGCACATGTTCAATGAAGGAATTAAAGTCTGAGAGCAAAGTGGACATTCAGATAGTAGATGGGGCATTCCTTTGAATTGCTGGTTTATGAGAAGTAATCTTTTTATTTATTTGTTTATTTATTTATGTTTTGTCTTTTGAGACAGTGTTTCTCTGTGTAGCCCTGGATGTCTTGGACTTGCTCTGTAGACCAGACCGGCTTTGAACTCACAGAGATCCACCTGCCTCTGTCTCTCAAGTGCTCCCAAGTATGGGCATGCGCATTCACACCCAGCATTATGAGTTTTATTTTTATTTTTGCACCTACTATAATGCTTTAGTACTTAATAAATATTATTGGATTGGATCCCTGTCTTTTATTTACTTAAGAGAAACAGGCACCCACAGATTTCTTTTTTTTTTCCTTCATTAACCAATTTATTTGTTCACTTCACCTCCCAGTCACAACCCCACACTCTTCTCTCCTTCCCAGTCCCACCCTCCCACTTGCTTTCCCTATACCTTCCCCGCCTTGGCCCATCAAGTCCCATCAGGACTAAGTGCCTCCTCTTTCACTGAGGAAAGACAAGGCAGCCCTGCTAGGGAAACAGGACCCAGAGGGAGGCAACAGAGTCCAAGTCAGACACAACCCTGCTCCAGTTGTTAGGGCACCCACTTGAGGACCAAGTGGCCCATCAGCCTCATAATGTGTAGATGGCCTAGGACTAATCCATGCATCTTCTTTGTTTGGTGGTTCAGTCTCTATGAGCCCCATGGGCCCAGGTTAGTTTACTCTGTAGGTCTTCTTGTGGTGTCCCTGACCTCTCGAGCTCCCTTACTCCTTCCCCTAAGCCTTCCACAAGACTCCCTGAGTTCCCTCTAATGTTTGGCTGTGGGTCTCTATATCTGCTTCCATTATCTGCTAGATGAAGCCTCTCAGAAGACAGTTATGCCAGGTTCCTGTCTGCAAGAATAACAGAGTATCATTAATAGCGTCAGGGATCGTGTCTTTCCCATGGGGTGGGTCTCAAGTTAGGCCAGTCAAGAGATGACATTTCTGTACCCCAAGTACATTCAGAACACACAGAGGCCAGAAGAGAGCAACAGAATTACCTGGAGCCACAGTTAGAAATGGTAGTAAGCCACTGTGTGGGTGCTGGGCCTCAAACCCCGGTCCTCTGTAAGAGCAGCCGGTGCTTTTACTGCTGAACCATCTCTCCAGTTTCTCCCTTGAATTACGGGACACTTCCTTTCTCAACCACGTTGACTTCCTAACTTAGAAGCTGCAGTACTTTCATCTCACTTTCTCAGTGTATTATGAAGCAGTTTACTCACTTTTTGAGAACGCACAGGCGTGCTACCTAAACAGTTTTCTGTGGGTGCCTAAACACTCTTAGGCAGAGTAAAGCCTCACTTTTATAAAATATAAAAACATGGGGGACATAGAGTTTATTAATTAATTGAATTTTTTCTTTTATTTTACTTTGACTTAAGGGGTATTTCATTTAGGCAAAATATATAATAAGTTTACTTATATTTGATCTTGGGAAAAGACTTAGAAATAAAACATTATGAAGTTATACATGTGTTTGATAGTTTAGTATAGCATTTTTATACATTTAAGATTTTTTTTTTTTTAATGTAACAGGGTCTTGTTAGGCAGCTGATGTTAGTCTTGACCTCAGGATTCCCCCTGCTGCTGGGGTTATCAGTGTGCTACCAGTTCCCAGCATGAATGTAAGATTCTTGAAGAAATATTATTTTGCCTCTACTCTAGTGCTTTGGTACCTAATAATCTGAATCTGTGTCTTTTGTTTACTTAATAGAAACAGGACGTGCCCATAGATGTCTTTCAGAATGAAATGCATCTGCCTCAAATGCACACATGATCAGACTAAATATGAGCTTCTAATCTAAATGACTTAAGCAGTGTAGACTGTATAGGGTTTTCAGTTAGATTTAACCCTCGTGTCTTCACAAAGGACTGTTGAGCTCCATTGTTATTGTCATGTAAGTGCTTTATACAGAACAAGAACAAGATGGCCAGGGCACAGTGCTATATGTATTCCAGTGTCTCGGGAGACCAAGGAAGGAGGCTCTCTTCAGCTCAGGAATCCAATGCTCTGGTGAACAGCACCGCAAGAACACCCCCCAAGCAACCACAAAAGCAGCTAAACAAAACCATGAACATTTGTACTTTGGCTTCCACAGGGAGTAGGTTCCAGGCACCTCTCCCCAACAAACACCCAAATCTACAAGTGCTTTCATCACTTAAATGGAATACATGTATTTGTTTAAGACCTACAAACTTCTTTCTATATTATTTAAATCATCTCTGACTACTTATAACACCCAATACAATGTGAATGATCCATAAGTCATTACACCATATTGATTTGTATTTTTTTTTTTATTATATTGCTATGCTGTTTTTCTCCCCCAATATTTTCAGTTATGGTAGATTGAATCTGATCATATGGGACTTTCAGATACAGAGAGCCAACTGTGCAGCTTTTGTATATAGAAATAGAGGGATATTAAGATGAAAGTATTTAGTAGAATTTTAACAACATAGATGAGGCATTATTATGTAAAATTTCAAACGGATATTTTAAAAGTTAAAAAAAAAAAGAACAAAGGGCTGTATTTCTGACATCTGTTTCTTAGGATCAGCTATAGGTCGTTAAGCTAGGTCCCTGCCTGTCAAGAGCAAGTGATTCTGTGAGTCATGGAAACACAGGCCGTAGTCACAGTTGGTTTGGAAGGAATGGGTGCTGAACTCTCTACAAACATACTGGCAAGACTTAGGTGAGACAAAACAAGTAATGGCGTATACTGAGGCCAGGAAAGAAAATTAAATTTATTACTACTTTCCTTGATGGATAGTTTTGTTTCCTTCCCTTAACTGTGCTACTTACTCCCTTCTTTAAAATCTATTGTTATTTAAGGAATTTAAAGATATACGTACTATGCACACAGCGTTTGATGGATATCTTTTTAAGAAAATTAGTTGTTGGTGGAGCTGTGCCTGGCTTCCCACATTAAATCCCTAAAACCAGCAAACAAGTGTTGGCATTAAAGCACACCGAGGTGACATTATAAAATCATGTTGGGAGCTTCCTGTGTAATCACTCATACAGTCAGTTGGTTCTCTTTACAGTGATGAGAACATTCTGTGTCTGTTGCTGACCCCTGGAGACTGTTAAGCATTGTGAGCCTGGGACTGAGGCGTTAAGTTTTAGCCGCATGGTGCTCTTGCGTGGGACAGATGAGGCTAGAGTGAACTCATGTAAATCAGCACTCCCTGGTTTCATATTTTGCGAATCCATTTTGAAATTAGAAGGTGTAACTTGCAATTCCAGGTTTTCAGATCATTGAGAACTAATGTTTGCTGGTGAGTAGCATGTAAGCGGGGGTGAGGGGGGTGGGGGGAACAAAACCACGAAGGTGAGAATGTTCCTAAGCCACTGGCTAATCAGCCCATAGGCCAGAAGTGTCAGAACCCTTTCATGTATGTAGTACAGATTTAGTACAGGGAGGTATGCGTGTTTATACCAAATTATTATTAAAACACTGTATTCAAGATTCCCATCATTTGAAAGGCTACTATAATTTAAAAACCAGCATTTGGGTTGCAAATGTACATTTCTATAAGTAGTTTTTCTGGACATTGGCTCCTTCCCACGCTAGTTTTTCTCCAGTATAGGCAGCTGGTCACAAAGAATGAAGAACTGTGTACGAAAGTGGGAGAAAACATGACATAGGTGTTCTAAAGACCATATTAAATATTAACTTTATAATCATCTTCTTGTCAAGATTCTGACATCTGCTCATTTTAGTTCTCTGCTGTTCGTTTGTTGTCTGTGGCTTAATGACACATTATGTAGGTCAGCTTTAAGGTGTCGTCTTTGAATCTGATATGGATGTTCTACTTGCCCTTCTAGGAATGTTTTATCTTCACTTTTTAAGTCTTCAGAAATGTGGGGAAAAAAGAAAAAGACACGGAGGTCATGGTTGGTTGTTCCATAAAGAGAAACGTGTCACACCCTAAATATGAAATAACATCTGTATTGCAGATGAAAACTGTTTAGTGCACCTTAAGCCTGTGGGCATTTTCTGATTGCTCCTCTTCTGTTTGAGCCCCCTCTTGCCTAACTCTTCCACCCATGCTTCGGTTGGCTTGTTTTTACTAGACCTAAGGATTAGAGCTGAGATTTTTTGCCATTTAGAAGGATCATGTTCTGGGCTGGAGAGGTGGCTCAGAGGGCAAAAGGTGGTCTCATCACCTGGGTTGAATTACTAGAACCTTCTTGATGAAAGGAGAAACAGCTCTTGCAAGTTGTACTCTGACTTCTACACAAGCACCTGCCCAACAGGGCTATTTCCAAAGATGTGTCTCTCTCTCTCTCTCCTTCTCCCCTTCTCTCTCTGTTTCTCTCTCTCTCTCACACACACAATGAGTAAAACAAATAAAGTTCTAATTTTTATCATAGCATGTTAGAAGTTAATATAAAACTTACTATTTAAGCCATGTTCATATATATATATATACACACACACACATATATGTATATATATGTATATATATATGTATAGATATATATATATACTTAAGTGACATTCAATATATTCTCCAGGCTGTGCATTTACAATTTGCCTTTTCATCCTAAATTGTGTAAGGTGATGCTTTTGGTGTCATGGGACTTTTTTTTTTTCCTCTTTCAAAAAGAGTAAAATTCCCGAAGTCCCCATTCACATCAGTGTGGAGATGCTGCTAAAATTCCATCGAGTGACCTTTGCGGTGGTCTTAAATAAGCACACAGAGAGGTCTCCCAAAAAATAACGTTTAACATTTAAATAAGAAAATGCTACTACTTTGCTTCTTTCCGTTTGTCCTTTGAAGGGATTATGTCGGAAACCCAGCTACCCTGAAGTCCAGTGATAGGCTGTGCAGAAGAACAGCCTTGCTTTTACTGCACGAGGCATGTCTACCTCACCTGGTGGCTCACAGTCCTTTAATGTGTTTTTTAAGTGTGTATAATCATCTTCAGACTTAGGCTTGCTTTTTTTTTTTTTTGTCCATTTAATTGAGTTCTTGAGATGATAATAACATAACAGCGAAATCTTAAACTTACTTTTAAATGTGGTAAAACACATAATTAACCTGCAGTGTTTTATGAAAACGAGAAAGGATAAAACCACCTTTTCTTTCATAACATGGGTGCAGCTTACCTGTTGCTATGGTAACTAGGTAAACACTCATATAGCTAGATGGGTATAAAATTATTACAAAAATTGTGTTGAAAATTCTTCATAGGACCCTTTAAAATAGGTATCGGGTAAAGAAAGAAAAGGCTCCTATCAGAAGGCGCCAAACAAACTTCCAAGGGAGAGAAGCAAATAGTCTCACACAGCCATGAGTCCTGTGAGCACCAACAACCATCATGGCACCTAGCAATAGTACTAAGGACGTAATAGTGGTGCACACACTTTGGCGATAACCAGTACCTGGGCCTAGTGAAGTCATGGATCTTGGAGGAGACTCTCCAAGCACTACTTTACTAAACCAGCATAATCCCTAACTACAGTTTAAACATGTATCCTATGCCCACAGATAAGTATAGTTCTCATCCTCTTGAAGAAACTTCTCTGTGCAACAGACAGAGACCTTAACAAAGGATCAAAATAGAGAGCACTTGATTGTGTGATGCCCTAGTCACAACCGAAACACCTACACTGTAACTCCTGTCCCACGGCTCAAAAACCATTGTGGGAGGAGGGGTAAAAAGATTTTAGAGCCAGAGGAACAGGAAGTTTGCCTTGAGAATGTATCTCCTAGAAATGTCAGAGAAGTCTCATCAGTGTAGCTGCCTAAACAAGATACAAATAATGATGACAGCATGGTAGACATGTTAAGATGGGAAGAGGAAAGCTCAGGAGGTCTCACCCATAGACACCTAAGGGCAGTGGGGGTTGGGAAGAGTGGGAACGGTGGTCTTCCTCTGGGAAGAACTACCCAATTGTTACTCCAATGCCAAGTGGTCAGCTCTGAGATCATATACATATAAGTAACATTAGACATACTGAGAAGGATGTATTTACGTGTGTGTGTGTATAACTAAAGAAAAAGAGGCCATGGATTTGAAAGGAAGCAAGAGGGGTGCATGGGAGGGATTGGAGGAAGGCAAAAAGAAGAAGGGGGAAATGATGTAATTATATTCTAATTTCAAAAAATTTTTAAAGTAAGTCCTTATAAAAAAAAGAAAGAAAGAAAGAAAGAAAGAAAGAAAGAAAGAAAGAAAGAAA
>NW_026585895.1:22862813-22927425 GCF_907164565.1 Psammomys obesus
AAAGAAAGAAAGAAAGAAAGAAAGAAAGAAAGAAAGAAAGAAAGAAAGAAAGAAAGAAAGACACAAGCTCCAGAAGAGAAGTAGTCAAACTCTTTGAATATTGAAAGAGAGCTGAGGGGGTGTAAATCTGAGTTGCTGAGAAAAAAAAAAGAGTTTTCAGAGCAGACTGTTCTGGTATTTTATACCAATTATGTGCAGCTATTGCTTTGAATAATTTTGCTGCCCTGCTGAGATTTCCTTTTTACAAATCCTGGCGCAATTATAAGATGGAAGTCTGGAATGTATAAACAGTGTCCTTTGAACAGTAAATGAGCCACATTCTTCTAAACTCAAGGGTAGGAATGTACTACCTCTTATCCTATGGTTCTCTGCCTTTCCCTCCTTCCTAATCAAAAGCTCAGAAGCCAGTGTGGAGCTTAAGAGTGTATAGAAACATGGATTTTTCTTCAAACACTTCAAAATAATAAATTCCATCAAATTAACAAAGTCTTGAGGTCGCCCTAATATAATAGCCTGGATGCTTGATTCCATTTTGTGCAGCCAGTGCTCAGAAATGCTCATTCGGTTCTGTACTGTTCTGTTTTCAACCTTAACACAAGAATCTGTGATAGATTACCTTCCTCTGTAGCTTTGAAACAGAACACTGCACCAAGGCAGCACACTTGGTGTGTGTGTGTGTGTGTGTGTGTGTGTGTGTGTGTGTGTGTGTGTGTAAGAATGACACCCTTAGAGCATAGTGTGAGGCTGAGTTTCTAAATGCCAGCTTGTTTTATGTGACAAAGCACTGTGTACTAATCATGGCAAACACTACATAAAACCCTAAAGAGAAGTGAATTGTCACTTGAAGTTAACTGTAAAAAGCCTGAACTCCATTATGTGGCAGAACGAACAGACCTCGCACAATGTTTACAGTAAGGGTTGGAGAGTTGCCTAGCATTTGGGCTATATACAATTAAACAACGTGCTTAAACGGCCTTTTATGCTAGTGCTGCCAGAAGACTGCTAGCATGCTCACGTGATCATCCTTGGAACTCTTAACATAAACAGGAATGCAGAACGTTGATTTGTAATTCCAAGTGCACAGGGGATTTTGTTTTCTTCACATAAACCCCCATGGAAGCTAAAGATAGCAATAATGAAGGGATCACCAAAAGTGAATTATTTCTTTGGCTGTCAAAGAATGCAAAACGTTTATTTGCTTTGCAACTGAGCCTAAGGATTCAGCTACCTAGATTTTTGTTTTAGCCGAGATCAACATAGGAGACTGTATTTAAATTAAGTACAAAATGAGTTTTGTTTGAAAATAATGCTGGACGACAATACAAAAGAATGTGTCCTGGGCCTCCTTCCATGGTTTCTTTAAAAAGAGCTGGATGCAACAAACCAGGGGCCAGTTTCGGTCCTCGGCGTATTTAAGAAGTTAGATTAGACCAACTTAACCGTTACGGCTAGCCTAGAAGGGTTGCTTCCTTGGCATTGATGGCACTGATAGGTGGGGAAACTTACAATTTGTTATTATTACTTTTTAGAAAGGTCAAAATACATAAGGGATTGATTTATAGTTCAGTTGTCCAGAAATCTGTTTTTAAAATGTACCTGTTGGGTTTTCTCCGAACTATTTTTCCTATCAGTTTATCAGGGATGTTTGACTTTGTAATTCTGAAAAATAGTTTATATTGACACCGAAATGAAGTATGGCTTTGTTGTCTGGGTCAGAAAGCCAAAAGCCTGACTCAGTACCAATACGATCTGAACTTATTCAAGGCCCCTGGAGCCAGCGTCTCCAGCTGGTTCTTCCACGGGTTTCTAGTCTGTTGTCTGAAATTAGAAAAGTTGTTAGGCACGATAGAGAGGTTTGAGCTGCTAGCTGCAAAGTTTGTCTGGTGTGCACGTAAAACAAATGACTCCTACTCGGAAATGTGGTGTATCGCTTGCCACACACAAGGCAGAGCGACTTAAAAGATTATCCTGTGCGTGTAACTTTGTGTGTTTACCTTCTTCTGTCCCTGCCCTAAAACTCACACTTCAGCTTCTATGTTATAAATCATGGTTTGTCCTTCAGTTTCCCTGAATTACGAACCCCTCCCCAGAGAAACATACTTCTCCAAATGGCTAATGAGCCACCACTTTTCGTCAAAAGATGTGAAAAGTCTGTATTGAGTGAGACAAAGGATTTCCTGGACAAGGGTTGGGGGTGCTTGTGAACATGAAGGAGGGACTTTGGAGTCCTAGGTGTCAGTTAAAATAGATCAATAAGTTGATCTAAATATTTTAAAATAAACTTGGATAAACTATCTTTCAGTGTTCCTCAACCATGCTTGGGCATGCTTATGTGTTGAGGATGTAGTATTGTAATCCACTCATATTTATGAATTCCAATTGGCTTATTTTTTCCAAGAAAGTAAGCATTTCAAACATCCTTTCCTAGTATTAATTTTTCACAATGTAGAGGAAAGCTGAGTGTGATTTTTTTTTACAAACTTTAAAAATAACTCCCTTAAATTAATGTTTTCTCCTAGACTGAAAAATCCTAATTTAAAAACTGATACTTTATATAAATCTCTCTTTTTGGTCCTCTTGTTGTTGTTTTTAAAGGGCACTGATCTTGACATTAGGGTGGCCAGTTTATATGCATCCGAATTTTTAATCTGTTAACATCAAGATTTAAACTTAGTTGCATTAAGTAACTTTTTCTTCATGGTAAGTGTTTTCCTTCCTTCCTTCCTTCCTTCCTTCCTTCCTTCCTTCCTTCCTTCCTTCCTTCCTTCTTTCCTTCCTTTCTTTTTGTTTTGTTTTTTTGAGACAGGGTTTCTCTGGGTAGCCTTGGCTGTCCTGGACTCACTTTGTAGACCAGGCTGGCCTGGAACACACAGAGATCCACCTGTCTCTGCCTCCCTGAGTGCACCACCATGCCTCGCTAAGTGTTGTTCCTTTGATCATGTAGGGCTGCTGCCTTTTATAAATGATTCTGAATTGCCCAACTAGTGATCCAATTGTTCATGATAACGCACTGGCCTGTCAGTCATACGTATAGAAGGCCACCTGCCATCTTCGTCTTCGTTTTCCTCCTGCTTCTCTGCCTCATCTTCCGTGCAGATATTGAGATCCCTGTGGACCACTTCTTTCTAAGGCTGTGTTTATGCAGATGTTAAATGAAACAGACATGGGTCCGAGGAAGACCATTCTTGGGGCTGAACATAGCAATCATATCACAATTAAATTATGATAAAGCTCTCTGTAGGGTACTTTTACCAAGGCTTATAGATCATTTAGAGTTGGGAACGCATAGGCCCTGTGTGAGAGAGAGACCACAGTACAGTCTGGTTGAAATAGATCATAACTGTGAACATCAGTAATCCAAGGTGAGAGTCCAGGATGGCTTCTGGAGAGATGCCTCTGGAAAACCTGGACAGTAAGGCCCACTTTTGTCCAGGGGAAACAAAACACCCTCTGTGGGCGAGATGACATTTGTGAACCATTCTGAAAGACAACAGTGGCCTAGAGTGGTGTTTGTCTGCCAGCAGGAGCGGGAGCAGCAGGCCCGTGCTGACTGTCTTCGTCTGCTCAGACTGCCATCGCAAACCACCAGCTGGGTGGGTGGCACTGACAACGAAATGCTTTTTTCTCACAATTCTACAGGCTAGATGTTCTCCATCAAGGGATTAGCGGGATTAGCAGGTGGGAGAGAGGGAAAGGGGCACTGTCCGGTTTCTAAGGCTCTGTCTCTGTGACCCTGTCACCTCCCATGTGGCTCCACTTCCCAGTACCGCACACTAGGAGCTAAGTTTTCCCAATTAGTGTTGATGGGACACCCTGTCTTCAGACCCATGCAGGTAGACCGAAGTCATTCTATATATTTTTACTACTTCAATTTAGAATCCCGGTTTCTAAGACTGAACACTAGAAGTAAGTGTTGCACAGCTGTGGGGACTTATGGGCATTTATAGAGTATGCTACAGTTATAATTTATTAATGGAAGAGACATCGTTCCCAACAACAAAAACAGTGATGGTAATGATAATGGCTATCGTTAACATTTATTAAATATTTACATGTGGCAGGCTCCAATCCAGGAATTCATATTATGCAAATCACTGTTAAAATATATAGCTAGGCATAAGCGTATTTCCTGGTAGAATAAACAGTAAGAGAAAAGAACAGCGACAAGTTGATGGAGTTGATAAACAGAATAAATTCCATCTACCAATATTATCCATTTTGTGTAATCAGGAAAATGCATATGCACTTTTGGGTGTGGGAAATGATGTTGCCGTTTTACACTGACAATTTGAAATTGTTGATTAACATATGTTATAAAATAAAAATAAATTGGGGTGAGAGAATAATATTTGGGGAGTGTGATGCGAAGCTATTCCAAGCAGAACTCTAGCTTAGATCTTCATGTACACCAGCACAACAGTCTCTCTGTGCTGGGTTTCCCATCTTGGCTCCGGAGCGAGTGTCATACTCAAATGAAGTTGTCCTTGTCATCATTTCATCATTCGGTTTCAGGTGCAGCCAGTGCTGGCCAGGCATGTTTTGTTAAGGACCTTCATTGTCATTCTCCCTTTTAAGAAATGTGAAGTGTTCCTGTGCAGTCAAATCTTCATTGTTTTGTCTGTGTGTTAAGCAACGGGCTTTGCATCTCTTAGCTTTTATTTTGAAAGGCGTTAATCCCTTGCCGTGTCATACGGATATGTGTGTGTGGTATTTTATAGTAACTGGTGTTTCCACAGAACCGTTCCCAAATTCATATGCCCATGTGAGAGCTAGTCGTAGGCTTGCTGGCAAGGCCTGGGAGAAAACAGAAGGCGCTCATATAGATTTTAACATTAATGATACTCCCTAGGAGGGTGGCAGTCAGATGTGACCCTGGTGAAATGGGTCCAGCCACAGAGAAATCACAACCCGCTAGAGAAATGAGCTTAGAGACCAGCCCCATGACTGTCCAGGGCCTCAGTGTGCCAAGGCTCTGTGTGGGGCAAGACACGGGGGGGTTGGGGACGGGGACGTGAGACTCTGATGACCCCACAAGCAGCTCTGGAATCTGCCCCCTGGCAGGTCGAGGAAAGGATGCTTTGAGCTGGACATGAGGGTGAACTTGGAAAAGAGCTGGCAGGTGCCACAAGGGAATGGACTAGTGTGACAGCCAGAGCTGGCCAGGAGAAATTTGAGGACTATTTGCCTATAGCATCTCTACGATTTGTATTCTTCCCCTCCCCCATGCTCTTTCTGTTTGTTTACAAGCAGTTAGGTCAGTCAGCCAATTTTTTAATATCTCAAATGATTTTCTGAAATGATCTGGGGAGAGCTGAAGAACCCAAGGTGGAAATGAAGATGTTACAGTAAGAAAAAAAAGACCTAAATACAAGTGCCTAATAAGGATGAAGTTTCTGAAAACGGAGGGGGAAGCTGTAACGACGCCGAATTATACTATATCTATTAAAAAAAAAAAATTTTTTTCCTGCCTCCAATAGCGATTAATCTATATATTTAAACCAAAGGAATTATTTGTCTTAAACAGTGTACATAATGACACTATGTTGAATGGACGCTAATAAGAATAATTAGAAAGTACCTTAATGGTTTTGTTAAAACTGGAAGACTGAAAGCAGCTTCATTTCTACCAAAGCTAACTTTCCATGGCTTCCTTTTCCATGTTAGACTGAAAAGTCTGACCTGAGGTCTAGGTGGGGACAATTACTCACCCTACCTATCAGTGCTCCTGCCATATCGGCAAAGCAAACAGACACAGGCATGAAGCCACCTCCCAAGGGCCCCTGTGAGCCAAACTTGCTTCAGAATTCCTGATACTGACATGCAAATAACACCCATCAACCCCTGGGTAGTCCAGACCTGTCTCAGTACAAACGGGTGCCTGTAAGCTTCCTCAATTCCGATGCATACCCTTTTCCCATCTTCAATGCCCCTGCAGTCTAGCCGTGTTTTATGATTGGGAGCATGTTTGAGCGGCTGAGTCTGAACGAAGCTGAGGTCTTCCATAGAAGATCAGTGGATGCTCTTCGCTTGGACTCCCCACCTAGGACTGCGTCCCTTCTGACACCACTGAAAGCTAAATTTTCTGCTTGAGGTTTCCTTAGACCACGCTGGTTGCGTGTTCTCAGTGCCAGTTCAGATTTTCAGGAGAGATTTTTAAAAGTGTTTTTCGGCTGGTCACAAGCATGCACATTTCCTTGCTCTCTTTTGGTGTGCTAAGTCGGCTTCTTGTTTTCTCTCGACCAGAAAATGGGGCACTTTGCTAGCTTAGTGTCTGTGGCGGCCTTTTATAACATTTCTTTGGAAACACTTTTCATTTACCAGTGCTAAGGAGAATAATAGTATATGCTGCTGTTGATGGCATTTTAGATTTTATGAAATACTGTCCTTGTTCAGGTTGCCATTACCTGGGGGATCTGAGGCATCTGAAAACCTGGAAAGGTGTGGCCTACTAGAGGAGTTGGAAGGCACATTTTTATAGAAGAGACAATTATGATGCCCTTGAAGATTGAAAATTATGAGTGTGCCTCATTGATTGGCACTGTTAGCAGTGAGGCTAGGGTGCTGGGTTCATCGTCTTTATTTATTCCTATTTTGCTCCTGTCCTCTTTGAGGTGATCTTGGGATGGCGCGGAAGTAATAGATGGGGGGGGGGGCTTGATTCTTCCACTTGGTCCTTTTTGTTTGTGGCTTGGGCAGAGCACTCGTCACTCCTTTGTTATTGCTCCATCTGTGGATGATTGTCACATCTCCTTTGAAGAAGAGATAACAGGAAGAGAATGAATCTTTATTTCCTACATTTGTAAGGCAAGGCACGTTAAAAAAGTTATTTAACCCATACAGCCAGCTGTAGGAGATTAATTATTATTAACCCATTTTCATTAAGGGGAGACTGCAGTTCATGGTGTGTGTGTGTGTGTGTGTGTGTGTGTGTGTGTGTGTGTATGTGTGTGTGTAGCAACTGCACAGAACCATTCAGTATCCAAGGAACACAGCCAGCTTCCAATGTGCAAGACTTCTGCCCAACTTCCAAGGTAAACTTTCACTTTTACCATACCGCTTTCATCGAATTTTTTTTCCTGCTTTTTAAAAGTTCTAATATGCTCATTTAAGTTATTTATTCACAATAAAAACCCCAAAACACATAGGAAAGTCAAGCAGAAACTAATGTTGGGTCTGGTGGTACTGAGGATGGAGATATGGGCTTAACTCCACTTTGTTTTGTGTTTTTGTGTGTATATATGTGATCGATGTTGGCTGCTGTATTCACATTTGACAAAATGAGTACTTCAAATTAAAAAAGAAATGCTGAGATCCTTTCTGTTTTATTTCTCAAAAACCCTTATACTTAGTTAGGTGGTGGTGGCACACACCTTTAAACCCAGCACTCAAGAGGCAGAGGCAGAGGCAGGTAGTTCTCTGAGTTCGAGGCCAGCCTGGACTATAGAGTGTGTTCCAAGACAGCTAGGGCTACACAGAGAAACCCTGCCTTGACTAACAAAACAAAAGAAAAATCTTATATTTACTACGAAATCCTCTTTGACATCTCGTTTTCCCATGGGTGTCTAATCCTTTTTTTTTTTTTTTACTATGATTTGATAATATAGCAATGAGAGCAAACAATATATTACATTTACATTTGCTTATGTTCTGAGAAATCTTTAGAATGTGTCACTATAGCATAGCTTATTGAATACATTTGATGCCATCAAAGAAAATAATGTCAGAAAGCTTCTGTTTTTATGGGTATACTTGACAGACATGGTGTAACTCTTTGGGGATGGCAATAAAGTACGATAAAGGTATAATAAAATATGCCGAGTGCACACATACCATCTGATAAGACACTTTAAGATAGTAGCTGCTTTCTAGTAAGTGTTGGCCATTTTTAACTTGTAGGAGCTAGATGACATAATTACTAGATAATGATTGGTACTCTAGGCATATACATGTACATGTGCCTGAAAGTGAGAGTGGAAGAAAGAGACGTACACACCAGCTCTACTTTCTTCAGCTGGCCTCTTCATTCTTACTGATTAGGCCAAGCACAGGCTTGGATTATGTTAATTAGTTTCATAATCTGATTGACTCCTGGGCAATATACTCATGAGATGGATTGAGAGAGCAGAAAAAAAAAATTGTGCTCTTCCACCCCCCAGTTATCAGTATTGGTTCCTGGGTTAAGCCACTATAATATTTGCTTGAATTCGTGGATGGCTGTGGACTGGCTTATATCCATACACTCTGTGCTTTATGAATATCACGCAGGCCAGTCTGACGTCAGGACCAAAGACTGACATTTCATCGCCTGAAAGTGCACTTCTCTCCTTGTTATCAGACCAGCCAGTTAAGGGGAAAATGTAGGCATACGCTGGGCAGGAGCGATGATGTTGAAATTAACCAACAGTGTTGGGCCAGATTTTTTTCCCCCAATATTGCTAATGGTGCATATTTGCTCTGTAAAGACTGAACATCACCTACCTAAGGAAAACGAGGCCAGATAAGACTTTCAGTGTTGAATTTCTGGAATACTGAGCCTTAAGGATGTTGAAATACTGCTGTAGTGCCCATGCCAAATTCAGACTCTGTCCTATCACATGCTACTATCATTAATAATGATGACAAGTTGGCCAGTTCATCTAGCTCTTTGGAAAACCTTCAAAAAAAAAAAAAAAAAAAGAAAAAGAAAAAAAAGAAATCAACTTATTCAACTTCGTTGTCACGATTGTCTGTCTGAACATCTTCAAAACTCATTTTCTTAGATGACCTTTAAAATTTCTCAGCAAGAAGATAGTAAAATACCGACAATTATATTTTTGGAAATACATTAGCATGATATTCTGTAAAGTAACACATTATAGTTATTCTTAGACAACTTCAAAAATAGAAATCCTTTCTCTTTTTTTTTCTTTTTATTTAGAGTGCTTTTTTTTTGTTTTTTTTTTTTTTTTTTTTTTTATGGCTAGAATCAGGCATGCCCAATCTGTGCCTATGAGCCCCATGCATTATAGAATAGCTATGAACTTGGCTCAATTGATTTTCATATCAAAATGTTATATTCCAGAGTTAAATGATTATATACTCTTGGTTGATATTACCTATCCCCTTAAAATATAATCTTAGGTTTTAAAAAATATATTTTTATAATTCATCATGTGAACACAGTTTTTAAAGGATTCAGCAGACAAATAAGTTACCTGCTTTACAGTTTTCTTACATCTATGTCTGTGCATCTATCTCTGCAGCTATCTTTGTATCTATGTATCTATCAATGTCTCTATGTATCTATCTGTCTGTCTTGTGTGTGTTTGAACATGTGTGTGAAGGTTAAAGGACAGTTTTGGGGGCTTTGGTTTTCTCTCTCTTCACAGATGAGTTCCCAGATTCTCAGGCTTGCAAACATCTTTACATCCAGAGTCATCTCATTGATCAGGCTTTTTCGTTTTTTCCCCCCAAGCCTAATGTATCCAGCTTTACTAAAGATACTTTCCATAAACAATCATTGTATTTCAGGCAGGTCATGGGCAGACAATCATTAACAGTATACAAGAACTTCCAAACTCCCTTCTTGTGTAGACTACCAAAATCAGAAAGCCACTATAAAACCCAATGAAATCTTCATTCAATGCTTTGAAAAGGGGGAAGTAACTTAGAGTGAGGGTTGACATTTCACATTAAGGATGTTTAACAACTTTTCACAAGCCGACCCTGACTTTCAGGAAATGAAATGAAAATGGCATTATTATCAATCTGAAGATCCACAATTTTTTATAAAAGGAACCACTGTTCTTCTGAGGACACTCAATGATGTCATTGCAAAGTCCAGATTGCCCAGTAGACCAGAAAACCAATTTTCAGGGTCAGGTTCCAACAGGTCTCTGGTTTTAAGGGAGTTAAGTCAATGTTGATGGTACAGGGGGAAGAGAATTCACAAATGAACTTAAGAGTTTTCCCATACCACAAGGCATTTTGTGCCATGGTGACCACATATGGCAACGCCGCGACATCCCTTCTGGGAGCCAACAGAATCTTTCAAAATTATCAGGAAAAAAATGTTTTCCGTCATCAATGCAGCTTGGGAGACATTTTGTTAGTAACACGTGCTCTTCCCCCCAAACAATGAAGTGTTCTGTGTGCTAACACCGTAGCTTAAAAAAAAGAAAGTAGAACAAAATTCTGCATTTTTATAAAACTTGATAAAATACAGTATTTCAAATTGTACAGCCACCGGAAGCACAGTTATCAGAAATGCACACACGTCACTCGGCATCTCCAGCACCTTTAACTTTCTGTGCCTGTTTTGTCGTCTCCATTTCTTTGCATCCTCACTGGCATCAGCTTTCCCTTTCTTCTCCTTGGGGACCTTCTCTCCCTTCTTCGCAGGGGCCTTTTTAGGCCTGGGCTCTGGCTTTGGAGGAGCAGGTTTAGCAGATAACCTTGTAGATCTTCTCTGTGGCTTGTCCTTCCCCATGACTTTATCTCCTTTATCATCCCCTTTGGCCTTTCTTTTGGGCATGGTGACTGGTGGGAGACGTCAGGCGCTGGATGCGGGGTGGGGGTGGGGGGCGGTGGAATACAGGGGCATGGGGGTTTGGCCTGTCTGGGGGTCGCTCTTGCTGCTCGGGCTCCGGGGGGTTTATAAAGATTTTATCGCATGTTCATTTTTTAATCAAATAAATAAAGTATTGCCTTTGCTTCTTTCTCATAATTTTGAGTCTACTCTTCACAGTCACACTTTCCCTATATTTTTGTGTGTCCGTGAAACAGTGTATTACACAGTGTTTTGTGTTTTAAATTCATGATTTCATACTGTGTCTTGCTGTCCTGCACATATTGCTCATTTGCTGTTGTTTCTGAGAAATGTCCATATATATATATATTACAATATAATGAATGTAATATGAGCATATGTATATATACACTTGCTTAGTAGTATTGTGTGTGTGTGTGTGTGTGTGTGTGTGTGGAGAGGCCAGAGGCTGGCATTGGGTGTTATTCCTCAGGTTCCATCCACTTTGTTTTCTGAGATGAGCTCGCTCACTGGGATTTAGACTTTCGTAATTAGGCTAGGCTGGTGGGACGGCGAACCCCAAAGATCTTTCTGTTTAGATACTGGGGACTAAACTTTGTTCCTTTAGGCTTGCATGGCAAACTCAGCCACCTGAGTTATCTCCGCAACTCCACTTTTCTTCTTTTAAAATTTTATATTAGTTTGCCCGTTGACTTCTGATCAGTATGAGGACATAGGTTATTACTAGTTCCTCCCCCCGCCCCCCGAGGAATGGAAATGTAGGGAGTCAATGAAAATTCCTGTGTCAGTCTGTCTGGCACGTGTAGTAGCTTGAGGTCCATCAGAAAGTGGACTGCAGGGTTGTGGTGGGGCATGGGCTTTCTGCTGTGGCAAGTTCAAGTTATCCTTATACCAGCGTGCAAGAGGATACATAAAACTCAGTGCCTTTCAAAGAGGCTCCACTGTCCAGTCAGCAAAACAGCGGCCTTAATTTCTTGACAATCAGATTCCTTTCTATAACCTGAAAGAAAAACAGACAGCACAATATACAGTCTGGTGAGTTGGGGGTGGAGAGAGGCAGTGTAAGAGACATTGAGTAAAAATGACTATTGTTGCCCTGCCTAGAGGTCTCTGTTGAGCTGAGTGATGCTTTCCGTGAAAGAGGCAACCATGAATCTCTCAAGAACAACCCTGGTTGAAAAGATTACATAAAAATAATTTTTTTAGCCCTAAATTCTTTGCCTTGTATGGGCCTTAACTAGTGTGGAGTTTTTAGTGGGAGATGTATTGCAAAATGAAAGTAGAATTAGCACTGAAAGTTTCTGTATTAAATAGCTCAAGTGAATGCAAGTCAGCTTCTATAGTTACTGGATTAACCATTTTTCGGATAACTTTGCACGTTTTTACATCTTTTATACTAGAACATGTATTTTTTTTAATGTAGAAACTAATTTTATTAGAAATAAAACTTTGCTGTTGTCAAGAAGAAAAAAGTTATGATTAATTTTTTTAGATAATAGTTTGTACTTTTTACATTTCTATTGTTGTGTCTCTTGACAGCCACACGGCTCCTTTTCTTCTTTTATTTAGGAAAGCCCATCTCCTTGCCTGGTTTCTCCTTTAACAAATAAATGGCAAGTGTGACCTTGTCTCAGCCTTTAAGCTCTTGTATTCATCTTGGGATATTTATTCTTAAACCGAGTTGCCTGTCTCAATCTAGAAGTGAATATAGCAGATAGAATGCATTTTTGTTATCTTTTGCCCATAGTCTCTTATCCCGCCTGCCAAATATTCTTATTCTTGAGAGTCTCAAAACCTGCACATTGCCCTTGCCATCAGAATGTCCCCTTTTTGTCATAGATTCCAACTCTTTTTTCCTACCTCACCCTGACCAGTGCTGTGCAGTGAATTAATAACAACCCCAAAGAATCTCTCCTCCAGGTTGCTACCTGGAAGTCCTAGGAATGTGTCTTTGTGAGGTCACTGCAGTGCCTATTGCATTTTTGAACTCAATATATATGTAGCACAAAATCCTATGTGTCTACTTGCCAGTTCCACATGACCAGTGACTCGGAACTGACTGATTTCCCTCAGAAATAATAATCTTGAACCATTTCAATGCCCTTCCCTACGAGTTAGATCCAGGTTTGGGCTCTGTTGTACAGAGGAGAGGCGAGCTTGGCAAGGGGCAGGGCAGGTGTCCAGCTAAGATCAAGAACAAGAACACTGATGTTATAAGGCAAGGCTTTGTCGCTTGCCCGTTCTTATCAGAGCAGTCTGAAAACGGATTAGAATTTATGAAATCAAGAAGATGGCGATTCTAGTTCCATTCAGTTGCCTGCACAGCCTCGAGAAATTCCTTTACAACCTACCCTAATGACACCCTGGCCGGGGCATAAAAGAAATAACTAGCAGATATAAGGTACCATTAAAGCCTCCTTTCTGAAATCCCCTTTTTTATTTTTCAATGGATATTTGCATTTGTGGAAGGTTTCTGAGTTGTTTGCTGTAGGCAAATACTTCTTTAAGCTTCTTGGGGTACAGAGGAGTGGAAACAGAGGTTGTAACTCAGGAAGGAGGGCAGCGGCTAATGGGCCAGTGGGAATGCCCTCCACAGTCGCTCTAGGGCTTAGCACACACGGTGGCCCTACATTGCTCATGCAGCAGATGACAGAACCAGCCAGCAGCTGTCCCTCCGGAGTGATGAGTGTCCAGATTGTACCTCAGCAAACACAGTGCTCACTCCACAGAAATAAAGCCTCTGTCCCTCTGCTTACTTGCATTGGAATAAGGAAAGTTCTAGAACATTTGACAAGGCCACAGCTAGCCCGCCTCACCCTGATGCCTGTCCTGATACCCCGTGTGCTTTATTGCTATCATTAGCAGCTTTTATTTTTCAAGAGCACATTGTTCTAATGTGATGCTTTACTGCTCATGTAACTCTCAGGGGGATGCGTGAAGAGCAGAGAGGGCCAGAAGACACTGCATGTCTCCAGGAAGATAGACAAGGTCAAAGGCAGAGGGCAGAAGAACGGGGGCTCCTCGGAGCAGAGATAAAACACACTTCCTTCCTCTCTGCCTCATGTCCACTCAATGGAATTGTGACACTAGTTCCTGGTTTTGAGTGAAGTATTAAAAAGAGCAAACCCACCAAAAAGGAAACCGAGAGAATACTCCAAGCCATCAGGATAGCCTATGGCACAGAAAGGAGTGGGCCCTGTTGTGCAGAACATGTTCCAGGACCCTCTTCCCTGATGATTGGTTAGTAGATAACTTTTGTGGTCACTGGCCACACCCTGTTGACCTCTGGCCACATGCCAGTAGCTCTACTGTGACCTTAGAGAGACTACTAGGCACCCATCCCCGTGCTCTTATCTGCAGAGCTGGTGAGGCTGCCTACCTGGCTGGGGGCTGCTGCCAACACGGAATAGATTGCCCTTTACGGTGGTTGGAGGTATGCATGGGTGTCTGCTGTAGATTCACTTGGCCTTGGTGAGGTGCCCAGCGAGGAGAGCTTGCAGATCGGGCTACCACCCTTTTCTCCTGCTTCTCAGACTCAACACCTTTCAGAATCATGACGCAGTTTCAACTTCTTCTTCCTCCCGGAAGAGGAGGCACCTCACACAGTTGATGACCAGAGCAAGGCAGTGAACCCTAGTGCATCCAATCAGGTAAAGGTGGAGGGACTGAAGCAAGTCATGCCTTGCTTCTAGGCGCATCTGCCTTCTGTGGGCCAGGAAATTTTAACCTATCTGCCAAGTTCACGGATTTAATTGTGTGTTAGATTATGAATAGGAATTCTTCCCAGTAATGTCACTGTTGTAGGAAAGGCTGTAAGTCCTCTCGGCTAAGCAAAGTCAGGCTCACTGTAAAGGGCTGCTCAGAGGAAGTGACTGTCTTCTAATACATGCTCCTGTGCACCACTGGTTCAATCAATATTGACGAACGGATCTCATAGAAAGAAGATATGTGCATTAGGCTGCAGCTCATTTGTTCATGAGGCAGTGGAGTTGCTGAGAGTATTAGTGTCAGGCACTACTCTGAAACATTGCTTTCTGAGTAATGGAAAAGTGGAATAAATTATTTATTAAGAACTTCGGTCATAAAATACCCACTGGTTACTGGAGGCAGTGAGATTAACCATATAAAATGGGAAATAATATACAATATAAGATTTGCGCTCACGGTTAATAATGATAGATGTGAGAAGGAAGCACTGAACACTTTTCAACAAGTCAGAAACACGATGGTCATGTCAATTCCAGCATCTGTTTGAAATCCTAAGATGAGCGTGTATGTATTTTCCAGTTATTTGGAATATGCCATCAAGAATTAAGGATTCAGAAGTTTTTCTACAATCTGTCTAATCTTTTAAGCATTTGTGCCATTAAGAAGATCATGGAGGATCAGGGTAAAACATCTTAAATGGAAATCTTGAGAGCAGAAAGAATGGCATCTTTCTGTGTCATGTTCCGTTTATTTTTCTAAAATGTAATTAAATCTCGTCTATTGGAGGAGCCAATTAAACCCTTCCTCCAAGGAGGAAAATAACTTAGAAACACTGAGAAGTAGTAGAAACCTCAGGGTCATGGAATACCTGTGCCACTGTTAGGAAAGAGACAAAAAAAAAGCTTCGGTCTGCATGAAAGGAAAGAATCTAAAGTGCCATTCAGTAACAGAGCCATTGAGAGCACAAATAGGGGCCAATCCCGAGCCAAATGATCTCAGCACATCGCATCACAAACAAAACAAACCAAAAATAAATAAATAAAAGGAACAACAACAACAGGAAACAGTTAAACCACCTGTGTGTACCGTGTCTTTCTCCAAAGCACATTCCTAAGGATGTTTGCTGCCTGAGGAAGGATATCTTTATTTGACATGTCTGATTTGTGACTTAAGTAGTCACAGCAGCATTGAAAGGTATAAAGGCAAGTGTAGAGGGACTATAGTGACAGGGTTTTTTCCCCATTGTCATCCACCCAGATTTGTACATGTAGTGCCCATTGTTGGCCTCTGTGTTTAAAAACGTTTCCCTACAGCTCTCTGTCTGAATGGTCTGAGGCCCAGAAGCCCAAGGTGTGGTCAACCTGTAATGCTCGTGACAGTTCAAAGGAAGTCGTTTGGTGTTAGTGGGGTGATTTACATAGGAAGCCATGTTAAACACTAGAGCATTTGAATGAGAGACATTTTGATGTAATATGACCTTTGGAATAACCAGGCAAGGTTCTGAGTCTGTTTTGGGGTGCAGGGCGTGGTCATATGCTAGGTGCAGTGCTCTGTCACTGACCTGTATTTCAGCCCTCTGAATCTGCTTATGAAAGATTGATAACTTTAATGGTTATTGAGGGTAAATGCAGATTCACACTAGTCCATTTACTTGCTAGCTACATTTTTCTGGCCTAGCATCTCTGTAGCTTTTCTTCCCTAGCACCAAGGATCCATAACACGGACACCCAGGCCACGGCGGAGACAAAACAGGATTTTTGAATGAGATGGTCATGAAAACTTTTTTGAATGATATGGAGAAAGTTGATGTTAACAATATCTTTATTTAAAAAAAAATACCTAACTTGGCTTAGAGAAGCATATTTCATTGTGTGTTTGTTTACTCACGTGCCAGTGGTAAGCTGTGCCCAAGAATGCCAGGAAATCACGTGACACGCAGCAGTGTAACCTTCGGTTATCAGGCTGGTGCCAGTGCAGACATAGGCTGCGCTCTGCAGCTGCCCATGTGTGCTGTCCTTCTAGAGCCAATTCTGGCAATTTCTTGCAGCCAGTACTATAATAAGAAAAGGTTGCCTTGTTCTTCCAAACCCATTGTGGCAGGAAGCGGAAGGGCAAAAAGCCCATGCTCTGATCTCAGCTGGTTCGTTGCCTGCCGGGAGGACCTGAGTTTCTTTCCTTCTGTTTTTGTGCTGGAGAGCAGACCCACAGCTTCCCTATGAGCCATACATGTCCTGGGGTAGGCCCCCTCGAGCAGGAATGAGCCTCAGTTTACTCTGCTGTGAAATGATAAAGGGATGGCCAGTCTTCTCAGTCTCTACTAAGCTGTACAAAGCCCTCTGCTCTGTTGATTGAGATTTACTGGGTGGTAGCGTGTGGGTATTGGATCTGACTTAGAATATATATATCTGCTATTACTGTTGATGAAGCAGCCCATGGAGATGGACCAGCTGAGGCAGACTTTATAAAAATGTGTTGAATTGAGCCGATTGCATTTTGATAGATGGTAGATGACGTGGGAGTGGTTTGGAGAAGGGAAAAGGCAGGTTTCTTCTAGAGCTGGGGACCATAATGGCCAACAGGAACAGCTGAGAGCCCAGCAGTGTAGACAGCCAAGGTAGACAAGCCAGGAGCAACCAGCTCCAAGGGTGTTCTGCTTCCATTGAAGATCTATGGATCTTAGCACATCCTGAGAGGTCAGGTTTCAGCTAAGCTTAGTCTACTTCAAATTATGAAGAGAAATTCAAATCCTGCTCAGAGTAGTATGTTTAGGACAGAAGGGAAAGCTAAACTATGACATAGAAACCTTTTCCTTGAAAGGATAGCTACAGCCATTTGTATCAGTTGTAATTGTAGTCCCCATTATCTAGATTAAAAATGACAGAGAAACGAGGGTGGAATGCACTTGCAAAGGCTGCAGACCAAGAAGCTGACCTCACGCTCACAAGCTAGCTTCCAGATCATAGATGTCACACCAGTTTCCTTATCATCCAAACAGGAATAGCATTATTCCCCACTGTAAGAAGTTTAAATCAGATGAACCATGGAAGGCATTTAGTGCAGGGCCAAACCGGCACATGTTAAATATTTTAGCTTTAATCTTGACAGTTGTATCTGAGGTGTAACTAGTGTTTTCCTTCTTTTCAGGCCCTCCTTTTTCCCTCCCCATTTACATTCCTTTGAGGTGTCTACTCTTCACTGTCTTCTTTGGGCTTCACTTTTCTTCTGTTGATTTTTCCAAACATTGTTTGTTCTTAATGTGGCCTGTAACCACGGCATATACAAGAATTGGGAAAGAAGCTTGCACAGCGTTGTATGTATTGTCCCTGAGTTTCCCTCTGCCATCCTTTTCTTGGCTGTCCTTGGGTACTTTACTGTCCTCTCCATGCTTGGACAGTGCTGCTTCTTCGGTACTAGAACTCACACACTTAGGCGACTCGGCATCCCAAGTCCATTCTCTGAAGTGTGAACGATGCCCCTCCAGGATTTGTTGGGTTTAAGTGTCACTGCTCCTTTTTTTTTGTTCCTGCCTTTTCTGGCCGTACCATGTCTTTTGGCTTCAGAGAATGTCACCAGAATATTGGCGCAAGGGTGCTGCATTTTGATCGCTTTTTGTGACAGAGCCGTAAGTTGAGTGAAGTTGTTCTCAACAGAGAGAAGGCCTGTGACATTTCCAAACAAACAAAAATAGCAGCTGATGCTGTGCCGTGCCTGCCGCTCGCAAGGAGTCCACTCACGTGGGAAAGAATGAGTTTTCAGCTGAAGCTAAAAGGAAAATTTTGAGTTTCAGCCAACATCAAATGACAGTCTTTATCTTGTCAGGAAGCTTTTGAGAGGTTGATGCGAGTAAAATTCCATGGCCTGCTAGGAGCCAGGGTCTATGCTGTAGAAACAAGAATACAGAGGGAGTTTGTGAACTTCTGGGCGTGAATAGAGACAAAAATTTGAGTGGTGAGTGTATTTGATTGATAGATGTTCAGACAACTAGTATGCTAACCGAATTAAAAAGCCAGAGAACTTTCATTGGCAGTCTGCTCGTTTTTAATTTTTTTACCCGAGGGTATATATTTTTAAATGTAAATCTGCTGATTGGAACGATGGCTCAGTAGGTAAAGTGCGTGGCACACAAGTGTGAAGACCCGAATTCGGCCCCCTCAGAGCCCACATGAAGAGCTGGGTGTGGTGGCACGCCTCTGTAACCTCAGAGCCAGGGAGGCAGAGATGGAAGGATCCGGAGGTTCGCTGGCCAGCCAGTCTGGGTGAGTTCGGTGAGAGTCCCTGTCTGAAAATACGTGGTGCTGAGAGATTAAGGAAGATACCCCATATCAACCTCCGGCCTCCACATGCATGTTTATATGTGTGCACGTGTGCGAGCACACCCATGAACAGACATGCACATGTGCACACATAAACAGGTACATAGACACGTACACATTGCACATACACTCACACACGTACACAGGCACATACATGCACCCACTTAGACATACACGCATAAATCCAATCTCATCATCCTCCACCCTCTATATGTATATCTTGAAGGACATACACATGCTCTATGAAGGGTCTCAGTGTCAGCCACAGAACCAGCATAGTGTGAGGAGCCCTCACTGCCCGAAGGTGCTGCTCTGCTCGGCCGAGGTCAGGTTCTAGGCTGGTTGGCCATCCTTCACTCTTCCAAGTGAACGAGCCAGCTCCCTCCCCCTCCCTCAGGCCCGTCCAGTATCTGCTCCTCCATTTTGAATGCACTTTCTCCTGTTCTTCATGTGACTAATTTCTCCTCGTTCATTACTTCCCATTATTACAGCTGCTTCCTCACTGATGCCCTCTTACCTCATTTCCTGTTCTTTTCCTCTGTAGCATTTACCACAGTCTACAGTTGCACTCGTGTGTTTCTGTCCTGTTGACATGAGTGCCTTCCAAATAGTGAGCAACCAAAAACTGAGTGTTGGGTCCATAAATCCTTGTATGTAACCATCAGGAAAAAGAGCAAGCAACTGGTAGAGTGTGTGGTCCTTGCACCTTTTTGGTGTGTAAACTAAACAACCTACTTCCCAGGGCACTTCCTCAAAGAAACCACGTTTCCCTCCTCCTATAAGGCACTCTCTCCCTGTGTATCCCAGGCCTGCCTGTGCCGTATCATCCTCTGGCCTTAGCTTTCCAAGTGCTGGGATGACAGCCTTGAGCCAAGGCTCTCAGCTTCCACTGCAGTTTTCTCTTCATTTGAATAGCAACGACACAGACAATTATGATTTATGAGCTAGCTGGAGCAACAAGCAGACATAGATTCTGTCTTGATAGGACTCCTAAGCTGAGCTACGCATTTATCTAACTCACCGGAGGGCGACGTGAGTGGTGTCCAGGAGAAGGCTCTCAGGAGCTGTTTTGTGGAGGGGTGGGCATGGGGTGGTGAGGGACGAGACTCACTGGGTAGGGAAGGAACCGTTTAATTCCGCAACATGATGAGGCTGGAAGACTACTCTTGACATAAGGATGAAATTGAGCCAAGATAGAGTGTATGGTATGTTTGGGAAATTGTGGGAAGTTCTGCGTGGTTGGAGTGGGTGTGAACATTAGGCCAGAGAGTGACAGGAAATGACCCTGGAACAATAGGCAGGCTTTCATCCTGAGCTATTTGGGTGGTTTTGCTAAGGATTGTGGGTGTGATGCTGTAGGGCAGAGGAGGTCTTCATATGCCCTAACCCTGTTCGTGAATGGATCCGAGCTGAGGAGATTGCATGACCAACTCTCTCTTGTGAAAACCTTTCTAAGATAGCCTGAGGAATAGAGCAAAGGGGAGCAGGAAATGACAGATACTGAGGAGAAAAGCCATATCCTGCAAGAGTTAGCCTGTTTCATATTTTTAAAATAATAATAATAATAATAATGGGAATATCATTGTGAAATGTTGCCCCCTTTTTTTAAATCGTAATCTATGCTTAGTAGAGGTAATCTATGCTTAGTAGAGAAAACTTGGAAAACGTAAAAAATTGTGAATAAAGACTCCGAGAGGAGAATATTCTTAGGATAGTTAGGGTGAGAAGGACTTTTGGAAAGATCCAGAGGATTTTTAAAGTCTTTATTTTCTTTGTACATCCTAACTCTACCTACCTAGGACACCAGAAACTTTGCATATAATTTGTATATAAATTTTGCATTTGCATATAATTTTTGTCTCTGTCTTGAATAGTTCTTCAAGCTGCCTCCTCTCTTTTTTCCGGCCAACCTTTATTTTTCACCCAAATTAATAAATAGAAGATCACAGTCATCATTGTAATTTACAAAATACTAGCAGAAACATACAATGCTTGTCACTGTCATTCAGGATTTCATTTGTCAGCTAATCTAATCCTCACAAAAGTTCCATGAGGCAGGTCCTATTTCTCCATTCTACAGGTGAAGATACTAAAGTATTATAAAACCAAGTGGTTGAGCAAATATTAAAAAATATCACAAGCTGGGCATGGTAGCACATGCCTGTAATCCCAGTACTCGGGGAGGCAGAGGCAGGTGGATCTCTGTAAGTTCGAAGCTAGCCTGGTCTACAAAGCTAGTCCAGGACAGCCAAGGCTACACAGAGAAACCCTGTCTTGACAAACAAACAAAACATAATAAAATACAAAAAAAAAAAAAAAACCAAATAGCAAAATATAACTTTCTCATGAAGCAGTGCCACCATCCCCCAAATTAGGAATCCCTGTAATGACATTTTTTTTTTTTTTTTACTGAGAAACTTTTTGCTTCTGAGTACTTGTTCATGACCATCAGAGATGTGTTCCCTGGAGACGGAGCCCTGAGACATCAGGTCTTGTGTCTGTTTTTCCCAGGTATTCCAGCCAGTGCTTACCATGGTGATTTCGGGCACACAGTTTGTGCCTGGGCTCTATCCCTGTCAGAAGGTCATTCTTTGCCCATCACACAGACCTGACAAAACACATACACACACTGGGAGTGACAATTGCTCCCCAGAACAGACAGCTATGAGGCTCTGATATAAGAACAATGGTATTTCCTAGGCGCAAGGAGACCTCCAGATCAAACTTTCTTTTGCATAACCCCGTGGAACCCTCTCACCAGCCACCTGATTTTGTGGGTCTTGATTACATCCCTACAGATCTAGGGAAGACAAGGCCTCCCGGCCAGTCCACACTCAGCTTGGGTTCCCAGTCACTCTCCTTTCAGGCTTGATCTATCTGGTGTGCGCGGCATGCTTGTAAATTGAGGGCAAATTAGATGGAAATCATCAAGAGGTAATTCTGTAAGACATCGGTATATTAAAGTTTCATTTTCTTATTTTGTCTGATGCAGTTGAGTTAAAGTAGATTGGGATGTTATTAATGAAAAGAAAACACCGAAATGAAAAATTATTGATGCTCATATTTTAATTCAGGTTTAAGCTCTAAAGCAAATGCTGCTTAGATTAGCTCAGAACCTGTTGCTTCTTTTTTCCATTTACCAAAAGAGACAAAAAACCATGAAGTTTCAGGAGAACACTGTACCTTTCCTCCTCAGGATGCTTTGACTACCACTATCTACATCCAGGGAACAACCATTT
This sequence comes from Psammomys obesus, assembly GCF_907164565.1. Taxonomy (NCBI): domain Eukaryota; kingdom Metazoa; phylum Chordata; class Mammalia; order Rodentia; family Muridae; genus Psammomys; species Psammomys obesus. Next base: position 22,884,602 of record NW_026585895.1, read on the forward strand.
CAATTAGTCTAACGTAAGCAAAAATATTTAAAGAATCTTGTCTATTTCTTTAGCAGTTATTCATATTATGATTTCTTTTTCCTAGGTTTAGAAAGGTCCTTAAGACAGGTCAACAAAAATTGCAAAATGTTGGCTCGGGAACAGGTTAGTCTTTATCCTTGCCTTCTTGTTTATTTTTAGGCTGGGAAAGGAAGACAGCCTTTCCTGCCTTTTCAATTTCCTACTGATATCTCAGCTCGCCCTGATTCAGTGCAAAGGAAAGGGCCTTCTGCATCTGTTCAACTAGTGTCATCAAAAGCAACTAGTTAGGAGACTTAATCTCATTTTACTTTATTGAAAAATCGTTACAACTTTCCAAAATCTTCTTAAGCTAAAGTTTATTAGAGCTGACATTATGGGAATAATTGTGTGTGCTAATAGTATTGTAAAGGGATACAAAGATAATCACTGTAATCCGTAGTAAAAGGAAGTCTATAATTTATTTTGCTGGTCTTTTTATTAAATGTTGTTGCTTTTGGCCTGAGATTAAATCACTAGTGCTATGAACTCACTGACTAACTTAGAAGAATGCTCGTGTTTACATTTATTCATCCAACAGATACTTTCTCAGAGTGCTATGTGCTAAGAACCCCATGTGTGAATAGACTCAGCATACACTCTCCGAAAGGAGATGGTTTCAGCTTCCCTATGCTTGTCATAGGCATCTTTCAACCTCCTTTGAGAGATCCTGCAGAATCGCTCTGTCCCTGCTGCCCTGAGGAGCCAGGTTCAAGTACATCTTGATCTTCAGATCTTTAAGTACAGTCTAGGTAGGAGTCCAGAAAGAGCACACGGAGACATAGTCATTAATCCAGTCATCCTGAAGCATGAACTGACTTTGTGGCAGGAATATCTTGTGCTCCGTGTGGGGAATATGAAAAGTAAAGTCCCTACCAAGCCGGCGATGGTGGTATGTGTCTGCTAATCCCAGCACTCAAAAGGTTGAGCCGGGAAGATTATGAATTCGAAGTCAGCCTGGGCTGTGTAATTAGACCCTAGCTCGAGGAAAAAGGAAAAGAAGCAAATAGTCACAATGCTGCCTGCCGGGAACTCACATTTCAACTGGGAGCACGAATAGGTAGAATTTTAGTATCCAGTGTAGCAAGTGTTTTTATGCTTACATAACCGCCCTTTTATAAACGGAGTGGGGTGGTGTTTTCTTAGGCCCTAATGAGATCAGTTAGCAGGACCCTTCCTGAAAAACCCCTGTGGAGCAGCAGCCTTGAATAGTTTCCTTCTGCAGCTATCTTTCCCAGCTTCCTTTGCAGTCAGTTTGGAACCCCGTGATTGAGTATGACTGAGTGGGAGTAACAGATATCACGGTCTGGGCAGGGAAGCCTCTACACCTCTTATGATCATTAACTTTTCTGAGTTGATCTTGGAGGCCGAAAAGAAGGCGGCCTTCTCAGAAAGGAAGAGGCTGAGTTCTTAGCGGCTGTGGACCCTCACCCACTCACCTTTAAAAAAACGCCTTGGCACCCCAACAATGTGGGTGGACTATAAGTGAGAAGTAAGCGATTGGGTGACCCTCCTCTTGGAAGGTTATTTTTTAAAGCTGGTTAGCCTGTACTGCAATGTCTTCTCTTCACTCTCAGGCTGCCTGCCCACAGCACGCATTAGTTGGTTTAAGAGGAGGGAAGATGTTCCTGGCTGTGAGGATGGTAGGAGAGGGAGTAGGCTTGGAAATTTCCACCTCCGGTAATCAACTGAGTGTGGAGGGCAGAGTGTAGTGGGAGTTAGGGCAGGATTTATAGAAGGGAATGAAGGTGGAAGACAAGGTGAAAATGTGGAAAGTTTTCTGATTTGAGACCTGGGGCGTGGGGACAAGAGAGGAGTCATAACGTAGCTGACTGGTAATTCGTTTTATAACAGAAACAATTTCCTATGATGGAGATGGGTGGTTTTGTTTGGGTTATTTTGCCATGGGGCTTTCCTGTGTAGCCCTGGGTTTCCTGGAACTTGCTCTGTAGACCAGACTGGACTTGAACTCTGAAATCTGCCTGCCTTTGCCTCCCAAGTCCTGAGATTAAAGGTGTTTGCCATCACCACCACCACCTAGCATATGGATATAGTTTTTAATAATGGAAATACCAAGAGATGTTTCACACACACAGTCTCCAAAAGTATGTGATTGTGGTGGCAGAACATGGGAAAAGTGCTCAGCTGAATGCAGGAAACTCGTAAAAGCCATTATCTTTGCCTTCAACCATCCACCGGAAAGATAGCAAGAGTTCTGCTTGACCGAGTGTCTCCAGAGGTCGAGTTAAGGCAAACTTGTTGAAGGGTGGGCTGACAGAATTGGGCTCAGCCCAAGGAAGAGCTTGGTGCTAATTGCCTCAGGAACATTTGGTCTGTCTGGGAGAAGGGTAGCTGTGAGCTCTGAGAAGAGGAAGAATTCAAGCAGACTGGTTTCACAGCCAATGAGGTACTTCACCGATCAGATAAGATAAAGATTTGGAATAACTTAGGGGACTGTTGCTTGTAAGTCTCACTTTCTATGATACCTGTCCACAGTTTAAAGCTTTTGGAAGGTTGATGTTACTTTTGATTTTAGTGTGAAGGAAATGTTTCATATAAGGTTGAAAAGCAGTACCCTCTCTTCCCTCTATGTTTGTGCAAATGTTTAACCATTTGGTTCTTGATTCATTTTAACTGGAACTGATAAGGAGAGTACATTTAGTCTGATTAACTTGGCTGAATGACCTTGCAGTGGTGCCTTCTCCAGGAGTGTCAGGGCTCAGGAACCAGGCAGTGGGTGAGTGCGAAGGCAGATAGTATCTTCCTCGGAGATCTGGGGGAGTGATTGCTCCCTTCACTCCCTCCTTTATCAAAGCCAGAGGGCTCAGCTGCTCCCCTGCAACTGTCAGAATTACACATCGACACCTCTGAACTGATGGATGGAGATCAGCCTGGCCTGCTAAATGTGCATTGTAGCAAGACACAACTTTATTTAAAATACCATTAAGAAGCAAACACATTACAGCTACTCTGAGGGCTTCCTCTTGCAACATGAATTATTCAAATAGCTTCCTAATAACTGCATTGATTTCCACAGTTAAAAGCAGATCCGATTATGGAATCTGCTCGATACCACTTAAATGTTTACAGATGTTAGGGTTGACAAAGACCTTTTAGACACTGATAATTCGTTTCACAAGCTCAGAATGCCGGGGACTTGGCATCACTAGCATGCTCTGTGATTATTTTTAATAAATGGGACCACTCGAAGAGCCACCATTTAAGGTCTTCATTCTTATTCCATTTTAGCCCCATGGACAATGCTTGAGAATCTAGTTATGCTAAAAATATGGTCAGAAACTTTCACATTCATATTGATCAGAAGCTTTTAAGTTTCTGTTGCAAAGATCAATGCAGTAAACACGTCTTAACCCAAACGTATTGGGATGAATATTGAAAACATCTATGAATATTTATAATGCTAAAATCCAATAAGATTCCAGTTTCTCAGTCTCACGAAAGGGTACAAAGGGGAAGTTTGCTCAGATGAGGAGAATGCATGGGTGAGACAAAGATCTATTTTTATGTTCTTTCTGGTTTGGGGGGGGTTACTGGGAAGAGTGGTCTCCTCACTGAGTATCGCTCAGTCTGTTATAGATTGTGTTGGTTAAGCAACAACGGAAGGTTTTTGTTTTTGTTTTTGTTTTTTCCTCCAAGTTCTGAAACTAAAAGTTCAAGATCAGGGCAACAGCAGAGGCAGTTGAGAACTGTCTTCTTCCTGGTTTGCAGATGGTCCCTGCTAGCTGTGTGTCCTTAGGGGGAGCTAGAGAAAGAGACAAAGGGTTCTTCCCTCCCCTCTACCTCCTAAAAGTCTCCTGATCCTTCAGGATTAAGGTCTGACTTTTGTGACCTCATCCGACCTCATTGCATCTTTATAGGCTTATTTCTAGACACAGCCATGTTAGAGATAAGGGCTCGCTCGGGACGTGCGTGCTGGGAGAGACGTGAAGGTTAGAGCTTTGGAGTTAGACGGCCTTCATTGGAAGTAACTTGGGGGCGGGGGAACAAGTTATTTGCTCTCTCTGTTTCTCAGTTTTTTTGCACACCTAAAGTAAAGATATTGTTTGTAGCCTTTTCTGTTGAATAAATGAATTAAGACATGCAGTGGTCTTCAGAATGGTATATGGCATTTACTAATTACCAAGCAAATGTTAGGGCTTATTAAATATGTGACTCAATAGTAAAGCACTCAGCTGAGATTTTTGTGACTATGGTCACCAAATAGTTGCTTTCCACTTCAAATGGTTAACCATGTCAGTGATTCCTATTATGTCTTGAAATCCTCCCTTCCCAAGCCTTGATAGGTGCTTACATAGAAAAGAAGCAAGCATATTTGGTTGTATAACATTCTTACAAAGAATTTGTTTTCACCAGTGCTGACCCGGCCAGCCTGTAGCTCTGGAGAATCATTGCTTTCTGGGCAGTTTCAAGACCTCCATTGTCCTAACGATTTTAGGACCACACTGTACACATTCAGATTCTACAAAAATAATTGGGCCCCAACCTTCCTAGTGGGAAAAATATTCTCTACTTTTCCTGTCTTTCCATTTACTTCACACACACACACACACACACACACACACACACACACACATACAAACACAAACACACTTTCAAATACAACGCATGGTAGTGAACCTTGTTATTATGGAAATCCACGTAGGTCAAACAGAGTAAGAAGTTCAGCCTTCTTCAGACTCCTGTAGGGAGGATGGGGTTACGCTTCCCTCCGTTTCATCTTGGAAAACACAGTAGGGAGCATTTGACAGCATATTAGAAGCTCTGGACGTAAACAGCAGTGGCCTAGTTCAGTGGCCAGTTTTCAGTGTCTTCTGTAGAGAATGCGAACTGGATTGAAAAAGTAGAGGAAGCATACTTAAATGATTCTCAAATAGTGCATTATTTTTTTCCTGATTTGCACCAGACACTATCAGCTAGTCTTCTGGAATCCTCCAAGGCTGGCGGAGTAGCTGTGTTCTTTTTCAGCCCAAATCAAGGTCACATCTATTTTGCAGGCAGGATTTTTTTTCCCTCTCTCTTTTTAAAGGAAGAAGATGAAGAAAGGACTGCCCACGAGTTCTGCCAGCACTCATCCTAGCAAGCAGCTGTCCTCTCCTGCCTTTGGAATTCACGCTGCCTGAGCTGGGGCCGTGGCTGCCTCTCAAGTCCATTTTGGTACGTGAGCCAATCATGGATATTTTACACTTATAAACATTTCATTCTGAATATTTGCGAGTCAAATTATAAAACTTTTACTAAAATTAGAAAACCGAGAGTCTTTTTATATCTGAGCTCTTGCTTTAAAAATAAAATCAAAGCGAAGTATTTCCGTATAGCTGAGTCTGCTGTAGCAAACACAGTTTAAAGGCCTCTCCTTACAGTGCTTCTCAGCATTAGGGTGGCTGGTTCTACTAGAATATTGACAGCAGTAGAAAATACAATCAATAGGAGTGGCCACGGGCTCCGTACATGTGAGCTGAGATGTGTGGCGACTGGGTGCCAGTGCTCCCTACACGGAGGGCAAATACTTCAAGAAAGAACATTGCTCTGGGAGATGTCACACAAAGGCCAGAGAGGGAGTTGTTGGCAAGCCATGAAAATGAAGGAGCATCTTGTGGATTGAAATGCCCTGTGCCTTGGGAGGGGAATTGACATGGCAGTGGCAACTGAACACCTCATCTGTGTTTTATTCTGTGTTAATTAGATGCCAGTGTCTTAGAAAATCTTCAAAGAAACCCCCTTGCCCCACTGACGACTGCAGACTGATGAATAAAGAGGGAAGGCTGGGCTGTATGAGAAAGTGTTCTAGATTGGCCTTCATGGAAGAAGGAAATGGCTGCCTGTGGTACTCGGTGAACTTGAGAGATTCTTAGAGGGGGGAGCCTGTACGAAATGACAGCCTCTTATACAGAAATGGGCAATATGGATTCAGTGCCAAGAGATCTCAGGACGTCACTAAGAGTCCATTTTAAAATGAACAGATTTTGGTGAAGAGGAGAGGAGGAGGATAGGGGACGGGACACTGATTGCCAGCTGTAAAGATGGCGATTTTCATGCTTCATCCGGAGGGGAAGAAGGTGGTACCCAGCACTCCTCCCTGGGAGGCTTCACGAGTTCCCTTGCTTGGCAGTCCACTCCCAGAAGATCGGTTAGAGCACATGGTTGATGATGGAGCTGGGAGCCTCCTGACGTCAGGGGTCCTGGGTTAGTCTACATATTAGGATTGTTATGCCCCTTGTATGAGGCTGGGGATGCTGGATTCTGCTTCCCTCAAGAGGTGGAGCCCCCTGAAAAGCTTCCTGACTGGAGAATCCCTTCTGTTGTTGTTTCCCGGAAAACGTTGATCGTCCACCCACTGCTGTTCACCTGCATGGACAGCGGATGTGTATGACTGGATTCCCCTGTGGAATCTCCTACAAGGAGTATTCTCGACTTCTGAGTTATTCCAGTGCTGCTGGAGAAGGGACAAGGAGGAAGTCAGAGAGAGAGTGTGAGCATCAAAGTGATCTCCCATCACAGTGGGGCAGCAAGACCAGAAGACACTTCCTGTTTCTTGCTCAGGTTCTCTCAAAACTCGGTGAATGTGCCCAACTGATCACAGGAGTAATAGTGGAACAGACAGATTCTCTTGTCTTTCTGAAGTCCCCGGAAGACTACCTCAGGGAATTATCCCCATAGGTCCTAAATCCCTTTATTAAGGAAGTATCTAACATGGCTCAGCATATCCCTTGGGTCCTGCGCTGGTTTGGGCCCCTGATTTTTTTTTTTTTTTTTTTTTTTTTTTTTGCAGCTGCAAGCTGGCTGTGTTGCCCATAATGTGGACTGTTCCTCCACACTCTCAGCCCTCACAATTTGAACATTTTCCTGTGTTACACATCCAAGTGATTCAAAAAAACGGATGAGACGTTGCCCGTCAAACCCTCGAGGGGCCGACCAGAGCCTCCTCTGCACCCACTGCCCGTGCTTATATTGGTGTAGACATTTCAAGATTCATTTGTCAGCCACAGAATTGGTCACACCTCAACCTCTGTTACTCCCACACTGTAACTAATGGAAAGATGAAACGACGAAGATTGTGTGTGGTGGAGACTGGATTGGAGTGTTGGCGTTTCTGACAGAGCTGGCAATTTTCAAATTGAGTGAGGCGTCAGGCTGCCTTTGCTTTATGGATTATATTTCACTTTCTTATGGATTAGATACCAGTCTTGCTAATTGTGTTAAACTGGGGGAGGCCGCAGGACAGTGAGAACAGTCTATAAGGAACCTTTTAGAGGGGTCCAAATGGGCTTCAAGTTATGTAAGAAATGAAGATGGTGGCAGGCAGGGAAGGGGAAGCCAGATGTTGCTAGCAGCATATAGGGAGGCCTTGAGGGCACAACCTGCCAATTTGCTGGCCTGTTATGTTATGTAGGTGTACTCTGTTGCTTTAGTGTCACTCTTTAGGGGTCCCGTCTAAATAGACTGAGGGCTTGAATGTGAGTTTCAGCTTAGAGAGTACCTCCTTTTTACATTTCAGGGTCCTCCAGCTAATCCTTGTCTCTTGTTTAGAAATAATAGTCACACTTATAATTTTGTCTATTTAAATATTTTTTTTCAGCATGATGTCAGGGTAGGGAAACAAAGCCATGTCCTCCACAGCAAACAAAATGGGGGTGTAAATGTAGCATTGATCTAACCAGGCTTATAGTAGTTGAAAATCCTCCCACTACAGAATTAATATTCAGGACGTGAAAAGAAAAGGCAGCCTGTGGGTTGGGCAAAGGTGAACACTGGGATGGGGAATCCTGGATGCTCAGTCTATCTGGTCACCGCCCCCACCTTCAGATGCTACCTCACTCAGGATCCTTTTGCTGAACACATCCTTTCTAGATGGTAGAAAGCACGCACTCTGCTCTTCCAGGAATCCGTTACTCCCCTAGCTCTCATTTTATTTGTTTTAGTTGCTGGTGACAGTAAGAATGAGACCAGTGTAGCAAGAAACCTGGAGGTGAGCTTTGCATGTCCGCGACCCCAGAGGTGCCTTGAGCTGCATGTAAACCTGAAGGAAGTCGGACCACTCAGTCTTCCTGCTTGCTTCTTTCATTCAGAATAAAATGTTTGGAGCAAGTTGGACAGTGAAGTTTAGAAAGACACAGGGTAGCAAATCGGCTGCAAGCTTTGTGGCTCGAAGCAATTGTAACTAATTGTTTCTCATGGTCAGAAATTTAGGCAGGGTCTGGCTGTTGTACTGTCTTGAGCTGGGGTGTGTCGGTGGGCCACACTCAGTTTAACCAGGCACACTCAGTTTAACCAGCCACATTCAGCTGGCAGTTCTAGGCAATGGGTGACAGTGGTAATGGTCCTGTACTTCTAGCTACATGGGATGTGGAAGCAGGAGAATTGCTTGAGTCCAGGGCTACATTGCCAGGCCTGGTCAACATGGCAGTGTCTTGTCACAAACAAGCAAGCAAGCTAACACATAACTGAGAACACGGATGGGCTGGGAAGCCCATTTTACTGTTTATGGCTGGTTTATCTTACTTTGCTGTTAGCTTTTCTCTCTTCACACAGGTAGTCTGGCGTGTGCTGCTTCTGGCGGCTTCGCTCCTTATGTGGGCTGGCTTCCAAGAGGAAGATTTAAGGCTGCCAGGCACATGAGACTTACTCTGTCTGCTGGTCAAAGCGGGCCACCATGCGGGCCAGCTTCAGGCTGATGTGGGCGCAGTGGTATGCCAGTGGCTGAAAGGAAGGAATCCACGGGGTGGCTGCTTGCAGATTACCTACTCAAGTTATTTCCATGTGTTGCCTAACTATTTTAGAGAAGCTGACGATTTTAACTTGCTGCTCTGAAGATTATGCAACCCTTCTTAGTGGGCGGACTGCATGGGGGACTTTATAAATCCAATAATGTTGATCAAGACTCCTCCCCCAACCTGTTCGCAGTTATTTCTCCCTATTAGATAATTGCTTGCCTCTGTGGATGGAATGTTGATTTATGTATTGTAACTCAGTCTTTTAGATAATCTGATGAACACATTCTTAATTGGGAGCAAATTTAGACAAAATTAATTTAGTCTAGACTAGGACCTACTTTTGGGATTGCAGCATCATTTTCTTGTTGATCTCTTCTTGCATTTCCTCCTGTTTTCTGGAAGAATGATACAAGTTCATTTTCTCATATCCAGGGATGGTCTTAAAGACAATTGTATTTCCTTGGCAGAAAAAAAAAATAAGGCCAGCATAGAGAGTGCTAGGACAACCAGGGTCACATAGTGAGACCCTGTGTTGAAAAAACCCAAATTAATTATCTAGCTACTTAGTTAATTAAAGTTGTGATTCAACATAAAGAATCTCAAATACAAAGACATCTCTAAGGCTTGATGAGTACAAATACCTGACATTCCTATTGCATTGTAACTATAAAATATGTTTTGTAACTCATATATACTTAGTTCTCTGGAGAAAGGGAGTAGAATAAGTCATAATACTGATGTTCTGAGCACCTTTAGCAAAGCTGCTTAACTTAAAGCATTTCTCTTAAAAAAAGTGAGAATAATTTATTCTCTGCCTACCTTAGGTGGTGTGTGTAAAGCTTAAATGAATAAAAGTATTTAGGACCACACATAAGATATTAACTGGGTAAGAGAAGTATTGATGTGCAAAAAGGGAGAAATAAATTATTTAGGTAGGTGAAAACTAAATAGAAGCTAAATGGGTAGGTGATGGATAGATAGGCTGACGAACAGACAGACTTAAAGGTAGATGGACGGACGCTTTCCTTTCCAATGGACTCAGTCTCCTTACAGTATTTCCAATAGTAGCCAAATACGGCAGCACAAGCCTTTGATCTGCGGCACTGGGGAAGCAGAGGCAGGCAGATCTCTGAGTTCAAGGACAACCTGGTCTTCATACAAGTTATTAACCAAGCCACCTCAATGGTTTAAAATATGTCCAGACATTTCCAGAGGTGGTTGGCAATATCTAACTTTTTTTTTTTTTTTTTTTCCTGTTTGGTTCTACTGATTCTATAGAAAATCTGGGTCAGGCTGAACCGCCTTGGCTAAAGTTCAACCTCTTTCAATGTCTGTTTTCTGGTAAGGTTGGTGACAGAACAGAGTGACCACAGGACTCACGACTGCCCGGAGTCCAGAGTCTTTGAATTGTGGTATCCTCTCCATTTCTTCTCTTCATTGACAGTTCTTTCATTCTTTGCAATTGAAATTCTTTTTCATGATTGATTTGATAAGGCTTTTAGGAGATAATTATAAAATAAAAATAATTCAAGATTTCTGGTGGTCATAAAATAGTTGCCATATTTAATTCTATACAATGGTTTGCATCTACATTTTTCAAGGATTGGATGAGCGATTTGTGACTATTGGAATATAAACTAATTAAAATAAAATATGCAGGTCTCCAGTCATGTTAACCGTGTTAACCAGGCCTTATATACGCGTGTGTTGAGTAGCACAGAAAAATTATAACGGACAGCAATGGCACAGGACATTCTCTAGCCCACGTGGTACTATTTCTCTCCCCCAAAGTCTCCTTTCACTTTCATCTGTTGTAGGTAAGCAACAGGAAGAAGGGAGGGCAAACATTTACTGTTATTTCATTGCATTAATAAAAATGTTGGTACGGACACATTTGCCAACTAGACTGACTCTTAAATACTTAAAATTTAATTTATTATGTAGTGTCTGTTAGTGATGGTTGTCAAGGCTTTTATGCTTGTTCTTTTAGATTCGTTTTATTTTCTTTTATGTGTGTGGGTGTTTGCCTGCATTATGTTTGCATACCGCATGCATACCTGGTTCCCCTGGAGGCCAGAGGAGGGCATTAAATCCCCTGCAACTGGAGTTAGGTTGGCTGCAATCCACCATGTGAGTGTTGGGAACCAAACCCGGGTCCTCACCAAGAGCAGCAAAAGTGCTTTTATCCACTGAGCCATCTCCCCAGCCCTGTTTTCTGGTGGCTTGGCTTTGCTTTGCTTGCTTGTTTTTGCTTTTAAATAGACTAGAATCACCTGACAGTTAACCCTTCTTGTGAACCGGTGACTACACATTTTGCATCGAGTATTTCATTATTTCTAAAAATGTCTTTCCTGCAGCTAATTTTGCAGCTCTGCTGTTATTCGAGTTAGTTGAATATGTGCCTTTTTCTCAGTTTAAACAGAATTTCTAATCCAAGATCTGTGCAGATCTTGACACCTGCCAGTTAAAATATTGACTTTAAGCAGAGAGGTCATAAAAATGTAAGATGAAAATGATTCGGCGCTGAGTCCTTATCGCATAACCCACTGTAAGTGGAGATTGCACAATGCTGTCTTTAAGATGCCGTATAGTTCAGCCGTGCGGACGTCCTTCCAGATGTTCCAAGCCAGGTTTAAATCACAGTGCTTCCTGCTGAGAGACCGATATTCTAAAAATGCTTGGGAACAAAAATTTACTTTGTGTTGAAGGGTTGCTGAAAGACATTAAGATAGCGCCACGAAGCTCTGGCATGAAAAAAGAGCAGTTCCCCAAGCCAAGCCACATTTCTTGGGATCAGAATGAGAAAATTTTGTGTAAGCATGGTGGTTCAGCACCGTGGTTCACCAGACATGCCTTCCTTCACAGGAGTCTGTTTTTCACTTTAATGTCAACATAATTTATGTGAAGTCAGGAAACCAAATTCTATCTTCATGTCACTTAATGTTTGTCACTTGGGCCAAAGTTTAGTGATTTTTTTTTTTTTTTAATTTTTTATTGTGAAACTAAAAGTGAACTATTGTGGCCAGAATCTTAACATTCCATACAAAGATTGTGTTTTCCTTTCTTGTCAAGATTAGCTGCGTAACCACAAGATGTGGTAGCGGTAGCTCATTGAACTGGATCTTGGAGAGAGAAAAAAAAAAAGTGTGAAGACTTCTGTGGGACAAGCTAGGCTACTTTGTGTGTGCGCACAGATTCCGGGTCATTAAGAGAAACATTTGTCAGTGCTTCCTAATACCTGAGTTAGGTGGTGGCTAGCCTACCTTCCCCCACCATTCCAGCTTTTCCCAAGGCTACCCACACCCCCACACCCCCGCCAGACATCTTATATATTTTATATGAACTAGGGAAGGCCGTTTCTTAGGCATGTTTGGCATGTGGGTTCTAATTCAAATTTCTCTGAAGATGATGATGAGAGGTTACTGCTGCAGTGGGTTGAGGCTTTATACTCGGCTGAGAGTTTACCATTAAAATGCCGTTTCTTTTGAGGAAGGCGTTAGTGCTGCTTTAGTAAGCCCCTCTTGCGTTACGTTCTGGAGTCTGGAAGATGTCTGGGGCACCAGGTGAAAACCAAGAGTGAGTGTCAGGGAAATGATCGGTGGGCTAACACACTCATGAGTGTGTTGGTCTTGCCTGTGCTAGCAGGCGCTTTCAGGTTCCCTTTGACAAAGCCTTCTCTCGTCAGGACTTTCAGTCAGTCTCTTTCTCCCTACGGATTAATTACTTCCGTATTACTGTGACAAAACATCATGACCACTGCTGCTGTAGAAGGAGGACTTTAGTGGGGCTCAGACTTCCATGATGATGGAGAGAAGCCATTGACATCTTGAATCATAAATGTGAAGCAGAGGGAGTTAAAGTTAAAAAAAAAATGGCAGGGGTCTTTAAATTCTCAAAGTTCACCTTTAGTGTATACCTCCACCAACAAGGCCACGCCTCCTAAGCCCTGCCTCCCAAACGGTGTCACCAGTTGGTGAGACTCTGTGTGAGTCATTCAAACCACCACGCTCAGTTTATCCTGCTGGTGTGACTGAGATCTTTGCCATATCACTGACCAGCCTTGCTGTGTGTTTGTCCTTTTCTATTTTTTTTAATCTCTGTGTCTTAAAAAAAAAAAAAAAAAACTTGAATGACATATAAAATCCATAAAGACACATACTTTGGAATCCTGAAATAAAATAGATAGCTCTAAGTACACTCATTTGTTTCAGATCCCGTGAGTGCAATGACAACACAGTTGTTACAGTTGCTTCTCCTGAGGAGCACCAGAGCAGACAGGACAGACAGTAAATAGTAACTTAAGGGATATCCGTATGGGGTAGTAAGGCTGTAAGGGGGAGGAGCTAAGTCTAGATCGGCATGTGAAAAAGCCAGGTGTGGCTGTGCACCGGGAGAAGGGATGAAGACAAGTGGAGGGGCAGTGGGCCAGTCAACCCAGTCCAATTAGTGAGCTTTGGGTTCAGTGAGAATACAAAGGCGGAGAGCAATAGCGGGAAGACATTGGGCATCCACCTCTGGCCCCATGCATGTGTGCCCGCACGTGCATGGGCACACACGCATTCACACAGTAACAGGTACCTACGCCATGCATACACAGCATGTCACAGACAGCACACGCACCACACCACACATACAATTAGCTGCCACTTTAGGAGGTGGATGGAAAGGGTTTGAAGTACCAGCCGCCTACAGGGAGGAGGTGCCGCTTCAGCTGTCCTGCAACCGTGAGGAGCGGAAGACCTGTATCTCTCTGTAGATGCAGTAGAGAAGGGTACAAGATGGTGCTGAAGAAGGAGGAGTCAAAGCTTTCAGAGACTTGTGGGTTATGTTAGGGACTTGAGTCTCCTGCCTGGGATTAAGTATTAGCCTTTGAAAACATGGAAGAAACTTCTTCCTCATTTGTCCTAACAGTCCCCATTGAGAGGCGACACCAGCTCCCCCACCCAACGCCCCCAGGCCTGCCTCCAACCCAGGCATCCCTATCTCGTTCCTTCTGGAACTCTCAAGGACACTTCCTGTTCTCATTTGCACTGAGACCATTGTAGAAGAAGAGGAAGAAGCTCGTCCTCAAGACCTCTCTACTCCGAGATGTTTCCTCAGAAAAAGAAACTGATGTGGACTGACGACCTCTCAGGCTGGATTCAAGGTTTTCACCTTGGATGTGTTGTGTCTTGGAGGGAAACCGCTTTGTTTATTATGAAAGTAGGGTCTAGCAGTTTTTCTCCTCAGTTCACTGTTTGTATTGTTGCCCAGGTGAAGGAAACTGCTTTTGAGTTCCAAGAGACCATTCTCCCAGCCACCCACAATTCTTTCCCAAGAACACTCAGCTAGCAATGTGGAGATCTCTGTGTCTTTTTCTTGCTGGAGTTGTGTGCCCCTATCAGTCATGGGCAATCTTCTAGGTAACTGAGGAGAAAGGGAGAGGACCAAAAGGTTAGGGACCCATGCTTGGTGCCAATCATGGGTTTTGTTGAACTGGAACTTAGTGAGAAAGGAGAGTTAAAAAACTTGTGAATACAAATGAACAAAACAAAACAAAAACAAAAAAACAAGAAAAGGACTGTAAAGAGTCATTTCAAATTTTTAAAATCTAGTTTATAATACTGCTTGACAATGACAGTATATAGTGCCTGGAGCTTTTAGATTACCATTTAGTGAGCATCAAGACAAAACTAGAAGTGTCCCTAGGGTCAAAGGCCCATGTCCAGAAAGGCAATTTTTCTTTTAATCCACAGGATGAACAGAAACTAATACAGTAATTTTGAGGGCTAGTTTTTATTGAGGACAAAACTGAAGAGAATAGTTCCTAGTCAATAACTGACTGTTTGACAATCATACTAGTTACAAAATACACGATGAGGGACAAGATAACCAGTTATGAGAAGAAGAGGTCTTTTTAATTTAAAGAAAACAAAGTGTTTGTTTTTTTAAGCACTCTTGAAGTCTTAGAGAACTTTACCATGACCTGGTTTCCTTCTGTATGGCATGGCCGTGGGAGATAAGAGGTGGGAAAAGGCTTTTAAAAATATCAAACATGCCTTTTAAAAACACTGAACATGCCTGGTGGTGGTGGCACACGCCTTTGATCCAGCACTGGGGAGGCAGAGGCTGGTGGATCTTTGAGTGTGAGGTCAGCCTGGTCTGCAGAGCTAGTTCCAGAACATCCAGACAGAAACCCTGTCTGAAAAAACCAAACCAAACCAAACAGCAAAAACAAAATTGAAAGTGGGTGAGTGAGATGTCTCAGCAGGGAAGTGGCTTGCTGCCTAGCACAAATGAAGCCTTGAGTTTGATCCCCAGCACCAAATAGTGTCAAAAACTTGGAGTGGCATACTTCTGTGATCTTAGCATTCTCTTGGAAGGTTGAGGCAAAAGGACCCGAAATTCAAAGTCATCCTGACCTGCATAGCACGGTTGAGGCCAGCCCGGGCAATCTGAGACTCTGCCTCAAAAACAAAACATGGGCAAGCTTGAGAAACTCAAAGATTCCCAGTGATGAAGCGACTCGAACCCGACACAGTTTATAGCACTTTCAGAGATCTGAGCTTTTTGTTAAGTTGCACAGTTAACTGTCTCATACTTATGGTGGGTTTTCTAGTTTTTCTAGTTCACCCCCTTCAAAACTTTATTTTTAACTTGTCCCCAGTGAGTAACAAAAGAGAAGTGTGCTAGAGTCGGACTTAGAGCTGCTGCAGATGTTAGCGTCCTTGTTACAGTGTATTTGCTGCAAAGGCAATTTTGAACCCCCTCTAGTGGCAAAAATTTTTCTCGTTTTTTTTTTTTCCCAAAGAGCTGGCTTTGAATTAATAAGATGGCTGACTAACATATAACAAAACACAGTTTCCTAAGTGCATGGTTCTTAGCACAGTGCCCGCTGTCTGTGCGCTACAGAAGGTTCTTTGATCTCTTAGGGACGGATTCATACCTTCCTAAGCAACATCAATCATCTATTTCAAAACAAAAGGAGACTCCCTGCTAACTTTTAAAGTATAAAAACCGCTAACTACTCCTTTTAGTTCATCCTCTTAAATAAAAATGGTATTTTGACAATTAAATTTTTCGGTGTCTGATTTTCAAATAAGTAAGCTGAACTTTAAATTTTCTCTAAACATCCCTTCCCCCACCCCCAAATATATGACTGCAGGTAAAAGCAGACATCCTCGGCTAGAGAGCAGTAGGTACAGACTGGTTGTGAGGCTTGCAAAGAAAGCAACAGTAGCCAAACTTAAACAAATATAGGCGCCAAATCCTTATGCTCTCATCTTAAAAAACAAAAGAAGCACAAAGCTTGAATTTGGCTTTTCAGAACCGGTGGAGACTATCACCCTCAGTCTGCACAAAAGATAGCACCGGTGCCAAGGGTGGGAACGGGAAAACGGCTCTCCTTGCGGTGCAGATTATCTTGCCCACCCCAAGGCTGCCAATCCTGGTTAATGGTGCCCTTTAGCTTAGGGTATTACCAGCCCATCGATGGACAGATCTAGTCCTGTCTTTTAAAAAGCTATTTTTTCTATACTATTACTGGAAAAGACCCTCCCAACTAGTTGAGGAAGCTGACCTGACCCAACTTACCCTGCACCCCCTGGTACTTTGACAACCACATCCCTCTGTTTCCCTGACCTCAATGGTAGGGAAATGTAAGAACCCACGAGGGCTCTGCTTCTGGTTTTTAAGTCTCCAGAAAACAGCACCTGGGGTTACCCAAATAATTTTCAGGGAGTTTTGCTTTGTTTGAGAGTCCATGATGGACCAAAACACTAGCCTACCCAATCAAAACTTAGGCCTTTTCTTTCCAGTACCTCTAAGTTCAGCGGTAGCTAAGTGTGCATCTCTTGTGGTCTCGATTACATCCGGTGTTGTGAGCTGGCCGTATTTCCTCTGTTGAGACCGCCCCCATTGCTTGCCGGGCTACACATCTGTGAATAGAGAGAGAGGAAACCGAATTGTACTAGAGAATGACATTTAAGAAAAAGCTGAGCTCAAGTATAACTCTGATTTTTGAAACAAACAACAACAAAACTAACACAATGTATTTGTTGTCAACAAGCTGGGGGGGGGCAGCGATCCAACTATGTAGGTGAAGAAGAAAATCATGCTGCCCAACTCAGAAGCACCCTGCTTCTTTTCTCTTGAACATTTATAAAAATGTAATTTGGCTAACGGAGGGCAGAGATTCTGTCCCTGTTCTAATTGTGCAGACTTGAAAAAATGAAAGTGAATTTGCATTTCTTGAAAATGGTGTTCTCATTTTCTTGGACCGGTAGTCTGTGCTCACAGCTGTATTCAATTGAGTAAAAGTTACTTCCAGACAAGAATGAAATTCAACTTAGCAGTTTGAACTTGCCTGGAATAGTTCTGTAGGGTGAGTGTGCTACGTGATTGGGAAACAAGACACAGGCACCCTGTTCAGGTGATCTCGTGGCTAGTATTTTCAGCTGAAGATTGACTATTCTGGAACAGCCCTCACTCATACACATAGCTATCTTTAAAAGAGTTCTCCTCTCTGATTATTTTTACATTGCATTTTAAAGATGCAGTTCCCTTTTGGGATTATATTCATATAGACTCTATAATCACTACGTATAGACATAATCATTCAGACAGACACAAATGTGTTTATAGTCAAGCTTTTCAGAATTTAAATATTTTGTCATTCTTCATTCTCGGGCATTTTTATTTCCTTTCAGTTTTTTTAATGTCTTATTCATTCCTTTATTGTGGGTGAATACAGTTTAGTTGTATGTTTTTCTTGGTTTTATAAGATTAGGTGATTTCCCACATATATTTATGTCTAGTATCATCTTAGATTTGGGGGCAGGGGTGAGACAGGGTTTTTTTTCTGTGAGAGTTGGCTGTCCTGGAACTCACTATGTAGAACAGGCTGGCCTCGAACTCAAGAGATTTGCCCGTCTCTGTCTCCATGCTGAGATTAATCTGCTGGGATTAAAGGTGTGTGCCATTACCACCCGGCCATCTTAGATACTGAATTCAGGTTTTTAAAAACCTGTTGGGTGGGCATTGCTGACTTCTACTTTTCACATACTGTACTTTGCTTTCCAAAGGGAATGCTGCATTGCCGTACCTGGCTACCACCACGCCTTAGTGCCTTGAGGTCCTCAGTGAGAAAACTGTCACACAATGTATGCCTGCTCTGTGGCTCACTTTTGTCATCTAAACAAACAGCATGCGAGTTTTCAGTCAGAGACTATCAGGTTGAAATAGTGTCTTAACACTTTAGGCCAAAGTTAACAAACGTACATAAAAATTCCAGCCTTCTCAATCTGCAGGAAGCAAAACTATTTCCGGCCTTACTTTGGTGACAAAGAAGACAGACATTTTTTAATTTTTTTTCCTTTTTTTTTCTCATTCCTTGACCTGACTACTGACTTGCCTGGAAGACCTTTGTTTATCATTTCTTTTTGCATTCTTTGCCTCTTGAGGAGCTGCCCTCCCGCCAGCAGTGAGATACTAATTAAAGAGAGGCCGCTCTGACCCCAGGTTGTTTAGATGTCACCCGGAATGAGGTGGCAGCACAAATCTGGACAGGAAGGGCTCCTTCCCAAAATATAACACAGTTCTGAGAACTATCTCACCACAAATCTGCTGGCTTCTAATAGCAAGAAAAATGTCTCCTTTGACATAAAACATGTATGCTTCCTACCAAAAAGAGCTCTTGATGCATGCACTGTTTTCAAGAATTTGCCAGAAATGACATTAACTAGTAACTGTGAAGTTATAATTTATTCTACAGGCATTGAAATATGTGAATGTTAAAGAGGTATATTAAAGTTGAGGAAGGGTGGTTATTTGTGTAAACTGCCTGTATGGCATTGCAACAACTTGTTTTTGGCTTGTTTTTGTTTTGTTTTGTTTTTGGTGTTGGGGGAAGGTGAGCACTTCCTAGCTATTCCTGTTCAAGAATATGGGGGAGCTCAGGGTGCAGATGGGAGTATGGGCGGCTTCTCACTCTCCCCCAAACCTTTAATTGGAATAAAACTAATGTCACGGATGTGTGTGAAAGTACTACAGGGTCTTTAGTAATAGATGCTTAGAAAAAAAAAATAACATCTTAGGTAAGCGGGGGGGGGGGCGACATGCAATTCACCCCCTTTTAAAATGACCTGGGATTGGCCAGCACTAACCTCTAAGGCTGAAGATGCGCATTGAGCCCAAAGCTTGAGTCTGATCCCAGAATTGCACAAATTGATTAAGATTAATAAATCTGTAAAAATTTATTTCTCACAAAAACCTTACTAGTATGTGTTCAGCGGGACATTTTGATTATAAGAGAGGCTCATTGCTGTTTATCTTAAGTAGTGGGGTGAGGCTGTACTGAGGACTTATAAGGGAACCAGAACCCGGGTTTGGAAAGCAGAAACCTAGGCTGTCTTCCCGCACGTCAGGACTGACTGGAGTGAGCATGGGCCCTGCAGATAGCAGCTGGGTAACTGCCCTTGGTTGAGGAATGCTTTTCAAGGGAAGAGTTTTTAAAATGTCCTCTTGAACGCCTGCCGTTCCTGCCATCCAGTTGCTCTGGCTTAGGAGGGTTCAGAGGCTGGCTCCCTTGCTTTCTGGTATCTACTGGCTTCTCTTTCTTCCGGAGTCTGTGTTGAAATCCTGTGAGTCACCATTGTGTCATCGCTTCTCCTTCTAACATCGCCCTACTCCTGGCCCCTCCACTACAGAAGGCTCTGCCTTTGTGCTCAGGAGCCAGTGGTTCAACCAGTCACTCATCAACCTCGCTTGAGTCAATTGAGGAACAACTGGTTAAGGGATGAAAAATAGTTTAGAGTCTCTTTTACTCAGTCTTTAGAAAGTGTTAACATGATTTGAAACAATGAAAAAGCAACCGGACAGGAAAAGATATTTTGAAAAATTGAAGAGACCTACTCATCTCCTTAGGTTAAAAAGGATTCACTATCGGGACTGGGGAGATACATAGAAGGAGCTTTTATTCTGTTTTTTTTTGTTTGTTTGTTTGTTTTTGTTGTTGTTGTTGTTGTTTTGGAGGCTTACTGCCTCCTTCTGCTAACCCAGGCCTAGTTCTGGAAGCTTCTAGCCTCCATACAATCTAACATAGGCCTAGAATGTTTTCAGCCTCGGAGACTTACGGCTTAATAAGCTAATGTGTAGCCCAGGGTGGTCTGCAACTTGTGATCCTCCTGCCTCCGCCTCCTTCAGCAAACCCTAACAGCCTGCGCCATTACAACCGGCGCTACCAGGACAGGTTGCAGGGAGAGAACTCAGGTGAAGACCGAATGAGCCAGAGAATGAGAAGGAGCCGGGAGATTAGAGCAGATTGCTTGAGTTAGTTTGAGGCTGAGAAGAGCAATTCAGAGGCCGAGAGAAAAGCCAGATTGAATAAGTCAGCCAGGAGAGGAGTTTGAATCAGAACAACTGAGGTGGACCAGCCAGCCCAGAGCTCAGAAAGAACAAGAAAGGGTGAGCTTATTCAGCAGTAAGTCTCAGAGGCAGAAAATGTTATAGGCCTAGGTTAGATTGTACAGAAGCTAGAAGATCCCAGAGTTAGGCCTAGGTTAGCAGAAGGAGGCAATACAACAATTGACCCAGGTCAATACAAGTTCCTTTTACGAAGCTGGCTTAGTGGTTGAAGGGGTTGCCATGCAAGCTTGAGAGTCTGGGCTCTCCCATTCAAAATAGGATTGCTTTAAAAGGCCTCTACCCCACACTGCCCATTCAGGCATGGATGATTTAACTTCACACGCCAGGTAGAGCAGTCATTTTCTTGATTGTAGTCCAGTCAAGACGCAAAATTAAACTTTCTCATATGATTTGAAGAGTGCTTTTGTTAAGCCATCAGATATCAACAGTTTCTAAAGATAACAGCAATTCCCAATTACATTAAGATAAACATCCTTTATTTATTGTTGCTGGGAATTGAACTTAGGTCCTTACAAATGCTAGGCAAATGCTCTACCACCAAACTGTATTTCCAGACTAGCCAACATCCTCTTCATATTTGCCTTTAAAATTCCTTCCTTTCTCGTCACTGCCCACCTTTTACCTTTTACTTGCCCGGCAAATAAAAATAAATAGCAGGAAAGAGCCCCTAATTATTCATTTCTTTGCATTCTTTCACTTTTTAAAATATGAACAGAGGTTCTGACATTCATTATGCAAAATCATTTTTAGTTTTTGCTGCATGTATAGTCACTTAAGAGTGAGCAGACAGTGGATATAATTACACTCAAGTGTGTGATATTTCTTTTAATTTAAAAGTTTTCAATCAAAAGTTGTGTTGAAATTCATATTAAAATTCAGCTACTCAGCTCTTAGCACTGTAGATCCACCATTTGCCCGTTAATGGGGCTTTCATTCCCTGGCACTTTGGAAGCAGCCAGCATTCCCAAATGCACTTAGGAGTATTTTCACTCATTAGAGAACCAGCATTTCTCAGAACCTTCTCTGAAGGTTTCTTGTGTGAAAACAAAACAAAATGGGCAGCACGAGTGCCATATGAGTTGAAGAAAATTCTGTTCTTAATTTTATAACATTTACACTTTTTTTTCTTAGACTCTTATGTCAATTAAAAATATCACTTTTGATTCTAGAATTATATTAGTACATAATATAGGTGGCTATAGTGAGGAGCACTCTTGAGAGAAAGATGATGTAGGTAGGTAGATAGATGGACAGACAGACAGTATGCTGATGATGAGGAGACACAAAAACTCAAGAGTGTATAGCTATGAGGAGTTTGGCTCCAAATCAAAAAGCTAAGCTTAGAACTATGCACATAGTCTTATTTGATTCAGTGGAGATTATTATGATTACTGAGTGAGATCATATATTGAAACGTTGTGGAGTAGAGAAGAGGGGGACAAAGGAGGACAAGCAAAGGAAGACAACTTGGAATTCTGTGAAGCAGGTGGATGACATGGGTAGCGCAGAGCTCAGTAATGTTGCATGGACAGAGAGGAGCCATGGAATGGTAGACGGAGTCATACAGTGGTCTGTAAGTGGAATGTGAGCTGCCAGCGTGTAAGCTCCTGTTGCCGAGAGGTCACCTGATAACTCTGGCTGTGAAGGAAAGAAGGAATAAAACAGCTTAAATAACAAGAAACACCTTCTTTCCTTCGGGTAGAGTAAGTAAATATTCCAGGAACACTTACGCAAGTAAATATCCAGGGGAAAGCAATGCACCTTCTTTCCTAAAAGGAAGACACGTTAATGTAGCACTTTATTTTGTGTGTGTGTACATGCTCGTGTGATCTTGGGTGTGTGCATGTGCTTACGATGCTCAGAGAACAGCTTTGGTGACATCCTGAGAAACCCCATCTGCCTTCCTTGTGAAAGGGTTTTTCGTTGGTCTGGAACCCATTAATTGGGCTAGATGGACTGGCCAGCAAACCTCAGGAACCCTCCAGGCTCTTCCTCCTGAGGACTGGTATTACAAGTATGTGTCGCGCCTGGCATTTCTTACATGGCTTCTGGGGATGAAACTCAGGTCTTCATGTCTGTGAAGCAGGAGCTTTCCCACCTGTGCTATCTCTTCAATCCCGAAAAAAAAAGATTCACTAATGAAAACAAATTGAACAGAAAACAAAACAGTACTTGAGGGGAAATGTTTGGATGAGGGTGGGGATAAGGGTAAGGAACAGTTATAGGGAATTTCATTTAAAATAAGAGATACAAGGCAAAAACCTGTATTTTGTAAAGAACTACAGACATTTCTGAAACTACTGGCTTAGAGACCAATGTAAGGAAGATGTGGAAAAATATAGAGATGTATTTGAAAAAGAACTGACAACATTTGATGTAATTAGTTCCAGGTGGTGTCTCATCATTTCACAGTGAAGGGAGAACTAAGGGTTTGTACTAATTCACTGAAGGATGGGGCCAAGAACACTTGGGGATGGGTAAAATGGATGTTTCACAGCACCAAGGGTGTACTAAAACCAGGTAAAAGTTTAGTGAAATTTTAAGTGGGCCAATACTACGATTTGCAGGGAAGGTTGTTGAGAAGTAGAAAGGTTTTGTCAAAAATGCTGGGCACCGTGGTGCACACCTGTGATCCCAGCACTTGGGAAGGCAGAGTTTGAGGCCAGCTTGGTCTAGGACAGCCCTGTCTCCAAAAACCAACCAACCAACCAAAAAAACAAAAAATGCTCTTTCAAAAAAAGAGTGGAAGAGCTTCATGCTTCCAGCAGCACTCTTGATTGGCTGGTTGTGGCTTTAGATTGATTCAATGGAACGAAATGGTAGCTTGGTGATGGTATGACCTCATGAACCACAGAATTAGACCAGGGCCATCAAAGAGACCTTGAGTTTAAAACTATCCATTGGAGCCTGGTTAGGCTCACGTGAACTGGGTAGCTAACTGAAGCCGATGAGCCCCTCTCCAGAACTCTCAGTAGGGAAGGGAAGGCTGTGTGCTTTCTTCCCTGATCCATCATTGACTGTTGGTTTGCCTGGTCTTGTGCTGGCCCAGCACAGCAGTCATCTGCAGGTGCTCTGAGAGTGCAATGGCTCTGTTATGCCCAGAAGAGAGCGTTTCACTGCCCTCCTCCTTATCTAACTGCTCTCACCTTTTTTTTTTTTCTACTCCATATTTTGAAATATTCCCTGAGCCTTAGAGGGGATTGAATAAATGTCATGATTAAGGCTGAGAACTCAACCATTTTTTTTTTATTCTCAGCAACTTTAGCAGCCACAGGTTTCTGCATTCACTGCTATTCATCGCAAACAGAAGATTCTCTAATTAAGGCTGAGAGTAGCATTTTTTTTTCCTCATAGGTATAAAAACAGATATTTAGACAGTTGGACATTATGTCAGTTTAGCTAAATATAACAGTAAGTTTTCTCTGAGGCCTAAGACCTTCTCAGCCATGAGGTTTAGGCCAGGTTTATGGTACCAGGCATAAATCCCTTCAGCGGAAGAGGCTTCAAATTCAATCAGGACAGTCAATTACCTTGTAACAGTGTGTCACTGTTGCCTAAGCGAGTACATCTTACCTGGGTGGTTGGTATGCATTGTTCAAAGGGCTCAGAGTGGAGGAAGGCCACTCTGGTGCAATTTTTCAGATACTCTGCGTAACACCTTATGGCACCACAAAAACCCACCAGAAAGAAGGAAACGTCCAGCTCATTCCATCTTGATGAGTCTATATCTTGAAAGGTGTGCAGTGTTTTCCACAGGGTCTCATCAACCAGTTCTGCTGATTACCGAGAGGAAAGACAATCGTCTGAATTGTTTTAGGGACCTCCCACACCTGGCACAGGAATTTAGTTTAATAATCTGTGGATTTTAGGAGCAGTAATATCTAGCCATGAAGGACATTTTCTAACTCTTTTGTTTGTTTGTTTTTTGGCTTACAGAGTAGTAGGTTTCCATATGCTTTTCCCCCTCATATACCTCTCCTTTTGTTTAACCCTCCCTTCCTTTCTCCTTTTCATTTCCTACCCTGTGTTTAAATACTTCCAACCCAGTATTCCTACCCCTTTCTACTTTTTACTTTAGCTATGTTATACCATTACTCTGTCCCTCAAGGCCCCCTCCATTCCCTTCTAGATTCCTGGCTTCTGTAGGAACTCCAGAGTAAACAAATCTGTAGTTTTGAAGGTAAGATCAGTGTTGACGCTGAGATCTACATATGAGAGAGGATATGTAACATTTGTCTTCCTGAGTCTGGGTTACCTCACTCAGTGTGTTTGTTTGTATTGCCAGTTCAGCTGAAGATTTTGTATTTTAATTTTTCCTCACAGCTAAATAAGATTTTCAGTTATCCATCCATTCATCAGCCGATGGACATCTAGGCCGATTACATTCCCTAGCTATTGTGAAAAAGAGTAGCAATAAACATGAATGAGGATGTTTCTCTGTAGAAGATAGAGTCCTTTGGGTATATATCTAGGAAGGGCATAGCTGAGTTATATTGTATTTGTACTTCTAGCTTTTGGGGGAGCCTCCACACTGATTTCCATAGTGGTGGTTCCGGTTTCTATTCCCACCAACAGTGAATAAGGATACTTCTTCCGTCACACTCTCACCAACATTTGTCACATGATAGCTGTTCTTGACTGTGGTGAAATGGAATTTAGATGTAGTTTTAATTTGCATGTCCCTGATGGCTAATGCTGACAAATGCTTTTTTTTTTAAACATGTTTATTTAGTCATTTACAATTCTTCCTTGTTCAGATCTGTAGCCCATTTATTTCTTTTTCTATGTGTGGGTATTATACCTGCATCTGTGTTTGTGTTCCACATGTGCTTGGTACCTGTGGAGGCCAGAAGAAGGCATTAGGTGCCCTGGAACTGTAATTACAGACAGCTGCGAGCTGTCCTGTGGTTGCTGGCATTTGAACCCTGATCCTCTGGAAGAGCCGCCAGTGATCGTATCAATGTAGACATTGCTAACAGCCTCCACCCCACCTTTGTGATTGAGGTTTGTTTGTTGTTTTTTTTTTTCTTGATTTTATATTTAAATTCTTTGTATATTCAAGTCCTTTGTTGGCTATATCACTGGCAAAGGTTTTCTCCCATTTTGTGGGCTGTTGACTCAGCCATTTCCTTTAGTGCTTTTATATTTCATTGGTCGCATTTGTCGGTTGTTGGCCTTCCTGGATGGCTTGCATCATATTTAGAAAGTTCTTACTTGTGCCTTATCTTGTAGTATATTTCCCACCTTTTCAGACTTTCAGGCTTTATGTTGAGGTCCTTGATCCATTTGTAGTTGGTGTGTGTGTGTGTGTGTGTGTGTGTGTGTGTGTGTGTGCGCGCGCGCGCAGGAAATAAAGATCTAGTTTCATTCTTTTACTTGTAGACAACCACTGTCCTCAACAATTTGCTGATGATTCTGTCTTTTCTCTGGGGTGCATTTTTTGGCATCTTTCTCCCCCTCCCCCCAAAAAAAGGTGGCTGTAATTTCATGTACATATATCTGGGCCTTCTGAATGTTCTATTCTGTTCTTTTGATCTATGTGTCTGTTTTTGTGCCAGAACCATGCTTTTCATTATTACAGCTCCATAGTATGATGTGACGTGAAATAGGTTATAGTAATCCTTGTAGTACTTTGGCTTTGGCTATCCAGGGTCTTTTGAACGTCCATGTAAATTTTAAGATTGTTTTTTCTATTTCTCAAGAGTAGCATGAGGCCTTTGATTGAGACTGTAAATTGCTTTTGTCACGAGGGCCATTTTTACAATATTAATTCTTCTACTCCATAAGCGTGGGAGGTATTTCCACCTGCTATATTCCTGGATTTCTTCCATCGGAGTTTCAGAGTTTTCATTGTAAAGGCCCTTCAGCTTCTAAGTTAGGTTTATTCCAAGATATACACTATTCTTTCATTTTATTTTATTTTATTATTTTAATTTTATTTTATTTCAAGACAGGGTTTCTCTGTATAGCCTTTGTCTGTCCTCGACCTCACAGAGATCCAACTGCTTCTGCCTCCCCGAATGCTAAGTTTAGAGATGTATGCCACCATGCCCAGCAAGATACACACTTTCAAGAGTACTGTGAGTGGAATTGTTTCTCTGATTTCTCTCTCAGGGTCTTTTCCATTGGTATACAGAAAGACTACTGATTCATGTGTGTTAATTTTGTATCCTGTTACTTTGCTGAAAGTACTGATAAGTTGTAGGAGTTCTGTGGTGGAGTATTTAGGGTGCCTCCTAAGTAGACTCATGCCACCTGATAACAAGGATAGTTAGACTTCTTTTTGTATTTGAATCAATTTTATTTTCTTATTTTGTCTTACTGCTGTCTAAGATTGTGAGCACTCTTTCGAATAGGAGTGAAGACAATGGGCAGACTTATTAATAGGATTGCTTCAGGTTTTTCTCTATTTAGCATAATGTTGGCTCTTATGTGTCAGATAGAGCCTTTATTATACTGACATGCGTTCTATCGAACATTATTCTTTCTGGGGCTTTTCATCATTTTATCAAATTGAGTAAGTTGAACCAGACTTGCACCTCTGAAATAAAGCCAACTTGATCATAGTAAATATTTTTGATGTGATCTGTTTTTCCCCCCTTTCTCTTCTTTTGAAACAAGGTCTGTCTGTATCACCCAAGCTGACTTTGAACCAATGGTAATCCTCCTGCCTCAGCCTCCTGAATGCTGGATTATAGATATGTGCTACAATGCAGGACTAAGACCTGAATTTTAGGTGAAATAATAACACCCGTGAAACCATGTTGGCTCTGTGCTGACGTTGTCTGAAGAAGGTTGACATTGCTGATGATAGATGATAATTTATTTTAATAGCTTGATAAAATTATGTTATTAATAATTATTTTTCTCAGGAAAATCATAAGGCAGTTGTTATCTTATCCTTTGTGTGGCTGTAGATTTAGATGAAAGTTGCTAAGCTGATAGAATTAGACTTCTCTCTCTATTTTAATTATTGTAGTTTTTAGCTGAAGTCCTGTGCTTTGTCTACCACTCTGGGATACAAACGGCAGAGGTGGTTTGTGGCAGAGTGTTGATGGTGGAGTGAGGTGACATGGTCCTCTGAGAGCTCTGCTGTTTTGCGTTGAAGAGGAGCAAAGAAGAAGCAGATGCTTCAGAAAAATCAACCCCTGGAGTTTCAAGGGGCTGTGTCATGAGGGAAGATAATTATTGGTGATGACAATCATTCTAAAAATATGCTTTGGTACTCTTTTGGATTTTAACAAGTAAATGTTTGTTCAAGAGAAAGTAAATACCTAGTTATTTCCAAACCTCTTAGTTAAAAAAAACCTATATTTTGTATGTACCTTATAGGAATATTTTTGTTGTTGTTTTTGTTTTTGTGGATCAGAGAAGACAGGTAGCTATATGGTTAGGTAGATGAATGATGGTTGGATGGATGGATGGATGGATGGATGGATGGATGGATGGATGGACAGACGGACAGAAAGGGCATTGAGGTTAAATGCTTCTATTTTTTTTTTTTGTCCCTCTACCCACTTTCTGATTCATTCTTTGTATTAACTGTCTTCAAGTTAGGATGAGAGAGTGTGTCCTTACCACTTCTGGTTCTAAATCATTAGGAATTGAGCTACAAGAGCTGGTGTGTGTGTGTGTGTGGGGGGGGGGGGTTACAGAGACTCTCAAGAGTACTGGACCAGCAAGGGGACTGAGAGGTACTGATTTATGGCACAGTCATGTCAATGAGCATGTGCTGATCTCTTTCTGGATGCCTTTCCACAGTGTAAATATTATAGAGGGCATGCTGTATCTTGGCATAGTGTCCTCAGGGGAGTTCATAATGTACCATGTGATGGGTAGTGAGATGGCCTAATTTATGCATTAAGACAGCCCATAGAAAATAAAGCAAGAAGCCTCGGGAAGTGAGAGCAGCAACAGCTCAGAGGAGGCAGACCATGAACTGTGATTTCAACCAAGCAAACAGGGAGGGATGAGTGTGGTCTGGCGGATGGAAGAAGAGACGTGTTTCCTGGCAAAGCCCGGAACAGGAAAGAGCAGGTCTACTGGGCAGCCACAGCATAAGGAGTAACTGAAATATCCATGGGCAGCCAGAGCATGAGGAGTAGCTGAAATAGAGGTAAGGGAGCCAGCCAGAGAGAGAGAGGAGTCAGAGTGGGGTGCATGCATTTGAGGTGAGTGTTGTTTTAGGAAGTAGAGTGCTACAGGCAGAGGCAATAAAAAGCTGTTTTGAAAGCTTAGAACACAACATTTGGCAAGAATAAGGACAGGTTGGTGGGAACACAGAATAAATAAGGGATGGTCACAGGAGAAAACAGAAGAGGCTAATAGTTATAGCTTGGGGAGTCTCTAATGGGTGAAAGAGGTCGAGAAGGAAAAGAGAGTCAGCAAGAATCACACAGATACTTCTAATTTGGAAACAGTCAGCAGGAGGGGTTGCCTCAATTATGGAAATTAACTGAATCCTTTTCATTTTATCACTTAGATTTATGGTATTTCCAAATGGATGGATATATATATATATATATATATATATATATATATATATATATATATATATATATATATATATAAAATCACCACTAAGAATAAATTCACCTGAGCTGTCTGGAGTTCTTTGAGAGTCAACTTCACAGGACTTTTTTATTCTCCCACCAGCTGTTTTTATACTCCTGTCAGATAGAGATGTTTTAACTGTGGAAGCTTCTAAATGTACACCAAAGCAGAAACAATGGATAGTTTGAATAGTCATCAGCAATTTGACCATTCTTGTTTGTGGGTAGGAGTGTTCTGAATGTTATGTGATAGAGTGAAACAAATCGTGTGATTTTCAGTTACTTGACTTTGTATGCCTGCTTTAAATAATCTATCAGTCACCAGAAACCTAAACTGTGATTTTTCTAAAACAAGTGTCGCTGACAGACAGAGTTGAAAAACAGTTCTTGCAGTGTATATAGTATTTTGTAATGGGATATATTTAATGATTTTCATGGCACACAGCGTGCATGAATTCTAAGAGTTCTTAAGAGAGCCTCTAAAATAGAATGTATTTTCAAATCACTCTAGAGATTATCAATTTGAGAATACGAAGTGATACTCTTAAGTAGAGAGACATTTTTTTCCTAATAGACTAGAAATTTTAACTTGATATTGACTTAACATATACCCCAATAATCAGCTATGTTTTTAATGAGCTAATAACACATATTTGGATATTGCTAACATAATCTTTGCTTTGTTCTTGCCGTGCTGGGGACGGAGCTCAGGGCCTTGTGAGGGAATGGCTGAGGAAGGAGACACAACTTAGCCTGTTCTTTATGACCCACAGTGTTTCTGGGGAAAGGAAGAGACACTTCCTCATGTTGATGTCCAGTGACTGCTCCTGCTCTTGTCTTACACCTCAGGAAGATTGAGTATGTGATTCATTTCCTCTGTGCCTTTAGTTCCCGGGAAGGTCTAAAATGAGTACTCAACAAAATGTTTTTCCAGAATTGAAGTGAAACTATGAATGAAAAAGACACTTATGTCCATTTGCATGCAGCATGGGCTGCACCTGCGTGCTATACCTTGCTGCTACTAACACTCGCTCTTCAGATATCTTTGAAATTAGTATGCATTATAATTTATGATGTCTTATAATTACTGTCATCCACCTTTTTAAAATGGTAGCGTCTCAGTAAACATTGGGCACTTATAATCAGTAATGTCTTAGATTACATGATGTAGAGTTAATATCTAAATATTTATAGGACACTGGTGGCAGAGACAGGAAGAAGACACCTTTTTTTTAAATCCCAAAAGTAAAGCAAGAAGATATTTTTGACTCTTAACCATTGATGTCAAGAGAGGCCATTTTATCACAGAATTCTTTTTTTAGAAGGCATATGCAGGGCCCAAACATTTGATTCAGCAGTTCAGAACAGTTCTGAAGGACCCACATTTAATTCCTAGCTCACAACCGCCTACCTGTAACTCCAGCTTCAAGGAATACAACATCCTCTTCTGGATTTTGTGGGAACCTGCTTTCATGTGCACATGATTCACTTTCTAAAGGTCACACAGAAATACAAAACACAGCATGTGATATAATCTCTCCTAAAATCCCAAATAATCTCAGATTAAAGTGAAGATTTACTGTAACAATATTTGTAAAATATGTTCTGTAAGTTTTGATCACATCTTTGACATTTAGCTCCTTCTAACTCAGGTTTTCATGGTCTTGAACGGAAGAATAAAATATTCTCTTTGCCCTTTACTTATAAGCTAACTTGTCTTGTCATTCATGCAGCCAACAAAATGTCCTGTATGTAGGGCTGTCTGTTGGGTAAATAATCAGAGGATCTATACATTACTTGGGCAATCCCAGAAAGTTTAGAGTCTCCACCAAAGATGGCTGCACCCTACTTTATAAGGGTTTAGAACACAGAAAATTTATTTACCAATCTCCAGCAGACATAGATTCTGGCCCTGGAATAGGATTGATGGTTCCAGAGGCTATTTTACATGGGAAGTTTGTTATAGATGTGGGCAAGTATACAGAGACAGAAGACATATGTCACTGGTGAATGTGGTCAAGGAGAAAGAACTATGTTCATTCAATTTTTGAAATACTTGTTGAGTGCTCAGGTGATGGCTCAAAAGGTAACGGTACTTGTCACCAAGACTAATGACCTGACTTCACTTCTCAGGACCCTCAGTGTGGACAAACTCCTTCAAGTTCTCCTTGAATCTCTTATGTGTAGAGCACGTCTCTCCCACAAATAAAAAGTGTAACAAAATAAAAATAATTCTAGCTTTATTTTCAAAAAATATTTGTGGAATGGTTATTGTATATGCTGGACGTGAGGACTGACCCTTATACAATTCTCTCTGGCCTTGAAATGCTGTAGTTTTGCCTGTCTTGACTTTTGGCGAGTTGCCTGACCTACAGGGAAGCATGGAGACACCTGCCCTGCCTACGTCTCTGAGTCTTTAATGGGAATAATAAGACATTTTTATGAATGTATGTATTATGCCTACAACTATGGATACGTGTGTGTGTGTGTGTGTGTGTGTGTGTGTGTGTGTGTGTGTGTGTAAAATATTTTGATGTCTTCCTGCCTCTCTCTTTGAGAGTCTGGATTTTTAAAATAGTCCTGTAGTTAATCTAACATTCTCTCTGCCTCTGTGCTTAAGTTAGGTTGGGGGTTATTCAGGGAGTATATGCTTAATACACCCAGAGTGTTCTAGGAGTGTCCTTACAGTGTGGAATTAGGAATTGCTGATGTCATGATCAGCCATATTGTCACGACAACCCTAGAACTTCCTCATTTGCCTTCTCTTCGCCTTGGGAGTATCAATTTGCCACAGGTCTGTTGTCAGGATACCCATGTGTTAAATGTGTTAGGTAACCCAGAACTTGTCGTTCTTAAAAACACTTAGGGTGAGGAGTTTGTGTAAGCTCCTTAGGTGTCCTATTTTGGGATTCTCAGCTACATATCCTAATGTTGGAAAGTTTGCCTTCATACATATTCAACTGAGTAGAAATCCACTTGTAATTCTATTTATTCTTGTTTGAACTTTGTAATTCAGTGGAGAATGAGAAACTTTTCAACATTCTCATTTCCATAAAGGATGTCATTAATTATTCTAGCATCCTCCTCCTCAGGTGCAATAGACCTAATTTAATAATGATCTTAGCCACTGAAGGGAAAAGAAACTTTTTATTGGTTTTCTTTTGTCTTTGGGATGCTTTGAGCTGAATCCCTGTTAGGGACCTTGCCCTGACATTTAGCAACCTTTTTCTCAGCTGACATGGGGTTTGTTTGTCCCAAGTACAGTTGGCTGTGCACTGTCAACGCTGTCATTCTTCTGTTGACTTTTACTCATGGAAAGGAGGTGGTTATTCCAGGTTTGAACTAATTTTGTCTTCCGTGATTTAAAGAATTTAGCTCTATTCTTGACAAACTCTGTTCATTTTCCTAAGAGCTTCCTGTCTCTTTGAAGATGCTTTAGCAGAGAGGTGGGTGCAATTAGCAATTTCCACCCCCCCCCTTTCCCCAGCTGTTACTTTCCCCAGTTGGCTCACATGTGTAGATGATTACCCTCCTTCCAGCCTTCCAGTTCAACCAATTTCAGAGATTACCCAATAAGAACAGCTTCCCCTCATATCTCGTGAGCTTAGCTACAATTTGTGGAAACTTCCTCGGGTTATCTGCAATAGTCTGAGAATAAACCCTCTTAATTTGAAAGGCCTGCTCGTAGTCCAGCAGATACAATGCTAGATTTTCACAGTTAAGAGGGTAGAAGATTGACATTTCCATCGGGGTAATTTAGAAAAACAGTAACAGTATCCCAGTTTCTCAAACACTTGACCGTTTTTTTTTTTTTTTTTTTTTCCTATACAGTCTGAACTACAGGTACAAGAGCATTATAATACAAACCAAAAATAGTACAAAATATTCAAGTTTTATCTTGCCCATATGAAAGATTTTGTTCTTATTGTTCTTTTGTGACTAAACCATCTGTTTTTATGTTAAAAGTAGGAAAATCTATCTTTTAGAATCTTTACACCAGAAATTTAAGTGAGCTCTTAATTCTTATTAACCTTTTCAAGGGTAATAATTATGTTCAGAATTATTTATAACTTTTAAGAAATTTGAAGCATATTTTTTCATAGAGATAAATGTTTTAAGTGGTGGTTAAGGTCTTGGTTGACTTATAATGTTATAATTAAACTAATCTCAAATAGGCCTTACATTATTTCTTGAGATAAAGTATGTTGCCAATTTTATTTCAGAATTTCAGAGGCTTTTTTAATATCATGCAGAAGGTAGTCTCTCCTGCAAATCATTTTATTGTGGGGAGACAGATGGAGGGATGGAATTGTGAAAGTGGCAAGAGGGACTACCTTAGCAGCCAATAGTAAAATGAGATCTAGGCACTAGGCTGAAGCCAGAATTTAGTATCTGGACCATTCGATATATAGTCTAATAGTGGAAGGTTTGCCTAATAGCCAACTGAACAGAAGTTGAGTGTCCAGATCTTTTCGACTTCCAGTAAGCCCAGGGTCATGTGAATATATCCTAAATTGAGAATGCATGTGATAGGCTTGATCCAGCGAACAGCGTGACTTGGCAGTGCCTTGTACTGCAGAGCACTGGCTGTTCCCCGTTGATGTGCGGCTGATGGGAACTAAGGCCTACTGCCACTTGCCAACACTGTGTGTGTGTGTAGGGATGTGTAGGTATATCTCATCTTCGTCTTCATTCATAGTTAGTGGTAATACAGACATCTAACTTGGTTTGAGAGAGAGAGATCCAAGTTCAGACCCCACCTTCACTATGGGTTGGATCTGTGACTTTGGGTAAAAGGAGGCAGGCATTCGTATATGTGTCATATGTGCAGTCTGTTTGTGCTGAATGACATAGTAAATGACAGCTATTACTAGTTAATCATCCATGCAGACAAAGCTGCGCTTGGGAAACACTCATGCCTTCTTCTGCTTTGCTCTCCAGGAGAGATTTAAGAGTAATCCAGCATGGCTCCTCCTAAGAGACATCAGCACAAGGCTACGTTTACAGTGCTCTGCATGCATTCTAGAAATCACAGCTATGCTTTTATTGTAGTGGTTTCATTTTTATATGTGTGATTTTGTACATATCTAGGGGGCCTTCAAATCTGGAATAAGATTTGTAACTTTTTTATAAAAAGGAAAACAGTACATACTGTTTTCATATGTACATACATAGAAAATGTTGTTCTGTTTCAGAGATAGGGTCCTTGTCTAACTCTATCTGTATAAAGCCGGAAATGTAAAGAATTTGTTGACCTTATATTTTTACTTCTGTTTTGCTAGCAGTCAGTCAGAAGTTTTGTGAGCTTTTAAACACACTCTTAAATATGATTTTTCCCCATGTGAACGACTTATACTAACCAATGCTGTACTGTTACGTTTTATGCATGAAAGGCTGTGACTTGGAACAGTGTTGAATGAATTTTTACTCTTCCTTCCAGTTTTTGATTGGTCCCTTCACCTTTTAAGTATGTGGTACAAGGACAGAACCCACTGTAGACCAGCTCTTTACTTATAGAGTGCTATTTCTATCTTGTTGCACAGCCTTTCAGAAGTCGGCTCCGCCACCATACTTCATATATCCTGTCTTCTTACAGCTGTGAGTGTGTACGTGTAAATGTCCATGCTCATGCATGTGTGTGCGCTTGCATGTGGAGTCCAGGAGATGACCTTGGGAGTTGTCTTCAGAAGCACAGTTCACCTCCTCTGAGGCAGGGTCTCCTGTTTGCTTCGAGCTCACTGATTAGGCTGCACTGGGTAGTCAGTAGGCCCAGAGATCTGCAGGTTTCTGTCTCCTCAACCTTGGGGTTCCTGTTTTACACGCATGTTGGAGAGGAACTCATGTTGAGCTTGCACAGCTGGCACTCCAGCAACTGAGATAGCCCTCAGTTTGGTGGTGGGTTGTTTTGTGTGTGTGTTTGTTTTGTTTTACTTTTAGTCACCTCCCTCCCTTGCTCGCTCTCACTCTCCTGTCTCTCCTCTCTCTTTCTCTCAAGAGGTTCAATAGTATGGCTATTAATAGGCTTCAGAGAAGGAATCCTTGGGGTTTTGACTCTTCCCCAGCAATGTCTCAGCTCTAACTACCTCACACTTCCACTCTTCTGCCTGCTGTGTCTAAGTCTGTTTTTCCTGGTCCTCTGCACAGTGCTTACTTCTGCACGTGAACAAACACAACATTTACGTAGCCCAGCATCGCACACCCGTGTGATCTCCTGTGTCGCTCTTCCCCGCTGTGGACTCCCACAGAGCATTAGTCTAGACCGCTTGCTTTACTGTGGCAGGCCTCACAGAGACTGAGCCGGGAACTTAAGCGGAGTCTCATCTATCTGTCTGTCTGTCTGTCTATC
Organism: Psammomys obesus; assembly: GCF_907164565.1. Lineage (NCBI taxonomy): Eukaryota > Metazoa > Chordata > Mammalia > Rodentia > Muridae > Psammomys > Psammomys obesus. The sequence continues at coordinate 22,919,692 of NW_026585895.1, forward strand.
TGTCTATCTGTAGGATGAGTGTCATCTCCTGTCATATCCTCAAATTCCAGTTATACAGGCTCTCTGCTATCACAGAAGGCACCATTACCTATGTCTCATCGTCCCTGCTGGCACACAGGCTCCTGCTTGTCCCAGTTGCTCCATTGTCAGTATCCTTCGGTGTCTGCCTCTCCTGGCCCACAGTCTGTTCTTTGATACTGCTCAGAACTCCTATTCATGAAATGGCTCTAATATATGGTTTCTTCAAAAGACTGGAAAACCACAGAGAAAAATCTTCAATGTTTCATGGCCCTTGAAACAGACCCTGTTTTCTTGTTGATATTATCTGTAGTTAGGTAGCCTTCCAGAGCATGCTTATTCAGCCATTCAATAAACAGGTATTGAAAGTGATCTGCCCTTAGCTAATACGCTTGTTACTTGCCAACATACCCTCACTTCTCTTCTTTGATGGCCTGCCACATTGATGCTGTGCGCATGTATGCATGTGTCCTCCGCTACAAAACCTGGGAGACAACACCAGCAGCTGCCATTTATTGAGTCTGTAACCTTTCTGATAATGACCTTGTACCATGAAGGCCATGCAGGACAAAGAGAGGCCAACTAACTTGCCCTAAATCATGTGTGGAGTAAGGGTGGAACTGAAATACGGAGTGAGGCTGGTTTGGCTCTGCTTTTCTGTTGTTCTTGTGTTACAAAGAAACGAGACATTCTTTGAATCCACCTAAACAGGGCTGTGGCTTAAGTATGTATACAGTGTCTGAGGGCTGCTGCTAGTCTGAAGAAGCAGTGTGTCTCTAGGGACATGACTCTAGCCCCCTCCATCATCCATCTCACCACTAAGTGCTCAAGGCTCCCAGTGTCTGCCCTGCTCTTCTCCTGCCTGCTACCAGTCAGCTTCCTGTTTACTCATAGTCTCTGCTTCCTCATAACCTTGGCTTATGTATGGTTTTGGCCATTTGTGGCCTCCTCTCTAGCCCCAGGCACTCTTCTTGTTTCTGTCCCTTCAACCAACTGGTTTAGCCAGAGAAGTTTTCTGAATCAAATTCCCAAGGGTAAGAATGGGATTGGAGAGCTCATGTTTTCAATCCCACCCAGATCAGAGGTCACTGGCCAGCCTGTGGGATTGGCTGCCCCTGGGTCAGGTTCCCACAGCTTTACCTAGGGCTGAGGTATGGGGGAGGAGGAGGTAGACAGCTCAGGCTGCTGGGGTCTCAGTTTCCCTGCAAACAGGACAAGGCTCCAAGGCACCGATTCTCACCATAGAAGCTTGCAGGGTCTCTGGTTGGTTCCTTCACTTTCTATTCTGAAATACATCTCTTTCAAAACAAAACAAAACAAAAACAAAACAAAAAAACAACCAACAGCAACAGAAGCAACAAAAAGTCGACTTTTCTTGATGGACCTCACCAGACTCCATCCCTGTGATCGCTCTTTCAGCAAGGAGCTCATGGATTATCTGTAATTGACTGTGCATGTTGTACACATGGTTCTGCATTCCTGTCAGTTCCCTTAAGTTGGATGCTTTGGGTTTGAGTGACCCCATTTTGAGGATGGACGGTCATTCTTTTCTTCGTCATGTAACGCTTTGTAGGTGAGAGATTAGGGCTAAATACATTTGAAGCTTTTGAATCTGAGTGCACTTTTTTTTTTTTTTTGAACACATGCCTATATTTTCTCTTTTTAAGCAGTTCATGTGACTGCAAACTGCATGTTAATTCTTGGATATTTTGTTTTTAGTCTTAACATCAGTTCCTTTGATGTTCTTTCAGTTTTTTTTTTTTTTTGCACATTTTACTAGTATCAGATTTTCTTTTTCTTCTTTTGGTCATCTCTTTGAATGTTATTATCCCTTAACATTTTCTCATCGCTAGAGAACTGTCAGACATCCAATCAAGTGTTAGCGTGACAGAAGGACTAGCGCAGCCTCCAATGGGTAACAACGCAGCAAGTGCTTCATGACTTGAGCGGAATGCCATTAAAAAAAAAAAAAAGTTCATACTGTTGTTCTGCGTTTTCGATTGTGGTTTCCTGAGAGACCAGCCAGGACAACTGAGGTTGTGCGTGGGCTTTTTTTTAATAGGATAACTAGTGGGGATCGTGGAGGTGGTGCCGGGGACAGGGTGTGTCTTCAGCAGTAAACCCTCAGGAAAGGGGATCTTCGACTTGAAAGGTTGGAACTAAAACTGTCCACTTTATATTTGTGCTGGGTCATAGTGACAACAGGGCGGGCCAAACAACGGAATGCATGGAGTACTGGAAAATAGTTCTGGTATCCCCTTACCTCACAGGGTAGCTGTGCTCCTTAGTCTTGAAGCACTCTCGGGGGCAGATAATCCTGTGAATTTTATCGAGAAAGTTTTTACTTGCTCATTGTGCATTTAGTACCTTTGCTCCTTTTTTTGTTCCTTTTAAAGTAAAAAGAGTAAAGGATGTGTGAGTGTATGTGTGTAGTGTCTGCTTTCAGTAGGCAAGAATGACTTTCTTGTTACTTTTGCTGGAGATTTGGGGACTACGGAAGCAGTTTATGAAGCCACCAGCAGGATATCCGGGAAGTATATTTTCCAACTTGCTGTTCTCAGAGAAGTCTCTGAAAGGCAACACTTTTGCTAGCAAGTTTACATTCACTCCTTTCGTCGTGACAGCCAGAAGTTGAGGCCCTTCGCTTGTTAGACAAGCTGGGATCTTTCATTATCACAGCAGATGGGCCTTTCCAGGAAGATGTTAGGAGCCAAGGAAGACCTGTGTCTAAGTACCGGTGGCTGTCATCCCAGAATTCTGGACTACTCCCCAGGGACCCCGCCAATTTCAAGATGGCAACCACCCTAGTAACCCTAGACAGAAATGGCGTGCTTGCCACGACCCACCCGCCTTTGAGGCTTCCACACCACACGGGTTCAAAGCCAGATCCATCCAGAGAGGTGACGGCTGCTAAGGGGGCCGCCGGAGAAGCGGTTTATTTATTTATTTTTTTCCACTTGGGAACAAAGGAAATTACTCCCGTCTTTGTCCCTTTACTGTCCAGTCGTATTTAGTAACTACGTTGAGGATGGATTCCTATAACCCTTCTGCCGTTTTCAGGAAGGACTGGTCCGCCACCCCTCAGAATGCTTACATGGTTTCACTACCTTTTTGATACTGTCATCTTGAAGGAAAAACAAAACAAAACAAAAAAACCCTCTTCCTTTGTGGACAAGAATGAAACTGAAAACTTTCCCGGGCGTATTTCGGTGAAGGACCCGTTTGCTCTACCAAAAAAAAAAAAGTAGCATTCGAATTGGGGGGCGAAGGAGGTGTGCTGGAGGGCTGATCTGTGCGGGGGAGGGGGGGGGGGGGGGCTATTATCAGCGCCTTTTGGGGACCAGGGGCTGAATGTGGGAGATGAAAGAAAAGGCGGCAGTTGGCTTCCCATCCAGGTGTTCCAGCGGTTCCCGAAGCGATGCCCTTAAAAGGGGCTGCCAAGTGGGGCGCGAAGGCGCGGCGACGCCTCGCCGACGGGGCCCGGGGTGGCTGCTCCCAGGAATGCGCGGCACGCGGGGCGCCAGACCCAACCACTGCTCGGGGGCGCAAGCGCAGCCCGGGGTTGCCGCCCCAGCCGGGGAGGCCGGGCGCAGGGGAGGCCGAGGCCGGAGGAGCGGGCGCGGCCGGCGGGCGGGAGGCGCGGGAGGGCTGGGCGCGGCACTAGGCGGTGCGCGGCCGCTTCCCCGCCCCCGGCCGGCGCGCTCTCGGGGCGGTGGTTCAGGCGGCGGGAGGTGGGGACGACGCGGCGGCGCTGCTCGTCCGCTGCCGCCGGCACCGCGCGCGCGAACTCCGGTCCATGGCACGCAGGGCGGCGGCCCCCGGAGCTGCTCCAGAGTCGCCGGCCGCGCGCGTCGCGCCGCACTTTTAGGGCGGGAGCCGCGAGCCAGTCCCCGGCGGCCGCAGCCTCCGCCGGCCCGGACGGGCGCACAGGGAGTTCCCGAAGCGCCGCGGCCCGCCTTTCCGCCACCCCCCTCCCCAGCGCCCCGGGGCCCCCGCGATGATCTTCCCCAGCGGCGGCGGCCACCCCGGCGCCGCCGGCGGCTGCAGGACGCCCTTCCGCAAGCAGGTGAGGCTGCCGAGCTCCCCGGGGCCTGCGCCCAGCGCGCGGGCCGGTCCCCGGGCTTCGGGAGGGGGCGCCGGGCCGGGGGATGCCCGGGGGCGCCGGGCCGGGGCCGGGTGGAGAGGTGGGAAGGGCGGGCGCGCGGCCGGGGGCTTGCTCCGCCGGCCCGCAACAAGTTTCGGGGTGTTCCAGGAGACCTTTGTGTGCCGGGGAGCACGGACCAAGTCGGGACAGGGCTCTACATTGCACTGGGGACCTCCGGGAGACCTGTCTGATTCATAGGGAACCCGGAAGACGTGAGTGAGTGAAGTGTGTGTATGTGTGTGTGTGTGTGTGTGTGTGTGTGTGTGTGTGTGTGTGTGTATTCGTGTTCGCGTATTCGCGCATTCGCGCGCCCCCCTTATTAAAAAAAAAAAAAAAAGAAAGAAAGAAAGAAAAGAAAAAAGAAAAGAAAACAGGAACTTCTGTCACTTTCTCAAGATTTTCAGAAACACAGGGAAATCCTGTGACAGAGATACTGGGATAAAGCCTGAGTCATACACACGCCTTTTCCTATTCTAATTTTCATACATTTTCTAACAGAATTGAACTCCAGAGGCACTTAAAAAGGTTAGAGCCAAATTCCCCTGCCTGGAAAAAGAAGGAGTGAAACTGGCAGGTTCTAGTTTCGGTCTTTTGTTTTTTGAAAGGAGGTTACTGAAGCCATGTTGTGATAAAAAAAAAAAAAAAAAAAAAAAAAAAAAAAAAACCCAGCGTCTCAGCAGCAGCAGCAGCAATGACAAAACCTAGCTCTAAATTATGTTAAAAATGTGCAGGTCTGCTTAGGAAAGGTTAAACTTTAGAGGTCAGTGGCAGAATGCTTGTTGGGAGGGAAAAAATAAAATAAAATAAAATAAAAAACCAGCATTGCAGATCTTTTCCTTCCACATAAATCTCTAGTTTACATCCTTAGTCACAGAGTAATCCAAGCAGCGAACTGTATCCTTCTATGCAAAGTAGGGTTCCATCCAGAGCCAGATGTGTGACACTGGCGACTTTCTCCTGGGGGGTTCCCAGAATTACTGTTCCAGCTGTCCCAGCGTCAGTCAATGTTTCTTCGGTGTCTTTCCTAGTTCTGTCTTTCTATTTTCTTGTCTTTGGCCCTTTTGTTCAATTTCCCCTCAAGAGAAGTAAATGTACCTGTGTATGCCCCACCGTGTCCCAAGTCACAGCCACTTCCACCTGGATTAGACAATTAAAATCTCTGCTGATTGCTTGGCTGACACAGATATCCTTATTGTCAGGATTCACAGGTGGGCATCCCTAAAACTGACTTCTTGTGGTTCTATTTAAAATAAGTGCCCTCAGATGCTATGTGCCAGTGTCAACTTGAGAAGCGAAGCCCATTTAGACTAAGTATTCCCCGAACCCCTCCTCCCCCACCTCTCTGTACCTGAAAAGATGGCTAATTATGTTAGGGCCTTGTGTATTCATTTATTTGTTGTCAAAACCCAGCAGGGTCTTAGCCCTGAAATGGGAAAAGGCTCCAAGGGTTAGGCCTTTTGCTGAGGGAGGCTGGAGGTTTGTGTGTGGAGAGGGGGGACAGCCTGCTGGCTGGAGCATGCTGATAAGATGCCTTTTCACTTGGTTCTCCTTAGATTCAAAGACTGAAAGGGCTGACTGAATCAGAAAAACAAACAAGACTTTCTTTTTTTTTTTCTATAGGCAGAGAAAGAAATGAATGTGTAGGCATTATACAGACACAAGACCCTGGGTACCAGTGGCATTTGAGTCAAAGGTTTCTTTTGTTCGTATTTTGCCATTCACTGGAGAAAGAAGCACACTTCCAGCGCAGGGGACCTGCTTACCATGAGTGACTTCATGATCTCATCCTGGCTTAGCCTGAATGGGAAATCTAATTAATACTTTTTTATAAGATTTTGTGATGTTAAGCCTGTGCCTTTCAGTTCATAAATGCTTTCTTCAGTTTGGCGACAGAATTGGCCATCTTCAGGTATAAAATGCAGTTTGATTTTACTAGAAATACATAATCAGCTGAGAGCTGATTTTAGATAACTTTCTTGAGGAATAAGAAGGAATGTAAGGGATGCATACTTAAATCACCTCTGGAAAGCATGCAAGTCAGAATCACTCTTCTTGTACACACACAGACGAGTAGTACCTAATGACCACCCAAGCCCTTGCTACCTGCTGGTTGGTGTTCTGAATGCTGTCTGTGGATTAAGATTCTATCCCATTGGCAGAGGCCCTGTGAGGCAGGGAATATTAATCTCCACTTTGCAGTGAACACTGATGGGCGGAGTAACTAACTTGCCCAGAGTCTATACCACCCAGTGTTCAAAGCCAGGACCTGAATCCTGACACACACGCACACACCCTGCCTTTAAGACCTCTTACTACAGCTGCCTTCTGCCATGTACATCCCAGGGAACACCCACATAAGACTTCTCCATGCTGGTACCTATGGCTCCCTAGTCCTCCACCCACCCCTGTAAGTGTAGGTTGTGAGACAGAAGGTGAAGGGTGTTCAAACTTCTGAATGACGATGAGGTTCTGGTGTTTGGTGAGGACATCGGTTCTGAATTTCGCTCTGCTGAATGGTTGTTAGTCCCTTCTGCATTTTACATATGTAGGAGTCACCCAGTTTCAGTGGAAGCAGAGGTGGGCCGGGCCTTGCTCATCCCTCTTTCCCTAAGCGCTGTAACCAGGGCACCTGGGATGAACAGGATTTTCTTGCATCGCAGGCCTGTGGGCACATACACCTGCTCAGGTGAGGCCAGTGGGATAAGTAAGTACTCCGGTGGCTGCTTATAGTCAGCGCCTAGGCTATGAAGAAACAAGCACTTCCTATCACCGTGGGCTCTGACTTGCAGATACGATATTCCTGAAGTAGATACAGCCTGATTATGTGAAACCAGCATCCGACGGAAATGAAACCATTGATCAGGACTTCTGTAACTGAAAATATTTCATTGCGGCTTGAAAGGAAAAGAAAGTGCTTCATACTTGAAAAGTCTTTACAAACTGAAAGTGGATATTTCCAGTCTTACTTTGGGTTATGTTTCTTTCTTTTGCAATTTTTTATATGTTTCCTTACTTCATGCAACTCCTTCCTTGGGGGTTGACCCAGTGATGTCATGAAGTACAGGTTTTGCAGATCATGACATGCAGCAAAGCCATTTTGGCTGAGAATGTTGCCCTAGTGGTTTGTCACAGTGTTTTGGAAGTAGGTGAGTGAATGTTAATAATTTTGGTCTGTCTGTATATCTCTCCTTAACAAATGGGTTTGCCTTCCTGTGGGTGAGCTTAGCCAGTCTTGCTCACTTTGGAAGTACTTACCACCCCAGCCTAAGTAGATTTACACAGTTTGCTGCTTTCTTGAAGATTAACTGGGTGTAACTGCACGTGAGGAATTCCACAGTGATTCAGTGTTTGGCCTTGTTTAGGAGATGACTTAGAAAGCTGTTGATTACTCCTTGCCAAGCAGTTTCTGGTTCACAGCAGTTTGTGTTTTGTGAAGTTTGTAGACTAAAGTTGTTTGTGGAAGATACTTAAATGAATAGTGTCTAAGCCAATCCCAACATATGTATATGTTTATATATATATATATATATATATATATATATATATATATATATATATGTTTAAATATATAT
>NW_026585895.1:22927525-22982525 GCF_907164565.1 Psammomys obesus
TATATATATATATATATATATATATATATATATGTTTAAATATATATTTAATTTTTTTCTTTTTACACAAAGGCAAACATTTAGGCAGAGATTGGAGGAAATAGCAGAAAGCAAAATTGGCATGTGTAAATAAAGTTCTCTTTTTGTATTGTACTGTGTGTGTGTGAATGTGTGTTTGTGGTTCAGTAGGATTTGTGATGAAAGGTGACGGTTTTTAGATGCTTCTGTGAACCGTAGACCCCTTAGAGGCTGCACACTGTTCTGCTGGGCGCGCCCTTTGGCATCTCACTACACTTTCCGTAGATCACGTTCTGTTGGGAACACATTTCTGGATTTCCTTTTCCCCCTCCTTTTGGACACAGGCGGGCAGCCGTCAGGAGCACACACCATAAACTGTTACAGTTACTGCATTTTTGATCTGCTTCTTTTGGTAGGGGGATCTGACGCTCTCAGTGAGCAGGAAATACTCGAGGCACGTGTGTCATAGCCTCAGCTCAGTTACGTTTAATCCCCACCATGTCCACATGAAATGGAGAAGGGACTGGAAATTAAATGGGCAGTGAGATTAAATGGCCCGGTTAGTGAAAGCCGGGTCTTGGGGGTCAAGGGCTGTGTCTGCCACCAGGGGGAAAAAAAAAAGAAGATGCTCTGTGAGGAGCAGCTGAGCCTACTGCACTGCCCTCTCCTCAGCCTCTGAAAGACTTGTATGCAATGCACAGGCCAGCCTGGTGGAGTTTGGGGAATTGAGGCACTGCAATTTCTTGATGGTTTTTGTTTGTTCCATAAAGGCCTTTGCTCCAGGGGTGCCAGCTAGCATATTGGGTGTTGAGTAAAAGTGGAATTTCAGATAAACCTTTTTTCTTCCTTTTTTTTTTTTTTAAGGTTTAAGTGTCTCAAATATGTTGTGCTGTGTGTTTTTATTTGCTAAATCCGGCAGTTCTATCTTGGGGAACCCAATTCACTTTTAAAAAATCTAGTTATAAAACATGATTATAAAACATCTATTCTTGTTTTCTTCTACTTAGAAATTTGCCTCTCAGCACATCCCTTAAGGCCTGATGAAAATGCTCATCTCACCCTTTACCTTCCTCAGCCACTGTGGTCAGCGCTTCATCCGGCACTGCAGGTTGTCACTGCAAGACCTTGGCTCAAGTCCTGGCTCTACCTTTCCCAGGCCTTTCCTCTTTCTTGAGCCTGGGGTTCTGCAGAGCAGAGATAATTGCGGGCACTTGCAAGGTGGTTGTTGTTAATCCTTCTAAGGTGTTATTATTATTAATGTCCCCGCAGAGCAGGCAGCGGCAAGTGGTCCCGGGAGACCCTGTGGAGGTCCTAAGAGACCTCCACACTGTCTCTGAAGAACGGACCCTGTTTACAGCCTAGGAAGAAGGGACTGTGTTTAGGCTGTGGGCAGCCTCAGAGGGTATAAGCACTTGGAGTTGGAAATGAACCACATTAAAAAAAAATCTAGTGAGCAGAAACATGGATTTCTGCCTTTAAACAGTTGTTCGTGTGTTAAGTGCTGACGCAGCCTGTGGTCTCTGGAGAACCAAGCCCTCTGGCCTCCATGTAGGCTCTATCTTATGCAGGTATTTGAAAGCAGAAAGTTAAAAAGCATGAATCATTCTTAGTCACTCAAAAAGAAAGGAATGTTTAAATTTGCTTGAAAAGTGTCAGATTTGCTCATTAGTGCGCGCAGGATTGGTTTCCTGGAGTCCATCTTTTGTGCTGTTCCTATGTTTGATTTTTCAAAGATGTCATCTTTACCTTACTCAGAAATAGAAGCATTGTTTTCCTTTTGTCCTTGGGTGTCTGTAGGTGTTTGGCTGGTGTTTGTTTTTCAACTCCTACGGAGGGTTTGGCTTGCTGCATTATAAAGCTTCATGGGGTTTAAAATATAGATGCCTGGGAGACTAGGGAAAGGGGGTTCCTGGGGTTAGGATAAGATTACTAAATAAACCGGGAAACCGAATTCTAGATCAAGAGAGTGAATCAGTGGAGCTGTTGGTATTTAACACTTTTAAATGACCGTGAGAACAAATCACTCCTTTATCCAGATTACTAGGACCTGAAAAAAAAAAAATCTATGTGGGCCCCACTTTAAGCACAGGGAATTTAAAAAACAATGAAATGTAAATTAGGGATGATTATTTTGTGTCTATTAAATTGCATATTCAATATAATTTCTAAAATTTAACTTTTAACGATTGGGGCTGAATGTAATGTTTATAATGGTAACCCTCAGGAGGCTGAGGCAGGAGGATTCCAGGTTTGAGGCTAGCCTGACCTACTTCGTGAGACATTATCTCAACAAATAAATCGAAATTAAATAAATAAACAAGTATAAAAATGAGGCACAAGGAATTATTGTAAAACATCCATTGCTGCTTCTGTGTGTGAAGCCGGAATCGTGACTGCCTTCCTCTCTTGGTTCTTCAACCTTCAGTTCACTCTTGCTGCCTGTCATACAAGTATATAGAGTTCTTGGGGTTCTTGGTTTTTCCGTTTGAACTGAAAAATCTTGAAATCTTTAGTTTCTCAAAAAATCTTCAGTTTCTCAAAATCGTGGTGAAATACTAAAGAATCCTTTCATGTTGTGAATGTTCAAAAGTAGCCTAGCTGCCCCCTCCCCCTCTGGGTACATACCTGTAGTCCTAGCTACCTGCTGTGGAGAGCAAGGTGAGAGGACATTGAGTATCACGGTGGGCAACAAAGTAAGCCTTTATCCCAAACACACACACACACACACACACACACACACACACACACACACACGGACCCCCCCCCCACGCTCACACACTGATACAGATGGCACTACTTGTTTCTCATGCACATAAAAACTCACACAGATACTCGTACACACTCATAAACACAGCACTGTTTCTTACACACACACACTCTCTCTCTCTCTCTCTCTCTCTCTCTCTCTCTGCTTGTTTCTGTTCTTGGGCCTCAGTTTTAAGGTGTGATTCTTTCCTTGTTATTTCTGATTCTCTACCTTGAAAAAAAAATCCTGTGCCACCTTTTTGGAAATTGTTCATTTTTGATACATTTTTACATTTAGTAACATTAGATTTTCCTACTTAGAACAGACCACCTGAACTCTTTAAACAACAGTTTTAAGGCACTGATCTACATAAATGAACTAGTGTGGGCGAGATGCAGCCAAGTACATGAAATTTCATATTTTAGGTCACCGTTCTAGTTTGGTTTCTGTTGCTGTGTTAAACACTGTGACTAGGAGCAACTTGGAGTTTGGGGGTACAGTTTATCTGGCTTACACTTTCTTATCACTGTCCATCATTGAGAGAAGTCGGGATAGAACTCAGACTAAGAACTTGGATGCAGGGGTTGGAGCAGGGACCATGGAGAAACACTGCTTCCTGCCTTGCTCGCCATGGCTTGTTCAAATTACTCACCCGTGCCCAGGGGTGACACAGCCCACAGTGTCACCCAGTGACTGGGCCCTCCCACATCAGTCACCAATCAAGAAAATGGCCTGCAGACATGCTACCAGCCAATCTAATGGAGGCAATTCCTCAATTGCAGTTTCTCCTTCCAAAAGACTGTAGTTAGTTGTGTCAACGTGACAAAACTAACCAGTATAGTTACTTTATAGAATAGCTTTTGTAAGTGTTGAGAAATTCTTTCAGCTGTCCATTTTCTTTGACTGAAAATTGTATATAAATACCACAGTTTTATGGACAGATAACTACCCCACACATTTAATGGGTGTATTACATGTGAAAAAGCCAAGCTGTTCTGCTTCTGTCCCATTGGCTGGTTGTAATTTATTTTGACTAGTCATGATTGTCTTCATTAGGACTTCCTTTTCAGCTTGTTTCAAAGCACAGGGTGGTGGGAGGTGTGACTTCCAAGAAGTGTGTTTAATGTATAACTAAGCAGAGAGGGTTTCTGTAAGCAGTAGAAGACAAATCAATTTAGCACTAGAAGTGCGTTTCAATATGCAACCTCAACCTGGCAGAGTTTCCATGGCTAGGGGGTGTTTTTGATATGTGCTGCAGAGGCTCCCAGGTGGAGGTCCAGAAGACGACAGAGAGAGGGCTGGGGACATAGAGTAAGGGAAGACACAGGTTTACCACGCTAGCTTTTTACTTCATTCATCTGTGCTTAGCCATAGGTCAGTTGACCGGATCTTTGCATGTAGTGTTATTGCGGTTCTGTGTAGGCTGGGAACAAATACGTGGCTTCATTATTTTACATTAATCCAGATCTTACGTCCTCCTCTCCCCTACCCTTCATATCAGTCCCATCCTCTGGTCCTTAGGTCCTCTGTTGTTTGTCCTCCTTGGGGAACAAGCTATAGAAAACATCATCTTGGCCACCTGGTGCTGGTACACACCTCTGATCCCAGCACTTGGGAGGCAGAGGCAGGCAAATCTCTGTGAATTAAAACAAAAACAAAACAAAAAACCCAAATCATTTTGTTTTAAAACCTCTTATGGTTTGACCGACTGTTACTACTCAGATATTCTACAGTGTACTTTGTGTCTATTTTGTATCCTCAGTGTTACAAACTACCCACCTACTCAAGCAGAGTTAGTGTGTTCAATTTAGGGAAGTTTTAGCTGCAAGTCAAAAAGGCTGTGTTAGTTACTGAATGTGTAGCATAAGTTACATGGTTTTCTAAATAGTCAGGATTCTTAGGAAGTAACAATCTGGTCAGGGCAGGCACACAGAAAGCTGAGAGTCCTGCCTTATTGAAATCGCTAAGGAGGACCCAAAAGAAAGCAATTTGACTTTTTTTTTATAGGAGGAGTTACCAAGTTATACAGATATCGAGTACACAAGCCTCTAAGTTGATACTTAAAATGTTGCATTTATTGGCTGTTTCCTCCCAAAGCTTTTGTGACTATGGAAGCTGGCTCTAAGCCAGTGCCAGTGTTTCTGACTTGGGAGGTGGCACGTTTGCCGCACGGTGCCTGCATTTCATTTCAAATGAATGTCAGATTACAACAGACACTTTGAAGATGGGGAAGACAGGTTTTACTGGGGCCCTCGTGAGTGATTGAGGTTAGCAGGATGCAGGGCAGAGGTTGAAGGTCAGAGAGCTATGAGATCACGCTTGCTAAAATAGATGAGAGCAGAGCCTGAGTTTAGAGGGTGTCACTGTTGAAATAGAGATGTCAAAGGGAGTAGTGGCAATGGGCAGTAGTGGCTATTGACATGTTGCTTGGAGAGGGAAGAGTTTGCAGAGAAGGCCCCAGGTTTTAGCCTTGGTTAGGGAGTTGAAAAGCTACTTGTCGTTTGCTTCCTTATCCCTGGGCTCAGTGATCAGGGACTGCTCAGCCTTTCTGTTACACAGATTTTCTGCATTTTTTAGATGTTATAATAAGGAGGGGTAGGATTGCTAAACTCTGCTGCTGGCGTTCTGTCCAGACACCAGGAATGCCAAGTGTCCTAGAGAGTCCACAGCACTTTCTTGAAGGGAAGTATCCAGTCTTGGGTCATTGCACTTCCGGGCAAGAGCCACAGTGGGCGGTACACATTTGACTGCTCTCGTGGGGTTATATTCAAGTCGGTAGATGGCCTCGCAAGGGTGCACAGAGTTTTTTTCTTGGCCACCCTGATATTCTTTAGAGCGGAAAACATTTTGCAAAATGTTTTTACTAAAAATTTCTTTGCATTTATTTATCTATCTATCTATCTATCTATCTATCTATCTATCTATCTATTTATTTATTTATTGTGTGTGTGTGTGTGTGTGTGTGTGTGTGTGTGTGAATGAATGCACTTGTATAGACCAGAGCTCTTCTTTGAAGTGGGTCCCAGGGATCAAACTCAGCTAATCAGGTTTGGTAGCAAACATCCTTTCTCAGTAGGCCCCCTCAAAGGCCTCAAATGTGTGTTGTTTGTTTTGGTCATCTATGTCACTGTAGACTAGACTGGCCCATAGAGCCAGCTACTGCATCTGTGAAATAAAAAAGGCCACAGAATCTGAGTATAGTGGGCACATCTTTAATTCCAGCATTCTGGACACAGAGACAGTTGGATCTTTTGAATTCAAGGACATCCTGGGCTACAGAGAGATTTCCAGGACAGCCAGGGCTACACAGAGAAACCTTCTGTCTTGAAAACAAAAAGCAGCAAACAAACAAAAAAGTGCCACAGGTTAAAAACAGCCCAGTTTGGGAGGGTGGTTGGGACTGGGAGAAGAGGAGGGATGGGGCTACAGCAAGGATGTAAAGTAAATATAAAAAAAACAAAAGAGAGAAAAAGAGAAAACCCCCTAGTTCAACAGGAATGTGACAGAAAGTACAGGTCATACGGTAACGTGGCTGATGGGTTCTTCGTCACGTGAGGAAAAAGTTTCCCCAGAAGGGCAGTGAGTTTTCCCTGACCATTTTAACTCAGCCCACCAGTTGCTAGTTGTTCGCCCCACTTGTCGTCCCAAGCTTTCTCAGAAGGCAGTTAGAATATAGAACAGGGGCCTGGGGAGAGAAGCATTGGGAATACAGGATCACCCTCCAGGGAGCCGGGTGTTGAAAAAAGAAGTTAAAACCGTGGGGAGTGTAAGCTCTGACCGGGAAGGGGCAGGCTGGGCTTTCCACACAGAAACATCAGAGCTCTAAAAGAATGCAGAGCCTCGGAAGCCCTTTCAAGGAAAACTTGTTGGCTCCAGTAAATGATGCCCAGAGGTCATGGAAGACAAAGGCTGGCGAAAGGCAGTTGGAATTGTCACTTGGGAGGTCACGTTGTATGTCTGTGGATCTGAAGTTTCCACAGAACACTATGTGTGCAATGGGGCCAGGAAGGGGGGGGAGCAGGAGGAAGCACATTCCAGAAGGTTTAAAGAATAGATGAGTGAGGAGGGTGTGTTTTTTTGGAAAGTCAGGCACAGAAAAAAAGAGTCCCTCCCAGTTGGAGAGCCACAGCACGCATAAGGCTGTTTCGGTATCTGCATCCAAGGTACGTGGAGGAGCTGGTGGAGTCCACTTTACTTTTAAAGAGCATCTGAGGCAAGTGTGAGGGTGAGCCCTGTGGTAACTGGCTGTGAGAATGTCAGAGCCTTCTAGGGTTAGGTGTGAGATTGAGACACGGAGGTGGGGGAGAAGGCTAGTGGGGTATGGGGGGTCTTCTGTTCTGAGAGACAAGACAGGAAGGAAGATGTGAGAGAAGGCTGCAGCAGCTTCAAGGACTTGTGAAAGGAGGGTTCTTGAGAAGTTGGGGAGCGATGAAACGGAGATGAGGGAAGAAAGAGTGAATGGTGGTAAGGGGGCAAAGCAGCCTGGGTCAGCGAGGCCGTCTTCAGCTGTAGGTGGGCTGGGTTCGGGAGACTGGGTTGGTGCAGTGCTTGTCACTGCTAGAGCAAGAACTGTGTAAAACTTATGCATTGTTAGGAATGCCGAGGAGGCAGGTAACTCAAGGGGGGAGGCATTCGTGTTCAGAATAAGTTGCCTGGCAGTTCTCTTCAGAAACAAGAGACTGGAAAGTGAGGCCACTAAAGAAAACAATTTAAAGAAGGCTCTGTTATTTCAGAGCCAGGCTTTTAAAAAATATATACAATATATTTTGACCATATTCTTTCCCACTTCCAACCCCTAGACTCTCCCCACCCAACCTCATGTTCTGTCTCTTACTCTGGATCAAAACAAAACAAAACAAACTCATGCACACACAAAACAAAAACAGAAGTCAGAAACAGAAAAAAAAAAAAAATTAAAAGCCAAAACAGGGAAAACAAAAAAAACCTAAAATTAAAACAAGTTAAAAAAAAGAAAACAAGACAATAATACTAAAACAGAACGAAAAGCACACATTAAAAAAAAGAAGAAAAAAAACGGAGTTCTTTTTGTGTTGGCCAACTGCTCCTAGGCATGGGCCCTGCCTTGTAGTGTAGGTGATGTACAGGGTCAAAAATCTTGAAAGTAGAATAAGTGCAAGAGGGTCGACCCTGACTTTCTGGCTTGGGAATGAGGGCAGAGCCCATGTGGCATTACCTTGTGGCATTTGTTGTTGGGGTCATGGTCCTGCCTTCCTTGTATGGGCTAAGGACTTCAGTGGCCGTTACTACTAAGCCGTACCTCCAGTACTTGCCTAACTATGCCTCCCTGTTGTGTCTGTTACAATATTTTTAGAACACAGAGTTGTATTTTCTTCTTCTCAACACAAAAAATCTGGGACAGTGGCTACTTGACATTCTTGAGAAGGAAGATGGAGTCACATGTGACATTCTGACACAGCTGCTCTCACTTGCCCTGCCTCCCCTGAGGTGACTCCCTCCCCCCTCACAAGTCAGTTTACATAAAAGAGTGTGGATTGAGGAAATTGAGTGAATGTAGCAGCGGGAGAAGAGTGTCATCGTTCCGTTCAGTATCAGAAAATGTGGTGGGAAAAGATGTGAAGCTGTTGAGCTCTGACTGGAGATCTGGCCAGGACTGCTGGACCTGTAAACAGTACAGAGAGCTGAGGGATCCTGAGGGGATGCTCCCACAGTTGGGCATTTTGCTCCCTTTGGTAGCTGGCTTCAAGTTCCTGAACTTTGTCGTCTAACGCTGTTTCTCGGGTGCATTCACCGAGATTCTCAGATTCCAGTAAACGTTGAAAGAGTTCCAGGAATGAAAATATTTGATGTTCAAAGAATGTTGGTGATATCACATGTGGTGTTGCATTGCTTAGGAGAGCAGCAGCTGAAGAGTTCAGAGAAGTTCTTGAGGTTCTGCAGTGAAAACATTGGTCCAGTTGTATGTATTTCATTCATTCTCTGGAATCATTTGATTGTGTAATTCCTTAGGCCTCTGTTACTGACAGTGTGATTTGAAGCAGTTTGAGCAGCACTGACTTTAAAGGAGCCTTTCCATTTGGTGTTGGAAGCAGGGTAGTGGAGATGATCTGTCGGGTTCTCCCTTTGTTTGCTCTAAAGGAACCGGAGTCATCAAGTAGTGGTGAAGGCTCATCCCACTTTTACCATTTCTACTTTGGCAGCTACACCACACCCTTGCACCAAGGCAGTTCTCGTGGACATGAATGAGAAGTGTATCTTCTAAAGGTGATGGGTGGGTGTCACAATTACTTTCCCTGTGTGTTTGAAAGCCACTCTGTGACCCGAGTCATCCTGTGGCATTGACGTGCTGAGTGAAGCCACTATTTGTCAGCTTTTGTTTTTTCCTTTTGCTTATAATTTCTTTTCTCCTAAGGCCAATTTCCCTACCTCTTTGAGTACTTTTTCAAGCATCAGGATAGCTGTGACTTGGGAAATCAATGCAGTCTAAAGTACCAGTGATCTGGAAAACCCACACACAATTATTAATGAATACTCTTTTGTTCTCAAAATGAGTTTTGCCTCTTCCATCTAATTGGCTTCGGGTGGGCACATTTGCATGGTGTTGGCCTCTTCCTGCCTCCCTTACTCTAGCATGCAGGGTTTGCTCTATGGTTTCTAGGTGCAAGTTCCTGTGTAGAGGAGACCACAGCCAAGGCTTTTCAACCCCGCTGTGCCAAGAGCCCATCAGGGACACCTGATGTACCGTGTGCCCTGAGTGGCCTCTCACCTGCGATGCAATCCCTGAGCTACTACAGACACCAGCTGCTCATGTGCAGTGTGTGTTTTTAAAGGTGTTTCGGCACGCATGGCTGACTACAGAGTAGTATAAATACCTGGTAGTACACCCCTGTGACTAGCACTAGGGGATTCTGAGTTCTAGGCAGCCAGAGATGCCTAGCATGACTCAGTCTCAGAAAACCTTAGAGCGATGTAGAGAAACTGGAGAGTATTGAGAGAAAATCAAGGGAGAAGGTGTTTCAAATTCTGAAAGGTCCTTCTAATTGTTATTCAGTCAAATGCATGAAGTGGGGTGGGAGGAAGTACCCAGTGGGGTTGGGATTATTGGTGGCCAAGGGGGAGAATCAGTAGAGGTTTGCTAGGGTGGTGTTGGTGCATTTCATGGCTTCCCTAGCGCTGGGCTAGAAAGCGTCCAAGCTTTGTAGCTCCGAGTCTCTACCACAGCTACTCGGTGCCAACCTTGCAACTTAGGAGCAGTTTTGGATGATACAGGGGTGGCTGTTGTTAGACCAAACTACAAAAGCCAGTGTGGGCTGAGCTGGTTCTGCACACCATAGTTTGCTTACTCCTCTTAGGTGGGTCCTTCTTCGTTTGTGGAAACTTTGACCAAAAGGCTTACAGAAGGCATAGAGAGAAAAACAAAAGCCAAGGCAGACACCAGTGATGCCTGTTAGCATGGTCTGTGTAAGATAAACATCAGGTGAAACCATAGGAAGGGGGGTGTGATTCATAGCTTGGTCACAAGGTTTTGAATTTAGAGTTCAGTCTTAGATAACACTGGTTATGCATGGGGATGTTGTCAGTGGTGTTCTCGCTTTCTCTCTGCATGTGTGTTTGTGTGTGTGCATGTATGTGTGGCCATGCATATGGAGACCAGAAGCTGATGTCAGATGTGTTCTTCTGTCTCCTTTATCTTAACTTTTGAGACAGGTCTCTCAGTGAACTTGAAGCTCACTGGCTTGGCCAGGCTTCCTGGGGTCTTCACACCTTCCTCCTTCTCTCCCCTGCATGACTTTTTTTTCCCCCTTTCTGTTTTTTTGAGGGTAGGCATTAGGATGTAAATTCAGGTCCTTACATTTCTGTAGCAAAGAGTTCACAGACCGTGCCATGTTCCCAGCCCTGCCTTGGTCATTTTCTTTTAAATTCTGAAGATTTGTTCCTAATTCTGAAATGGCCACAAAGTTGTAAAACACAAAAGGCTACCTAGAGCAAAATGTTTTCCTTTAACAAGCGTGCTTTTAGTGATTGTGGGTGTTTGACTGGTCTAAAAACAAACAGTACCGAAGCACCGTGCAGTAATGTGCTAGAACCACTGTGACGAAGCACCATTCACTAAGGCCATTTCAAGAGCAGTAGCTGCTGTCCTGTTCTGGTGGTTAGACGCGGATGAGGCTGTTGGCAGAGCCGTGCTTTATCTGTAGTGCCTCAGAGAGCTCCCCTGCATTTCGCGCTTACCTGACATGGCATCGTAATTCTGGCATATAGAAGACATTCTCACCATGTCTCCCTGTGCCCAGACTCTCCTCTGCTCACCTATCCCAATCACGGTGGTTGGTTTCCTCTCTTTAGACATTCGCTTGTAAAGAAGGCTGCAGGGTACTGTGGGCCAGTGGGTGGGCTGTCAGAATTACAGTCCTCCTTAGGGGATATATTTCACCACTAACAGCCTGATACCCACCATTCTTTCATCTGAGGCAGAACTCATCAGCTGGGCCTGTGAGAGAGGCCAAAATACTTAATGACACATTCACAGTTACAGTAACTTTCATAATGCAAGTAGTAGGCCTGTGAGGCCAAAATACTTAATGACACATTCATAGTTACAGTAACTTCCATAATGCAAGTGTTTCGCTGGTGACCTATTAATTGTGGGTGGTTGTAAGGGCATTTTCTCTTCTGTGGCTGATTTTTAACTTGTAGGTCAGAAGTTACATATACAAATGGCTTTATACAGATGGCTCAAATATACACATGTTTCTGGGAGCATGTAGCCTTCTGAGGAGCTTGAGAACTCCTGCTTTGCCTCAGCAAGGTCCATTCCTACCCTTCTGGCCAGAGGCTCCTCCCAGCTTCTAGAAGTCTCTCTGCTCTCTCCTAAGCTTTTGTTAGACCATTACAAATGGCAGCAGAACCCTGTCTTCCTATCTCCCGGGTCACCTCCCTCTTGTCTCTAAGGTCTACCTGAAACTTTTGCCAGAACCGAGCCCCAATGCTGTGGTTTTCATCCACCACACCTGAGCGCTAGTGTGGGCGTAGTGGAAAAACCCAGCCACTCTCTATCCCTAGAAGGGGATTCCTGGGCCGCCACTCGGAGACGGAAACGTCAGGTTGTCTCTGGGGGAGTGGAACTGACTCCTGTCATTATTAGGGAAGATTGTTTTAACATAGAGATTCTTGCCTGTTAATAATTTTCTTTTAAAGGTTATTTTAGAGCAGTTGTGATAGAATGTAAAGTGGTGTTAAAATGTAACCTTTTAATACTTAAACAGAACTTAAAGATGTATATATGTTTCACTTCAGTTTTGTTACTCTTAGCCTTCACTTAAAAAATACTTTCCCTTTTCTTAATAGAGAACAAATCTCAGATGGCATTAATTTTTAAGGAAATCCTCCAAATCAGTTGTTCCTTTATGCAAAGGATGATTGTGTGTGATGATTGCTCGAACTGCTCTTTACCTTTTGTTTGGGTGTGTTTCTCCTTACCAACTCGATTGCTAATTGTGTGTGAGTCCTGGCATATCTTCCTTTTGGTACTGTAGTCTGTGCATATTTTAAGGGTATAGTATTTGCTGATTCTATTCAGAGTTTCTTTCAAAAACCCTTTTCTTTACTGTCGTTTTAAAACAGGGATTTGCTCAGGCCCCATTTTCAAAAACCACACCCAACACGCAGAGTTAGGCATGTTGAGCAGTTCCTGATGTCAGGAAGACCCACTTAGGTGCTTTGCACTTTCTGCCCAAAATGGGTTCCTTGGGATTTTCAAAGCACCCAGTTATGGGTTGTGTTTTGACCTAGGGAAGCACATAAAGCTGTAACCTAGAGAGTTGGACATTGAACCCGTGACATGTCAGTTCCAGGGAAGCTGTGGATCCTCTCACGTCTGAGGGATGATTGCTTTGCACTGTCAGAGCAAGGAAACAGAAATTGCTAGGCTCAGCTGGTCTCAGGATCCGAAGGGTGTGTCCAGAGAGTGTGCTGTTTTAGAATCGGGAGACGCCTTTTCCTGTTGTCCCCGAGTGTCAATTTCAGTGACAAACTGTCTCAGCTCTGCCCTTCCCTACTTTGCTATTTCCTAAATGTTGTCCTAGTCAGAATTGCCAAAAAATGGAAATGATTGTCCCTGTCTGTGTTGTGCATACCCAACATGGCGGGGACAGCTGAGGTTCTGTGGGTGATTTGGAAACGTGTGGAAATCTGAGGAGTTTCTCAGAGTAACATTACTGTGTCTTGTCAGTGGTAAAGAATGAACTGTCTCCTAACAGTAATCTTTAAGCCCAGATGTGATACAGGCAGGAAATGTACATGGTGCTTGGTGGAGAATGACAAGTTCATAATCAATTGAGTCAGAGCTGACTTTAAAGAAAAATAGGCATACTTCACATAGAGCTGATGTAAGAAAAGCTGACAGCACGTGTGCCTTGGAACCTAAATTCATGTACTAGAGCCATCCCAGTATCTACAGGAAGGGGCTTCAGGGGTCAGTCTGCATAGATGCTGAGCCAGGAGAACCTCAGTGGCCACCATACTTCCAGGGCCCGGCTGACCCTCAGAAATCCAAGATGGGGAGAGGCTTTTCTTTCCTCATGTTTTTTTCTTGGCACATTTTTGCCCTGTAAGTTTTCAGGTAGCTCCCTGGGATTTATAGGTGTGTGTGTGTGTGTGTGTGTGTGTGTGTGTATGGGATGGGATCTAGGAGCTGATGTCTTGTGGGGGAAGATACAGCAAGGAGAGATTCCAAAGCATCTCAGAGACTAAGTACAGGGATGGCAATGAATTGGCATTTTCCTCCTTTGTTGATCCTTCTCCTCATCCTTGACCCTTCTCATCCTCTCTGTTGACACTGCAGGGAAGGCTTTCTTTGGCAGCAGATACAGAAGCTATTCCAGGGCTTATACCATCACATAGAAAACCCCCCCACCCCTTACACACACACACACACACATACACACACACACACACACACTCAACAAGCAGGCTGGCAGCCCAGGCAAGAGGCCACCAGCCCATGGAGTAAAAGTTCCTGTCACCGTCCCCAGATGTTCAGCGTCTGTTTACATAGGTTTCCAGTAAATTCATTACTGTTCATTTTAGGGAAAAAATGTTTATTGATTCAAAGCTCTTACTGAAATTTAGAGGCTTAACCCAGAGCTTGTTCCCCCCTTCTTAAGAAAGGCTATAAAAAGAATCATTCTGATAAAAAATATTATTACTATAATATAATCTTTTCTCTTTTTTTTTTCATCATTGTAACTACCCCACCCTCATACAGTTCATAACACTATTTTGAAAATTTTGACTTCTGAACACGTCATATACTCTATGTGGATTTTGAGTAGCTAGTATAAGAAAGGCAGGCAGAAACACCCAGAGTTGGAGCTGTCGTAGATTTGATAAACACATCGAATATCAAGTGATCAGACTGAAAATGGCAACTCTTACAACCACGTAGGAAACATGCTTGTCACTTGACAAACACGCCTGTCAGATGACAGGCGCCCAGAAGGAAGGATGGGCTACATCACTTCTTTAGATGACAGCCATCTAGAAGGAACGATGGGCCACGCAGAATAGCAATTAGCATTCCCAGTGCACCAGAGATGCGCACCAGCTAACAAAGGAGAGTTTAATCAGAATAAATAACTATGAAGTCTTACATCTCAGTGAAAAATACTGAGCGAAAGCAAGCATAACTGTGAGAAGACGTGTGTGATTGCTGTCCCGGGCGGCTCTGAAAGGAGATTCAGCGGCTTCTCAGCCTTATTTCTCTCAGTTCTGAAAGGCGAGGGCTAGGTGAGAGGCCAGCACGGCTGGTTCTGGTGAGTGTTTTTCTCTCAGGTTGCACAGTGCCATCTGCAGTATGGTGATGGATGGAGCCTAACTCATCTGAGGTGTCTTCGAGACTGTTTTCTGAGGGCCCTAATCTCATTCCTGAGGGCTCCTCCCTCACTCCTTGATTACCCAGAGGACCAGTCTCTTACTACTTTCACATTTCACAAAGGTCATAATTTCAACACATTTGGGATACATGTAATTTGGAAGGATAGATTCAGTTCCTAACTATTGATTGGTTTGCTTGTAAATAAATAGCAGCCAACAAACTGATTTCTTAATAGCTGTTTAGGTTATAGTTTAATCTACATTAATAAAATTACAATGTTTCCATTCACAAAATCGTTGGGTGTGGTTGTATACGCATGTAATCATAGCGTTGGAGAGGCTGATGTAGGAGGATCAAAAGTTTGAGGTCGGCCTGGACTACATATGGAATTCCTGGCTAGCCTGGGCAATAACTAGGCCTTCTCATGAAACAAACAACTACTGAGACATTTCTCATCCAAAAATTTCAGGCTGAGATTTTTACAGTCAGAAAATACACATAGAGACAGAAACATTGTATTTGATAGTCGGTCTCTTAAATTCTCCTATTAAAATGTTGGTAATGGTCAATCTTTCCCACCCTACCAGTTAGTCCAGGAGGATGGTCTTTCAATGGAGTTTTAGGACTGATGGTACGAGCTTAAGATTTTCGTCTTCTGTGAGCTAAGGTCGATGTGACAGTGGAAGATATAAATTGCTGGCCTTTTTGTACTACACTCCTTCAAGCTTGAGAACAGCACCACTGAAGCAGCCCGAAGGGAACAATGGCCCTGTCTCTGATACCCTGTGCTCGTCTCCACCTCAGGAGCTAGAAAGTACATGCCGGAATTCCAGGATTTCAGAGAGGGGCTATAGCCAATGGATGTGTGGTTAGGTTAACCCTTTAGGCTGTCACCCTAACCAAGGAAAAGGTCCAGGCAGCCTGGTGGTTTTGAGCAGAGAGCCTTTCCTAGGGAACCACCTCTCATCCTGCTCCACACCCCCGCTGGCCTCTCGTGTTCCGCTCGAGCTCACAGTGTGATTTGTTCCACTCTGCCTTTAATGCGCTTGTGCAAAGGGGCCTGGAGCAGGAGGTGCGGGTCTGTGGAGCTGTGCTGCGTATAGGTCAGTGTGAAGATTAGAACTGGCTGTGGCGTGTGGGCTTGGCCCAGACAGCACTGGCAGCATTCCGTATGAGCTTGACAGTTTCCTGAGGGCTCTGTAGTCCGTACTTCCACGACAGCAGGATCAACTCTGATTTGGAATGGAGTCAAGACTGAGAAAGAAGTTAGTTTACCACAGACACATAGAATGTGGCTGTGGTGACATCTAAGCCCTTTCTGCTTTCACTGTCCATAGTGTCATCCCCAGGGCTGTCCCATTTCCCTCAAGGTTATCCTCTAGGTTTTGAGGAATACCAACTGCAGAATGACAGTTACCATCAAAGACTTACATATGGTTGAAAAGGCTAGACTTGTTCAACAGCAGTCCTTCAGAAACAAATTGGGGCAACTGCTATCTTCTCATGACATTTTTCTCCCTGTTGTGTGACAAAACTTTCCCTGGGAAAATGGCATACATCTAGCCACCCTGCATAGGAACCCACAACAAACCAAAGTACGGAAACCGCCAAAGTCTGGTCTGAACCAATGAATTTTACAGAGCTTCCTTACAGGAGTTACTTAAAGGAGCAGAAATGACTCAAAGACAGCTGCATCACCAACGTCTACCCCAGCGAGGGACAGCTCACAAAGTGGGGTGACCTGTAGGCAGCTCCACAGGTTGGCAGTGGTCTTTTCCGAGTGATCCTGGTCCAAACCTTTTCCAGACCTCTCGGCTGGTTTCTGAATTCTGGGCAGGTGGTCTGGTCTTAAAAGAATTTCTTTGCAGCTTGGTTTAGCTGGAAATCCTCATAGGCTATGCTCAGCATTTATTGTTTACTCTAGCAGGGAGGAGCACAGGAATCTGTTCAGTTTCAGGGACTTCCTGAAGCTGTTTTGTATTGTTTACCTACTAAAAGACCTTCCTTGAGAGATGCCATGTTTCAATCTGAGAGGAACTTGTTAACACTTTTATCTGTTTCTGCCTTCTTTTGCCCCCTCTTTCGTGACCATCCCGAGCCTTGGAGAGCTATAGCTGTCTCCTTATGTTGAAGAAATTGGCCACTGTGCTACAGCGTCATTATTCCACAAGTTCTCTAGACACTTGTTCTCCAGAGCATCACTAGTGGTAATGAGCTGAGGCTGACACTAATGGCTATCTCTGGACATTTATGCCCACATGTTTAGAAAGCAATTTGACAGACATACCACATTCATCTATTAAATAATAAAAGTTGCTTTCCCATTGGGACCTGTGACCTTCTCAGCCATGGGTTGTTTTGGGGGGTTGTTTTGTTTTGTTTGACCTGCCTTATAATACCGAGTTCTTCTTGCGTGCAGGCCTTATATCCAGTCACAGAGCTGTTGGTCTTAACCCACAATAGGCAAGCCATTATTGGACAAACAGTTATATCCTGCTACTATGTCAGTATTGAGGCACACAGGCTCCATAGCCAAGCAGGAGTATTGGTGACAGTTGACACAGGCTCCATAGCCAAGCAGGAGTGTTGTTGACAGTTCTCCATTAGCAGCCTGCACGGCTGGCCCTTCAGGCACTATAAAAGACAGCTAGCAAGATGGGCGTTTTTAGTTAAGTCCACCTTAATTTCACCATGTCATATAGTCAAAGCATGTGGTGTCTTCAGCAATAGGGGCTCATTGTCTGGTTCTGGCATACAATCAGGAGCAGTAGTAATGGCCTTTTGTGGATTCTGAGGCCTCAGGCTTCCCTGGCCCAGGAATTCACAGGAACATAGCCCACTCCTGACACTGGGATTTTGATTCATAACCTCTGGGAGTGTCCCTTTCCACCCATGTAGGGGTACCTTTGGGATCTTTTTTCCCCAGTAGAGTTGTGAGGTATGTGAAAATACCATTGCACTTGATTGTCTCTCCAATGGTTTCCCAGATCTGCAAAACACACATATACAGTGTTATTTCATCTGCATTACAACACTCTTCCAAAGCATGGGCAAGGCAATGTCCCGACTCATAACCCGTAACCAGGAGGGATTACACATTTCACCTTGGTGAAACACTCTGAAAGTGCGCTGTCATCTCTTCTCACCAAGTGTCAGGTGACCCCAGAGGTCCACACCCAAGGTGACACTGAGGTTGAACGTACATAGCCTGGGACCATTCCATCCATTTATATCAGTTGCTTCCTCCGTAGATCAAGGCTGGGTACAAAGCATGGATAAGGAGGCCCTAGGTTAATTAAATACTCACTGTAATCAGCCACTCTCTCTCTGAGCCATTGTATTTCCATATCTTGCAGCTCTTCCATGGAACCTCCCTGAATATTTTTCCACACTTGATTAACTCAGTGCACCTGACTCAGTCGGCTCATACCCAGGGCCAGAGCAGTAGATGACCTCGTTCTCCTGTGCTGCGCCTTCTGGATCCCTGGGTCTGACAGGCCCTGGGTTTGCACTGTAGCTGTTGCCTCCCCTTTGGCTATACTTGCCTGTTGGGGAATTCCCATCTGGGCAAAATCACTTCCACCCCTAGGTTTTTTTGTTTTGTTTTGTTTTGTTTTTTTGGCTGGAGGGACCATACCCTCCTCAGTTTGGGTAATAATTACCCAGCTTGGGACAAGCTTCATCATCTTCATTGTGTGCTATCATAGACACCTGTAAACTGCTCCTTGGGCTCTGAAACTGCCCATCATCTCCTTAAGCACACATTTTGGCTTTCTGTCAGTTTTTCCCCAAGGAACTCCAGCTGGACACAGGTCCTGCCACATTTGTCTCTGAGTAATTCCAGCAGATCTCTCTCTTTGTTTTACCTTTTTTCTTATTGCCTCTACTTTACTACTTTACAGACATTTTATACATGCTGGCCTAAGTCACCTATCCCTGCCAGTGCCTGTCCGACTTTATTTAGTTCTTGCTCCAGAGAGGGCTCAGCAAAGCCAAGAAGGTTCCACACCAGCCCTGAGGTCACTGCTGCATCCTTAACTCCTCTGTGAACAGAGTTCTCTCCTCATGTTCCTAGTTCCCTCAGTAACACCTGCCCCTCCTCTGGTTTTCTGTTCCTGGACATTCATGGGGACGTCAGATGGAGATAAGCTGGTGTTCCCAATGGCTTTGATAAACCTGTCTGCCAGGGACTGACTTTCCTCATGCTGCCTCAGGTTATGCAGCCTTTTTCTTACTTAAGGAGGGATAGACAGATGCATGCCTCAATTTTCCAGCCACCACAGTGGTCAGACTGACCCCTGTCTGCTCCAGTGGCTTCGCAGGCTGAAGCAGGCTCTTGGCTGCTTGTTTAAGTCTTCCCTAACTTCAGCAGTTAAAGTGCTGCGTATTTCCTCATCACCCTGATCTTTTGCATTGGACCATGGCTAATGCCCCCATCTGCACATCTGCATGTGGAGTTAGAGCTTTTCCCCCTTTATTATTCTACTACTGGTTGGCCCTGAGGGTAATCTTTTTACCCTTTTACCATGGCTTGCTCTCATCCTCTCGTTTACCTGATTGACTTGCCAAATCAGAGGCTAACACAGATGTTGCTGCCGTGTCTCTGTTTCTTGTTGCAGTTACTTCTTTATCCCAGCATGTTCCTGCATGGTCACCGTCCTGGCCTCAGGTACCTTTCTAACTACACGCAGCCGGCCAGGCAGCCGCCGCCTCCACCCTCATGCACTAATCTTAAAAGACTGCAAGATTTCCTCTAACCTTTTACTGTTTTCAGGGTGTCTCCATATTCACATGGTGGACCCCTGCTTTACTCCGTGTCACAGAGTTGAATTCTGATGCCATCCTGGGATTCCTCTTACAGATACTCCCAATCCTCATGGCTCAGCCTGAGTTGGATGTTTTACTGCTCATAGAAAGATCCATGCAGCTTCTTACAGTGTTGCTTTAGGACAAAGGAAAGTACAGGTGCAAAAAGACTCAGACAAGCAGAGCTTCAAAGAAGACTCTTTAAGACCACACCAGCAGCCTGGAAGAAACAGAAACTAGGGGAGCTGTCTGGAAAAAAAAAAAAAAATTAAACCAACCCAAGCACTTAGAAAGGACACTCTCCAACCTGTTGGGTTGCTTAGAGCTTACTGTGTACTCCAGGTGCCCATGTTTGCGAGCTGTCTCCTGTGCTGGGGTGGGCCTCGGTAATACAGCTGTCTTTTGAGTCATCTCCGCTCCTGTAAGTGAGCCTTCATCCATATTCCTGTAAATATAACCCCATAAAACGCATTGGTTCACCAGCTTGAACTTAGTCTCATGTGGGTTCCTGTCAGGGTTGTGTATTGTGTCTCCCTGGGGAAAGTTTGGTCCCCACTCTCCATGCCAAAAATTCAGCTTGGATGCTGGGGTAGTAAGAAAATACATGCTTTATGCTGGATCTGAATATGGTTACAGAATTGATTAGCATTACAGTATATGTAAAATAGCTTTTAAATACAAGTCTTGTATAATACTGCCAAGTGTTGTTTAAGGTAATAGTGGGGAAGCCAGAATAGCCTTATATAGAAAGCACTGAGTTGTTTTAAATAGTACCCACACAAAATGCATTGAACTGGATCCTTAGGATGTGACTTTATTTGAAACAAATAAATTCAGACTGGATTTAAGTTGGGAACAGGTGTGGTTTGAATGGAACATGTTTCCCGTAGATTCATGTGTTTGAACATTTGGTTCCCAATTGGCTGTGATGTTTGGGAAAGTTACAGAAACTGAAAGAAATACGAATCTCTTCTGGAGGAGTAGCATTTCTGGATTCAGGCTTGAAGGGTTTATAGCCTGGCTCTACTTCTTGTCCACTCCACTGCCTGGCTGCCAGTTCTAAGTGACAGGCCAGCCTCACCCTCCCACCCTAAAGGACTGTATCGGCTTTGAAACTGTAAGCCAAAGCAAAGCCATTCTCTGTAGGTTGCTTCTGTCATGTTACTGTATTACAACAAGAGAGACAAAACAAAGATAAGCAAAAACAGTAGCTCCACAAAACCACTTTATATCACATTTATCTGAGGTTAAAACCAATGAAAAGCATTGGAGTGGAGGTGACATTTTTCAGTTGAAAGTCTAATAGGGTGAGTCCTGACAAATCTGAGTACCCCTCATCCACCTTCTAAGCGCATGCAGTCGCCACCAGAGTCCAGAGCAGCCGGAATGACTACATCCTCTGGGAAGCTTACAGTGATTCTGACTTGTCATGCGCTGAGAAGACAGACCCCACATAGCTCGTGTATCCAAGACATAGATTTAGATTATCAAGACTGTGGGGTGTCCTTCCCAAAGTACTTAGGCATCACCAGCACCCAGCCCTGGCTGATGTTGCCCACCTTTTTATGCCCTGGAGCTATTAAACATTCAACAGTTGAATCAAGGCAGTAAGTTAATGGCTCCAAATGTGCTAGTCTTCACTTGCCATCGAGGGTTCTGCCACAGACTCTGCGCCATGGGGACAGGTGACAGGAGGCATGGCCTCTGGTCCTCAAGGGGCTTGTAGGACACAGTGGGTTTGTTCATTCACCCGAAAGCGATCATCTTTTGTTGAGAGAACTGAAAAGCAACATGTTCCTTGAATGTTTTTGTGTAACCCTTCCCTCCCAGCCCTGCTGTTGATCTGCAGGAAGGAAGGACACACCCCTCAGTTTCACATCTGACAGCCAGTGTCTTGAGCCATGACTTTTGGTTATGTCTTATTGGAAAGGCTTTAGTAGCTGCTGTTAGCTGCTGTTAGGCAAAGATGAGTTCCTACAAAAGCCCTAAGTTGGTAATACAGTATGTATTAAGTAAGGCCCCCAATACAGTGAAACCGAGTGCTACCCCTCTGATTTCTCTTCTAGTTCTAGTCTGGATAGGTCACCATGAAGACTTCTTTCATAAGCAGACTGCTACTTCCTCTGTAACCTTGAGGAAATCCATAGACCTGTCTCTTTCCTTATCTGCAAAATAGCAATAGTTGAGCCTTTTTGTTTAAATGGGAGAATTCACACAGCACATCTTTTGGTGCTAGAAACATAAATTGGGCTCAGTAATATTAGCCATCAGTGCTATGAATGACATTTCTGAATGAGTAAAATATTTTCCATAAATTTTTATGGTTTAGAATACTTGATTTTGAGTTTTGCATATTGAGCAGTGTTGGGATCAAACCTGGGGCTTTGCATGAGTAGGCAGCACCCCACTGCTGAGCTGTATACTGACCTGTTTTTGCTGTTTTTAAAGTTTGCCTAGATTAGTGTGATGGTAAGGAGAGAGAAAGAAATAAGAAAGGAAGAAAAGGAAGAATGAAAGCTAATGAACTATCATAGACACAACCAGTGTGGGTAAACCAAGAGGTAAAGCCATCTGCCTGTTAAGAAGCAACTTCTGTTCTTGTTTTTCCATCATTTCTAAGATGATTGATAGCTGAGATTTGCATAAGCTGTTGTTGGGAGGTAAGATTGGCGATTTGCAGTAAAGGCTGAAGGCATGAAGGGAAAGTCTGTGATGCAGACAGGCCTGCCTGAGCTTGTGCGAAGAACATCATAACGATCATTGAAGGGGCAAATGCTGACCCCTAATATTTATAATTCATATTTAAAACCAATCCAGACAGGACTATTAGTCTTAGATCTTTTGGGTCTCCTTTATTGGCTTTGTGGTGGAGGTACTTCTGAAGTCATGGGGCTGGGATCTATTTCTGTTCTGCAGGAAAGAACCCTGCCGTATGCAGTTAATAGTAGTCTCCTGGCCATGGTGTAGACGTGGAGCCCTGTCTTTCGCTTCCTAAATAGTTTGGCATGCTGGAAGTTTTCCTGCCTCTGGTTCTGAAAGAATCCGTCAGTCCACCATTCCTCAGCAATCGCTCTTTTGCTCTCTATCCTAATTTTTAAACCTGACTTATACTACTGTTTGGAGATTAAATCTAGTTAAAAACTTCTCTTAAGGAGTATCCAAAGACTTGAATTTTGTGAATCTGTGAAGTTAACCTAGGGCTATTTGTCTTTTCTCTGCATTTTTGTCCTTTTAGCAATGCGCAGTACTCGGGTTTCAGTTGCACCGTCTGCTCACTGAACTCTGAGACTGTCGGGCTGGTCAGTGTGAGCCATTGCTCCTATCTGCTCTGACCATGTAAGGACCATGGCCTGGATTTCCCTTTCCTCTTCTGGAACACTTGGCAGGTGCTTGAGTGTGGGTGGAGCAGAGGCCCAAGTCCCTTTACTGCCATACTGTGGAGTCCCTGAGAGCCAGTTTCTTCTTAGCTCTAACTTGCTTCCTCTTCCTCTGGTGGAAGAGGTCATGGTGGAGATGGTGTCTCCTCCTTTTGTTCACTCAGAAGGGCAGGGATTTGTGAGGCCCATTACAAATAATTTGAATTAATAGCAGTAGAAAGAAAAAGTGTTCTGTTATGTGCAGCAAAAGTAAAATATGTAATAAGGCTAACTTAAATGAAAGGATGGGAAAATACAAACAGAAAGCAGGCCACCAATTTCCACCACCAGGCCCAGTGGAAGGGGCGAAGAACCAGAACTTGCCATAGCACAGGGCACCTTGGGAAAGAGCTGACGCATCTTCAGTGCAGAACAGTATGTACCAGGAGAGGATGACCCCATGACTGTAACGATAGGAACAGAAATGTGAAAGGTGACCAGCATGCTTCATACTTTCACTTTCTTTCCTGTCATTGAGCAATACATTTTTATACAGAATGCTGTGAAATAATTTTAGAATCTAGAAAAGGAAAGCCGCAATTGGGTTGTATAATTTTTTTTTTCCTTTGAGATGCTATCTCACCATGTATTCGTGTTTGGCCCAGAACTCACTATGTAGACCAAGCTGGCCTCAAACTCAGATCTGCCGGCTCCTGTCTCCTGGGATTAAAGGTGTGTGCCACCACACCTACTTGAATTATGTAAAAATTGAAGCATTTTCCAAGATTGGGCTTCACAGATCGAGGTTCTCCTTCAGTTTGTTTCAGCAAAGCTAAAAAGAAGAAATACCTGAGCCAGCAGCGCTTGACTTCTGGTTTTCTGGGTGCCTGTATTTTCTAACCCTGATTCCACCGTTGCACGGGGATGACTTTGTGGATGAGGAAAGTCTTGGAGAGATTGTCAGTGCAGACACTTCTCTGTTTGCCCAGGCAGTCCACATTTGACATCTAAAAGACCAGGTTCCTAAGAAAATAGAAAATACCAGGTGGCTGATGAAATGCTCATTCAAAATAATGATGAAAAGCAGTTCCCCAGAGTGTCCTAGGGCTGCTGGGAACAGGATCTGCACTGATTCTTGGACCCTCGGAGGAAACCCAGTTTCCTGAGCTTTTGCATTAATGAACTTCCAGATAAAAGGAAACACAAGTAAACAAAAGAAAAAAAAATCTTACAAATAACTCATTTAAGAAACCTAAACAGTTGAAGTCACTTTTTAAAGTGTGTGGATGTGATATGTGAGGAGACCGCAGAGTGGGTGAGCCCCCAGGGATGCCTAATCCAAGCCAGTTAATGAGCATGTTAACCTTGCATGCACTCCTCAAATAGAAAAGCATCGGACTGCTATAACTGATCCACTTGAGTCTTGTGTGTTCTTGGAGATTGTACAGATGAGGATTAGGTATGTGAGTTATCAAGTTTTGCTACCCCTCAGAGAAAAAAAAATGTACAAAACAAAGGAGTGGACTGAGAGGCATGCTTTAGGGATACAAGTTTCTTTTCTGTAAAGCCAGAAACTGGATCTCAACATAAGATAGGACATCCAGGTAATGTCACCTAGAAGTTGACTGAGAATGAAACTAGGAATACTGGGCGGAGCACCAAACAGCCATGGTAAGATACAGTTTCTCTGATGTTGACAGTGGATAAAATCTGGAGTAACTGTCACCCTCACCAAGAGCCATGCTAAAGATACACTGTTTCTCTGATGTCTTAGCAGAAGTGAAATGTCAAGTCTACAGATCTTGTAAAAGTTTCTTACGGGAGTTTGGCTCCTATTCTCATCCTGTTGCTGTCAAAGCCCCTAAGGATGGGTGCTTTAGTGCATCTTCTTTGGGAACACAGAGCTTGCTTTCCTTCTAACATTTTAAATGACATTGGAGGCATAGTTTGCCTTCAGGGGACCCAAAAAGTGAAAAATTAGCCCCAATTTGTGCTTCTCAATATTTTATAGCCAAACTCCCCATTTCTTGTGGGGCAGGGGGAATCCTGCCGCCTCATCCTAAAGGGGATATCTTTGTTAACAGCCTTTCTCAAGGCTCAGGGTTCTGTTGGGAAGAGGAGGTGGAGGTGGTAGATGACTCCAAGGAAACAGCATCTCCCGACACTACAGGACTGTTGCACACATGAACTCATACAAGACCTGCACAGGTTCTAACCAGACAAAATCCCAGTGCTAAAAAGGAGACCCAAACTTCCCCACTAACTCGGAAGCTATTTGCATGTGATACCTGCTGGGAAAGGGAAAGTCGGTTTCCTCCAATGGGAGTCAGTGAGTCTATAAGCCACCCTCCAGGTCAGTCCCCATGTCTCATGTCCAGGAGTAGGTGGCCAACACAAAATGGCCTCCATGAGTTTGTTCTCTGCTTTTGGTTTGTTTGGTTTTGTTTGTTTGTTTTTCCTTACTATTTATTTTTTGTTTTCAAATTTTGTGTTGATTTTTGTTTTGCTATTTTTTTTCTTTTTGAGAGAGGAAGAGAGAAAGAAAGAACAAAGTTGAGTGGGTAGGGAGGTGGGAAAGAATTGACGGAGGGGAGAATGTAATTCAAATATGTTGTATGAAAAAAACTGTTATTAATTTTTTTAAATTACACTCCAACCACTGTTTCCTCCTGTCCTTCTGGATTCCAGTTTTTCCCTGGGGGTATATTTGCAATATCTGACGCTCCAGCCCACCGTGAGTCAAAGGTCTTAACTCTTTGCTGAAGTTGGCTCCGCCTTAATGCTGGGCCTTCCTGATTTGTCCCCACAAACTAGGAGCAAAGGTGGAGGCTTCTTAGAATGCCTCAGGGGGAGGTTGCTGAGTCAAATATTAGAGTCCACCTGCTCCTCCGGAGTTGTAGGCACATCAGTTTGAGGAATGCTTGCAGACCACTTTTTCTAAGCCTGTAGGTGGCTGTTAGAATGGTATCACGTGAACTCAGTAAGTCACTGCCAGCTTATCTTTCTACAAACAAGTAAGATATTTAGGGTATAATACATATTGTGAAGAAAATATTATCTCACCAAAATTTGTTTCGGTTTTACGTGTCTGTGCCTGTGTCTGTACACAGGTTGGAGCTCAGACAAGAATTAAATTTCTAATGGAAATATCAGAAGGAAAGCTTGTTTTATTATTATTATTATTAAAGCCATAATTGTAGGTAGCATTAGCCGAGAGACGATACCCCCTTCTTGCATCATTTTGAAAGCTAGTCAGGGTCTCTCTCTGGTCATCCTTTTGTATCATGTGTAAACTGCTAGATCATTCCAGTAAGAAAGAAACACACATAAACTCTCTCAGAGCCGGGTCACAAGTGCCCACAATCCTCAGCCGTGGGTTCAATACACAGAGGTACAAAGGAAGAAAAAAGAATCCTTAGTTTTGAGTTAACTGAAAATTTTCCTGTAGTTTGAAATACATAAATCACAACATCAAAGGACAGTATTTCACATGGGTTCTGAAATAAGAGGAGTTCAGACATTACTTTTTCAGTTTCCCAAAATTACCTGGAATCCTTTTTTCTCTAGGGGTTAATTTGTGAAACCACAAATAAGACACACTCATTCACAGGTGTCCCTTCCCATCTACAACCAGTGGGTGACTTGTGTCAAGTCATTCAGGGTCTTCTGTTTTGTTTAAAGCCTGTTCCTGATTTCTCTAACTTAATGCTTGCTCAGTCATTTTGCAGTGTCTTCTGTAAGTATTGTTTAGCAGGGAGAATCTCCGAATGTGTAATTGCCACGCTGAGAATTCTGCAACCTCAGCGAGATATCATCTCGTAGAAGAAAGCCCAGGCAAAGGCACCATCCGTGTTGTGGTTAACTGTGGGGAGTAGCTGGGAGGGTGGGTCCTGGAATCCTGACTCCCCAAAGCATTGCAGGGGTCCTCGGAACTGTCACAGCCAGCCGAAGCAGCAATTTCGCTTCCCCAGAGGATTTGCCAGTTTGTTTTTGGTGCAGAAGAGAGGAAGGGGTTGTTCTTGGGCCACTCACGGGCAGACAGAGAAGTGGCTCGGCCTGGAAATTCCACATCCGGGGCTCAGGAGGAGGAAACCCCCTGCACACCTGTGTTCAGAACGCCTCCGTGTAGTTACTCTCACCCCTGAGTCTAGCAAGGGTTTGTTTACCATGGCAGCGCTGCTTGTCTGCCAGGCGCAATTTGCCTTGTCTTGAGTTTTCTCTTAATGGTGGTTTTGGAGCTGTTGCAAGTGAGCAGAGCTTGAAGTGTCCCTTTTCTACACGCCCAGACTCGGGAGTGCCAGGCTGCTAAAGAGCATGGAGTCTCAGTGTAGCCAGGATTGTTTGTAAATACTGTTTTCTCTGTGCCCTCACACTAGTTTTAGCTTGTTCCTTTCGGCCCGTTGTGATTCCTCCATTCAGCTTGTATTTGGGGCCATTTCCTGCGATTTGTCAGTGATTACCTAGAAGCATAGTGCTGGCCCCAGGCGGCTGTGGTTGCTGTGTGGTGTCTGTCCCACTTAGCTGCCCAGGTTGGACAGACGCTGCAGTTGGGGTCTGCCCATCCACTCTGTTGCTCCATTTGTCTGTCTGTCTGGCAGCAGCTTGCTGCCTTCTGTTGTAATGTGCTTTAGCTGGGCTGGCAAGGGATATGAGCCAGCTGTAGAATGTTAGAGCTGGAAGAGAGCTTAGAAATCCCTCAGCCTCCTCCTCACTTGCAAGTTTCCCACAGAAGCTGAACTGAGCTGTCCAAAGATGCACTCATTCTCATTCCTGATCGAAGCAGATCAGATCTGTGCTTGCTGATTGTCTTTCCACTGGGGCTTTGGGGTGAGGGTGGCTAGTTTGATATTTATTCCCCACAAGCTACCCTTCTTAATCGAATGCCAGCATACTCTTCCTGGGAGACTTTGGGACCTATGATGTCATGGATCCCAACTTGGTTTCGAGGTTCTTCCTCAACCTTTGCAGTTCTCCCTTCCCATCATGCTGTCAGAGTTTCCTGGAAACCCAGACAGGTTGGGCTTTGTGCTGTTTAGTTTTGTCAACTCAACTCAGGCCGGGGTCACCTAGGGAGAAGAAACTTCAGTGAAAAAAAATAACCTCCAAACAGGCCAATGTGATGGGCATATTTTAATTAATGATTGATGTGGGAGGGCCCAGCTCACTGTGGGTGATGTCACCCTCAGGTGGTCCTGACTTGAGTAAGGACCGAGAAAGGCAGTAAGCATCAGCATCCCTGTTTCTCTGTGGCCTCGCCTATCATTTCCTGCCCGAATTTTCCTCTGTGGTAGACTGTGCGCTGGACATATAAGACAAATGAACCATTTCTTCCCCAAGTTGCCTTTGGTCATGGTGTTATCATAGCGGTAGAAAGCCAACTAGGACAGGTGTGTCACTGGTAGTCTTGCGCAATGGCCTTTCCTCTGTCCTGGCTAGTTTTCTCCTCCTTTCCTACCTTCTGGGGTTACTGATACTTAATATACAGCTTACTCATATACTCACCTTTCTGTGACACCTTCCCTTGTCATCCTCTCTCCTCCCTGGCCCTTCCTTGATTGAACTCTTGTTTTTAGCATCACATCCTACACCAGGGGCTTGTGATGCAGTTAAGGGTAGTAAGGCTAAGGGCCCATGATCAGGAGGCTTTCCGTCCTAATCTGTTTTCCTCTGGCAAAGATGCTTTGAAACTCTTGTCATAAGTCCCTCGCTTTCTTTCTGTACCCATCTGCTTTCTCTACATGCCTCAAATTGAGCATCTACTCATTGCTAACATCATGTTGGTCTTTAATTCTTTTGTACTGAACCTGTTGTCACACACATTTACAAAGAGGCTAACAGAAGCCAGGAGGGACACACAGTACAAGAGACTTGCCCCATTTACTGGCCGGGAGTTCTTGGTGGGCAGCCTGCTTGGTGGTGGGAAAGCCGTTGGAAAGACAGAACTATTGGGATGTTTGTGTGCAGTACCACAGACCTGCCATCATAGTGTTGAGGAGTGATAGAGAACCTAGTTTCTTGGATGGATCTGAAGAAACTTGACCCCCCCCCCAAACCATGCATTGTGGGTAATGTGTGTGTCCTACCATGGATTATTAATGTGTGCTATCCATTCTTCTCATCCCCTTTCTAGCCACCACCTCCTGTTTTTCCAGTTGTTTAACCCTTAAGGACTTTGCTCTGTTGTTGAAGCTGCTGCTTCTGCCACAAGGTCTGTGTATTGACGCAGTCATGTTAAATTGAACAGTGCAAGACTTAAGTGTGATTTTCTGAATCCCAAGGACATGGTTCTTTACCCTTAAAGTAAAGAGACCTCAAGGTGGAGATGTTTTTTACCTGCAAGGACTGGCTTTGATACATGTTTTGAAAGTTTTAATTGTGAAGTCCACTGGGTAACTTTTCTGAAGATGTATTTCTTTTTGTTTCATGTGTGTGTTTTGCCTACATGTATTTATTTGTACTGCATGCACACCTAGTGCCCGCCAAGGCCAAAAGAGGGTGTCAGATCCTCTGGAACAGTCACAGGCTGTTGTGACCCACCATGTGGGTGTTGGGAACAACCTGGTCCTTTGCAAGAGCAGCAAAGCCATCCTTCCAGCCCCCGTTAGAGAATTTTTATTTTTAGATTTTACTTGAATAGCTAATGTAACGTGTGCCCCTCTCCTTTGGTGAACCTACATCCAACCAGAAAATACTTAGTAATCTGTTGCCATTTCCATAGTCTCTTCTTAAAAATTTTTTTATTGTTTTTATATTAAAAACAATAAAATATTTAAACTGTAATTTAAATATTATATTTAAGTGTAATTTAAATATTATATTATATTTATTCAGTATCCCAGCTGTAGCCCCTTCCCTCATTCCCTTCCAATCCCACTTTCCCTCCCTCATCTCCTCCCATGCCCCTCTGCAAGTCCGCTGAGAGAGGAGGTCCTCCTCCCCCTCCATCTGACTCTAGCCTATCATTTCCATAGTCTTAAGGGACTACTACCAGGTTTATTTCTAAATAAGGCAAAAATAGGAGAACCGGTTTCATCACCTAATTAGCTGGGGGATTTGCAACTATAATAACCATGAGTTGAGGAGGATTAATGGATACTTCCTGCCTTCTTGGGCACAGGCCTGTGGGACACTGTCCATTAGCAGGAGCTTCAGGTCCTCCTGCTTTGATCTGCATCAGCTTCCTGGGCAGAGTCTTAGCTCTCCAATTCACTGTCCTCAGTTTTCCTTCTCTACATTCCTTCACCAGCATTTTATTTCTCAGCCTCCATTCCATCCCCAAGGAAGTCAACAGCCCAACTGGGACGAAATTGGCCTGTTTGGGCGCCTGCCTTCTGTTTGCTACTTCCCTTAAACAGTTGCCTTTCTCCTGAGGGGGAGCTAAATAGTGTGTGACCATTAGCATCCTGTGTAGCGTCCTACGCAGTGTCTCAAGAAGGTGTGATGGTGTACGTCTCTGTGCTCTGAGAAGCAGTAGAGGAAAAGAAAGTAGTTGGTGATTGGGTGGCAGTGATGGTAGCGTATGCGCGCGCGTTGTGTGTGTGTGTGTGTGTGTGTGTGTGTGTGTGTGTGTGTGTGTGTGTAGAGACTATACAGAAGGGGCGGGTTGTAATCTTTTTAAGTTAGGATGGGCATTCTGACATTGACTGTTGACATGGCAGTCTTGAAGAAGATTGGAGGCAACTCTAAAGATACACCCTATGTTTTCTTTTCCTTTTAAATATACTCGAATTCTTAGGGAGGTTTCTAAGTAAAGGCCACGGGAGGAGGATGGCCATTCTTTGCCTTATTAGTGATAGAAGGGCAAGGAAACAGTTCAAAATGGCAAGTCTTTAGTTGTAATGAGCTTGCCGAGTTACCATCTCTACCAATGAAATGGTGACTAAATGGTTTTAATTCACATATAGTTAATCTTACTTCTTCTGTTAAGGTCTTTTAGCCTTGCATTGATATGGATGACTTGCCTGGTGCTGTTTGTTCAGGCTGTAGGATGCCCAGGACGGAACTTTGGTTCCCGTTGGCCTGCTGGCCAGTCCTGTGTGAGTGAAGAACTCCTAGACGGTCTTCCTGGCAGGGTGCAGAAAGTACTCCCTGAGTGTCACTCACAGGAGTGCTCCTGGACCGTGGTCCACACAGGAAGCCCTCCTGAGTGCTCCCAAAGCTTGAGCTCATGTCATCTACTCTCGAAGGCAGAGCATCTGTTACTACAACCACTGTTTATCCTCCACTGGTTTGGTTTCCTATCAATTTTTGGCAAGCAAAATCTGTGAGCTTGTTTTGTTAACTTAACACGAACCTAAACATACCTTTGAAGAGGGCATCTGAATTGAGAAGATGCCTCTGTAAGCTTGGCCTGTGGACAAGTTCGTAGGACATTTTCTTAATTACTGATTGATTTGGGAAGTCTCAGTGCATGGCGGCCCATGCCACCCCTGGGCAGGTGCTGAGCAAGCCAGGGAGCAGCATTCCTTTCTGGGCTCTGCGTCAGTTTCTGCCTTAAGTTCATACCCTAACTTACCATACAAGGTGTAAGATGAAAGAAACCCTTTTCTGCCCAAGTTGCCTTTGGTCATGGTGTTTTTTTAATCACCATAGAATCCCTACCTATGATACAAATTAAGTTCAGGCCATCAAAACTCTATTTACTTTATTTTCCTTACCCACTAGAGAGACATGAGCCCTTCTTTCATTTTAATAGTTCCAATGAGATCAGTGAATTATTCACTTTAAAAAAGTTACCGCTTAAATTATTTTAGCTGATACATTAAAATACACAGTTGTGCATATTAATGCTTCATAATATATGTGCCCATTGTGTAGTTTCTAAATCAGGATAAACTTCTCAAAAAATCCTTTCTTGATGGTGAAAACTTTTCAAACTCCTTTCTACCCTTTGAAATGTACAGTTCACTCATGCTGTCAGTACTCTGGCTTTGCACTGTTTTATAAACCTTTCCCCAGCCCCCTCCTGTCTGCTTTATTTGGATTCTGTGTTGTACTGTCAACAAGATCCTGTTGCAAGATCCTGTTACAGATTTTACTTGTGATTGGCATAATTTTCATATGTTACTTATTTCACATACAACCTCCAGTTCCACTCATGATGTTGTAATACAATGTCAGTTTTAATGGCTAAATAATATTCTAGTGTCTGTATATGTAAACATTTTCTTCACCCATTCATCACTTAATGGACATTTTCTTTGTTACCATTTTGTAGCTTTGGGGACTAGTCAGAAATTGGTGATGTAATCAAGTAAGTGTAGCTGTTGCTTTGACATACTAGTTTTATTTCCTTTAGCTGTCGCATGTGGAGCTCTGTTTTCTTTGTTGTTTGCTTTGTTCTTTTATTGAATCTCACTATATACCCTAAGTTTGGCCTCAAACTTTGGATCTTCCTGCCTCAGGCTTCCAAGTGCTGGGATTATAGACGTGATCCACCATGCTAGCCTCTTATTTTTAATCTTAAAAGAACCTCCATAATGTTTTCCATTGTGGCTGTCAGAATTCGTTCTTTTTGTTGGATGTGGTGCCACACACCTCCAGTGCCAGTGCCCGGGAGACCCAGTGATCATGTGCTTGAGGCTAGCCTGAGGCTGCATAGTGACCCCTGTTTCATAAGAACAAAAGATTCACCCCTCTTTATCCTTTCTTGTGCAGTGTGGAGGTGAACCTAAGGCCGTGTGCATGTCAAGCTTTTACCCTCACCCTCAGAATCCATTCTTTAGGGGAACAGTTTATAAAGCAGGATTTATTTAATCCTTCTTTTTCAGGCTAATGGGGTTTTTTACCTCCACGAGTTCACAGTGTGCTAATTGGACTAACTGAGAGGCACCTTTTGCTCCAGCATAGCAGCCAGTGGTACAAAAAGTCACACCACAAAATAGCAAGAATTTGTTAATTAGGTTGCTAGAGGATGGGTATAGAAAGTGAAGGAAAGCAGGATGGCGTGTTGAAGAGAGGAGGTGTTTGGAGGAGGCTGCTTTGAGGTTTTGAAGGTTCTGACTCTGCTATCTGTCAGATCTCAGTGCAAAATGCAGCCCTGCCCCTACTTACCGTGTGTCATCGCACAGTAGCTAAGTGGTCGTAAGACACACTTTCCTAATCTGTGAAGTGAGAGAACAGAGCTGTATCTGTCTGTTTATGGAGTTAGACAGAAAGCAGGACACAGCATGTAGCACTGAGCAAGTGGGCACCTATTTATGCTGTTAGTACTCAGCGAGTATTAGTGTTTATGTTCTTTAGATCATTGTCAATCCTTTATAAATATTTTGTGGTAAGATCTCTATTGTATTTGTACTGTTTCAGTAGAGGTTACATTTTTAGATTCAGTGAGCTTTTTCTTTATTCCTTTTTTCTTTTCTTCCCCCCTCCCTCCCTCCCTCTTTCCTTCCTTCCTCCCATCCTCCCGGAAGTGAACATGAACTCTTGTGCATGCCTACTACTGAGCTGTATTCCCAGCCCAGATTCAGTAAGTTCTAAAACGTTAATCTTTTTTTTTTTTTCAACTAAAATATTTAGTTCTCCTTCAGGTGTCTTTCTCTGTCTTTACTTAGCTCTGGGGAGTGTTGACATTTAGGTGAAATTTAACCTGAACTTTGTGTTGTAGAGGACTCAGCAGCCTCATGGTCCTCGTGTGAATTCGGGACACTCTCGCCCTTTCTGAAGTCTGAACTCTAGGAGGTCCTGTAGCCTAGTAGGCAGCCCAACAGGAAGACCCAGGCTGCCCAGCTGCTTCCCTCACTGGGGAAGTACTGTTAAAATAAATATGAATGACTGTCAGATATCACACTGTAGATGGGTTATAAATTCAGAAGTACAAATCCTAGATCTCTTTCTTTTGTCAACAATAAATACATGAGCCTGCTTTTAGTTCCACATAGTCCCCAAATTAATGATAACTCAAATGTTTCTTCCAATCAGAACAAGTCCACACCCAGCATGCCCCCCTCAGAACCAGACAAGGTCAGGGCTAGCATGGACCCAGACTTGGATTGGAATGCAGATTTTAAGAAGTCTGCTGGCACATAGGCCTGTCCCTGCTGTGTTCTCAGAAAGATGCTAGATGCTGGGAGGGGCCCAAACCACAACCGTTTTCTACGTCTCCAGTTGTCATCCCTGGGTATCTGACCCAGAACTCAGTTAGGCAAGTGTTCTACCCCTGAACTACAGCCCCACCCTTCATCCCTGATGCTGTTCAGCATCGAGCTTCCAATATCCTGTGTTGATCAGTTGCCTTGTGCTCTGCGGTGGCAGCTCAGGTGCTGATCACATGACATTTAGGAGTAAATTCGGTCTTACCTACTTCTGCCTATGGTTGCAAGTTCTCTGTTGGTCAGAGGCTTGAGATGGGCTAATGTACCTTTCTAGGACCTCAGTTTAGCTGTGAGAAGAAAAAAGATGGGTAAATGGAAATACCGAGAGACCCGAGCAAAGAGAGACAGACTTTTGTGTGACACCTGGGCAGAGCAGGGCACAGGGCCTACTACTGTCATACCCAGTCCTTGGGGTGTGGAGACAGCATGTGAGTTCACTTGCCTGTGAAAGGCATGAATCACAGGTTGGAAGGATGTGATCTCAGGCAGGGCAGTTTTGGTTTTGGATTAGGCAATACTAGTATTCCTAGTTCAATTTCAGCTCTTAGGAAGTAGAATTTCCTCACTTATTTGTTCATTCCTCCAGGTACTCCGTTTTCCAAAGAGTCTCTTTAGATGAAGTGGTATTTGCGTGTTAACTTAGCAGGGACTCTGGACAAAGGGAGGAAGGTAAAGGACAAAGAGAAAGTGTTACTGAATTCTCAAGCTTGTTAAGCTGTTGTGGAATTAGCAGAAACGAGGTGCAGAAGGCAAAGTCTACAGTGGGCATCCGAAATTGCTGGCAAGATAAGTGAGAGTTGTATGTGTGGAGCTTAATTTTTCTCCTGTATGCTTTACATTTTTGTCTGTAGGAGTAAATGCCTGACATCAACATTTGATAATCTTTGCTGAGTGTCTAACAAGTACTTAAGTTTATGTGTCCAAACTGTTTGTGTAAGTGCTGTTCTTGTCTTACTATGTTTATTGCTTAGAAAAAAAATAGAGGAGAGGATTCCTTCCCTGCTGTGCACTGGGTGTGAGGACAGCGCTGGTCCTACTCACTGTCCTCAGGACGAGCCGTTTTAGCTTCCTCAGAAGTCTCATGTGGGGCATAGGCTCAGAGAGGTGAGGGTCCCTTCCCCAAGCCCACAGAGCAGCCGTATCTGGTATTCATACTGTAGACGCTCTTCCTAGGTGGCTGGCCGACTGGGGAGCAAAGCTTGAGAAACCCTTGGCTGCAGGTTTTCCAAGATGCCCTGTTGGGAAGGTCTCCAACTGCCACAGCATTCTCACAGGGGTTAAATTTCACAAGGTCAGCCAGAGTGAAAGGCGGCATGTGGCGAATCTCATCCAGATGTCTCCGTGAAGCCACCGGAGCTAGCTTAGAAGTTTGAGGTTCTGGCCAAAGCTCTAACTTTCCTTATGTATTAAGAATAGTCTCTTTTTAAAGGGTACTCTAAATAATCAGCTGCTCTCAATCAAATAGTCTTCAGAATCTGAAAGCCTTTTCAAAAGCCTAGTGATTTCTAACTTACTATATATTAAGATGACAATATCATGTGACTTCATGCAAGGTAATTTTGAGTCTCAGGAGATTTGTTCCTTAAAACATGTGAATAAATTGATTATCTGTAAATGTATCCACATTTCAGGTATTGCTGAGGAAAATTCTTTTATTTCGTGTCGAGAGGCTTGTTTGGATTTGGTTTTGCATTTTTTTTTTGTCTTAAAATCAATAGATTTTTTTTCACCTGTAAATTAAATTTTACATCACAGCAGGGTCAGGATAATCTGCGCTTAATCTTGGGGGGTCTTCATTTTAGAGCCCACACAACCCCTGAGTGGTGCTTGCTCCCTCACCCCTGCCCTGACACTCTGTGTGCTTTGCTTTGCAGCAGTCTCTGGTTCCAGCGCATCCCATGGCCCCTCCCAGTCCCAGCACCACCAGCAGTAACAACAACAGCAGCAGCAGTAGCAACTCAGGATGGGATCAGCTGAGCAAGACGAACCTCTACATCCGAGGCCTGCCCCCCAACACCAATGATCAGGACCTGGTGAAACTCTGTCAACCGTGAGTACAGCTGCTCTGAGAGCCTTAACTGCTAAGACTTCTTCCTTGACCATAGCCGTGGAGGGTGTTGGGTTAAAGGTGGGGGTGCGTAAGACCCTATGGCTTAAACTCTTGATCACCTTCTTGGTCAGTATTCGTATGTGCTTCTAGAATGCCTGCATACGAGTGAGAAAATTTACATCATCTGGTTAAAATTTGACTTGGCATTTGAGAAATAAAATAATGAATTTAAGAAAAATTGATGGCTAGATCTTTTTTATTTATTTCTTTATTTATTTTTAAGAGTACTCATCTTCCTACAAGCCTGTGAGGGGCCAGTCAATCCTATAAGAGAAATCAGCCGACATCATTTGTCAGAAATGTAATTCTCAAGCCAGGCTCATCTTGAGTGTGTGTGTAAATGCTTGGCTCCTGCAGAGAGGGTGACCCTCTGTTTTTACGAGCACCCGGAGCTCCAAGGTGCAGATCTTTTCCATGGTCGCCCTTCTCTCATTGGAAGTAAGAACACCCCCACTTCCGGCACCTCAAGAGAAGGGTGCATGTGTACGAGGTTCCATAGTAAATTTGCATTTTGTATCAGTGTTGATGAGTAGAATATAAATGTGTTATTCCATTGCAATCACATTATATCAGCTCAGTAACAAAGTTCTGATTTAAACTTAGGAGCCAGAAGTACCTCTGAGAGCAAGATTATTGTGGAAAGAGTAGAAACCTCAAATCACCTTTCAGCAGTAAATGCTTACATCTAAGGGCCCTTTGTATTTATCCTAGGACAGTAATGGTCTTTTACAGAAGGAGATTTTGCATAACCGCATTGAGCCTCTGCTAGAGAGCTTGTCTTCAGAATGACTTGCGTGACAGCATCTCATTTC
Source organism: Psammomys obesus (assembly GCF_907164565.1). Lineage (NCBI taxonomy): Eukaryota > Metazoa > Chordata > Mammalia > Rodentia > Muridae > Psammomys > Psammomys obesus. The sequence goes on from NW_026585895.1 coordinate 22,964,321, forward strand.
TCTTGCCCTGGGTAGAGCTCAGATTCATTACTCATTTTTTCTTTTTAAAGGAAAAAAGAAAAGAAAAGAAAAGAAAAGAAAATTCAAAACTAATGAGCAGTATTTCCAAACTGGGGCTAAAGCTAACATCTGGCCTTGGTTTGCTTTGTTTTGAGAAGCAGGGTGGTGTTCCTCCAGGCTCTCCAGGGCTGAGTAAAAAGGCCATCTCCATCATGCTAAGCCTCTCCTGCCTTTTCCTTATCGCTCTTTCTGTCCGTTCCTCCTGGACTCTGGGAGAGTGAGATCACACTCCACACTGGAGTCTCATGGGAAAGGAAGTCCAGCTCTTGGGAGTTTGTGAGCCTGGCTGGAGACAGTGGGCATTCTGCCAGGCAGGCCCTGATCTGCTGCAGCCATTATGACCACGAGTAGGCCTTTTGCCGTCTTGTCTGAAACTAGCCTTTCATTGGCATCCTCTGATGCCTCTGCAGCATAATTACAGGTAGATGGAGCGCCACACAGGCTAAGGAGCTAAAAATACGCTGTAGGAACAAGCAGAGGAAGCAAATTCTCAGTCTTGAGGTAGAAAAGGAGAGATTTCAGGAGACTGTTCCTCAGCTGGTTTTCTATAAGAGTTGATGTCAAGGCGACAGCACAGGGACCATAAGCTAATAGATATAACAAAGCTATGCTTTATAAACAGGAAATGTGCTTGAAAAGTAGAGACATATATTGAACCAAATCATCTTCTAAAAATAATAGAAGAATGGATTATCAGTTTCCTAGATCCCTTACTCCATTTTTGTGGTTACCCTCTGATGTGTATAGGTTTTCTTCATATGTGGAACCTTTATTCCCTTCACTGTTATTATTAGTAGCAGTAACTTAGCCAGCCCCACCCTGCCTTGTCGTTTATAAATGAAGGCTCTTGCAAGATCCCAGGGTGGCTGTTAGATGCTGGTGATAGTTTCGGCAGCTGTATCCATGGAGGCAAGACGCGGCACCAATAGGGCATGCTGCCTCAAAATCCAGTCAGCTTCATTATCACACAGAGAACTGAATGAATACGGGATCATACTTGTTGGCCACTTGTGTCTTACAATGTAGAGATAGGCATGAAGGGGCATTTGTGCTCTGAACTTGTTTCTGATAAAGAATAACCAGTGGGTGACATGGTGTGACATAAACTTTATGGGAAAGCGACATAACGCTGGGACCTAGGAAGTTTCTTGAGCATAGGCAGCTTTGCAGAAAGGGAAGATAAACCCATACCTCTGAATAGGGGGAAAGCATTCCAGAAGAGCAGACTTAACACTAACTGCAAATTGACCTGAGCAAGGCGGGGAGGGGAGCAGCAACAGTTGCAATACATGATTTTGTTCCGAAGCTCGGATCTGCTCCAGCTGTCTGGGAAATGGAAAAGGGTGCCAAAGATATTTGTTCCATCCAAAATATGCATGGAGCTTGAAAGCAAGTGTGACAACATTTTTACACACTGGAGAGGAAAACAAATTTTTTGTGGTTGTTGTTCATTTGTTTGGTTGGGGTTTTTGTTTTGTTGAAGTATAATGTGGAGAAGTTAGAAGTTAGGAGAAATGACAATGAAAATGTAGTGTTGTGGCGTTATGGCGGTAGAGTCAGCCTCCCCAACCCAGAGCTCATGACACTTGGTGATGTAGACCACCATGATCAGGAGGGTTGTAGCGCTTCAGCCGGGAGGACCTGACTGAGTTGGTCACCGTCAAGTGATGATGGACTGTGAGTAGATACAACTGCAGGAGGACTTGAGAAAGACGCCAACAAGTTCTGGGCAACCTATCAGTTACAAAGTGTGGGTAGAAATGCGGGGAGCTTTTAACCATGCCAGGCCGCTGCAGATTTCCTCTATTTCTACAAGCCGATCTAGTCAAAAAGACGACATCTGCTCGGAGACCCAGCATGTTTAGGAGATAAAATGGTCCGGGTGGCAGAAAGGACTGCACTGTTACACCTGCGCCACTGGTAGCCTTAATTCTCCCCATTTTCTGCAGCCAAACCCATCAAGTGTGTCTGAGTGTTCTGACACACATCAATAAAATGTTTCTTTCCTTCTTAGTTCTGAGCTGAATGAATAAAATGCCAGGGGCTGTCCTTGCTTCTGCATCTGGCCTCCTCACTTATGCAGGTTCTCAGTTGCTCCTGCCTTGCCCTGCTCCTCTGTGTCATGTTGCTCTGTTGCCCATCTCTCTTATTTAAGATACAAGCTTTTCCAACCTTTTGTTTCTATGTCTGCTATTACTCTCCTAATAGCAGACACTATTAGGAGACACAATAGGGCTGTGTTCCATACTTTCCAATGCACATTTTCCATTTCAGTATCTTATTATCTTCTTCCCTTCAAAGCTGTGACTTACCCAGTTGACCTGCTCCACTGCAAAGCTTTGGAGTTATTGGACAGCCCCACCTTGTCCCTTGGTCTTCAAATAGATTCTTCCTTCTCATTGTGTAATGCTGGTCATTTTCTTTCTTGCCCCGTATGGTGTGACGGGAAAGAGCATTTGCTGTGATTGCCACCTCAGCTAAAATATCTCTCCATTTTCCCTCCTCAGTTGTATGAGGCTGTGGCCGCATTCCCTCTTTCGTGCTTGGACTATGCGAATAGCTCTGCACCCTCTTTATTTATTATAAATAATAACACTATTATTTATATCACCTCTCACAGTCGGTATTTTATTCCCATACCACCCTGCTGTCCACATGCTCCTTGTATTACTTAACAGCGTATCTCATGCTAATAGTGCCTCCTCTCTGCTGATTTCTCACCCAGCTCATGAAAGTAATGACAGTCAGGGCTGTGAGCTTTAGAAACCCCAGGGTCCTCTACCACTACAGGGCTGTCTGCTACACAGCAGAAGTATCTGGTGTTTCAGTCCACAGCCTGCAAAGTAGGTCAGACAGTGCTTTCCTTACGCGGTTGTTATGGAAAACAAATGAAACCTGGGTTATATATCCTCACTTAGTATGCCTGGGACAAGAAGTATCTTGTGTTTCAGGCTTTTGAAATATTTTTATATATGAAATGAGATATCTCAGGGAAGGGATCCAAGTCTATACACAAAATTTAGTTATGTTTCCTGTAAACACACACACACACACACACACACACTATGAAAGTAACTTTATACATTCCCAGCGTGCCTGCATTTTGGCTATGACCTACCGCATACAGTTTGACGTGGGATTTTCTACCATAGTATCATGTCAGTGTGCAAATACAATTTTAGATTTTGGCTCACGTTGGAGTTTGCATTCTTTGGAGTAGTGACAGAACTTATAACAGGAAGACAGCTTGTCCAGTCCTTGGAACACCAAGCAAATAATAATCCTTTCTGTTGAGATTCTGTTAGGAAAAGTTTTAATTCTTTGTAGTCTTACATTCAGAAATAAAAAGTAGAAAAGAGCCTTAATTTTGAAAGCTGGGAAAGCCGAGGAAACAGTTTGTATAAACACAACGTAAGCCTCCTTTTCCTTCAGGCTTTCGTTGGGGGTACTTGTAGAAGGCTGGTGTCAGGGTCACGCAACCCTACTCATTCCTTACTGTCTATTTTTTTTACTGTGGCTTGGGGAGTTTTCGCTTTTATTTTGAAGGCTTATGAAGAGTATTTCAAGTGGGGTGTGGTGTTCCGTCCCTGTAAGCCCAACATTTGGGAGGTGAAGGGATGAAGGAGCACCAAGAGTTTGAGGCCAGCCTGGGCTACAGTGAGGCTGTCTTAAGCCAACTAAACAAACAAATAAAAACAGTTTGTTCCATAGTGCATCCTGGTTTCCTGTAGGAGCCAAGGCCAGCTTGGCTGAGAGACTGCTGCAGCCCTGCAGGGAGCTCACTGTCTCAACAAGCTGAGCTGAAGGGCATCTGTGGATTTTCAACAGTGTTCTTACCCTGCTCACTCTGCTTCTCGCCTTCCTAACCCATCCACCTCTTTTCTTCTTTCAGTAACACTCTCATTTGTTTCAAATGTGAAACAGCATGTTTCACCTAAGCATGGGAGTGAGTCTATCTTCTGATTGGCAGACTGCTACTAATCAGAAAGGGGTGTCCTTGAAATATAACCCCTTTTCACTGGTCTTAATGTCCATTGTGCTTTGATCTCCTCCCTCTGTATCTTCTCTTCTCTTTATGAGTTGTCCTGGTGATTTTGAACACATTACAGTTCTTCGAAAGTGAATTAGAAAAGACAGGGCAACAGAAGTAAACGGAAACAGCTAGCCATCATCTTAGAAAGAACTAAGTAAATGTTTTTTCCTATGTTTCTGCATGAGAAAAAAAAAACAAAAAACAAAAACAGGAAAACTCAGGTTAATGTGATGTGAGAGCATGGAGTAACTTCCAGGAATTTGAAAACGTTTGGGCCTCAGTTGACACAGAAGCTGTCAGGAAGGATGATCTCTGGACCCCTTGAGGCCTCAGGAAGAGTCCCAGAGGCAGAGAATCCTGGGCACTAGAGGAAGGAGGAAATAGAGCATTGCTGGTATGTAGCTGGGTGTTCTGCAGCTTTCGTTCCTTACCCAGAGCTCCTGGTGAGTAAAGTGAGGATGGAGATAAAGGGGGAGACATTGGTAGGAACATATGTCTGTACCTTGGATCAGGAGCTAAGTAGTTGATTCTTCACAGAGAACTTGGTTCTTGTTGGAGAAGAGAAGAAGCCTAATTCCTCCATTTTCCTTCTCTCCCAGATGTTTGTCTGAGCACAGGAGGAAAGCTTGCTTAGAGGAGCAGATGCTCCAGTAGAAGAGGATGTGGCCATAAAAGGTTTCTAGGTGCTATGGTCTAAGACAGTATGAGGAGTATGTCAGGGTATGTGTAGGAGCTATGGCATAGGACAGTAGGGCGGGTGGCAGGGTATGTCTGAAAGCTATACTACAGCATAGGACAGTAAGGAATATGGCAGGGTATGTCTAGCAGCTATGGCATCACACAGGGGTATGGCAGGGTATATCCAGGGGCTATGGTGAGGAACAGTAAGGAGTGTGACAGGACATGTCTTGCCAGTGGGAACGTTGAGGTGTGTGCCTGATGGAAAATGACTATTAAGAGCCTAGCTCTAGGTATGGGAAAGCTTGAGAAGAGTTGGGAGAGCACAGGCATTTGAGAGCGCCCTCCTGGAATGAAAGCTCCATCATCCTACTGTGTTCCCATGGTGACTTGCTTTCCCTGTGGGATCCACAGACAAGGCCAATAAACCAAACACTGTTCTGAAACCCACTGGTTTGTCAGACACTGATTCCAGCTCACTGTGTGAAGGCGTTTGCCCACCAATCATGATGACCGAAGTTTGACTCCTGGGATCCATCCCCATGGAGGTCCACTCCTGAAAGTTGTCATATGACCTTCATACATATGCACAGACACACACAGACACATACTTGCATATGTGTGTGTGTACATACGAACACACAGATGTAACTGAAAGAAAAAAAATTTTAAAAGAACAGCTTAGATGCAGAAGGTTTTAAGTTCTGATTGTGTAAAGCACTGGGCCTCAAGCTATGGGTCACAAGCACTCAAGGGGGAATGACCTTCTTCACAGGAGTCACCCAAGATGATTGGAAAACACAGATATTTAATTATAGTTTGTAACAGTAGCAAACTTACAGTAGTGAGGTAGCAACAAAAATGATTTTATGGCTGGGCTCACCATAACAAGAGGAACTTCATTAAAGGGAGGCAGCATTAGGACAATTTGAGAACCAGTGGTCTAAAGACAAAGGAAGCTAACAAGACAAAATGGGGACCTGCAGTGGTCATACTCTCTCTCTCTCTCTCTCTCTCTCTCTGCATCTCCATCTTCCCCAACTAGAGAATCTTTTCAAGGTCTCTCTGGAACATTTCATCCCTCTATCCTCAGAATAAGTGGCTGTTGCTTTATTCCAAAATGAGCCACTGCTTTGTAGCATCATTAATGAAAACAAATGACCATCTTGCCGCCCTTCATGTCTTGAGGTTTTTAGACTTATATGTTTCAAGTCTCTACTGAAAGCCAAATCCTGGATTTTTATTTCTTAGATTTCTTTGAGGGGCGGAGAACAAAAGAAACAGAAAATATTATCTTGACAGTTGTCTTTAGTCTCTCAAGAGTTCTTGATTTATCTAAAAGATGCCCAATAATCATAATAATAATAAAGAATGCTAAAACGCAATAGTTTCTGTGCTAGGAACTGTGCTCATTAGAGTAATAGAAAAATGCGATACATAACACCAAGAGGGCTTGTGCCAAGGTATCTGAGCATCTTGCTGGCTGTTTTGACTTTATTTCATCATTTTATGATGTCAGTGTAGCAATCCAGCAGGTTGAGTTAGGAATTTTAACTTAATTCTGTTGTCCTGGCCAGTATGTCTGTGAGATTCCCAGTAATTAATATAATTGAACAAATACCATATTTGAGGCTGGGAAAAATAATCTGTATAATTTTTTTTCCTAGTCAAAGCATAGTTAAGAATTTAGACACAGTATTGTGTTTCATTGATTCTTCTCCTGTTCATCTCTTGGGTCTCTCTCTCACTTTCTTTCCAGTGGAAGAATTCTGGAAATATAAGAAATACTTTACTAGATATGCTCTAAAGACTTTCAGAATTCACAAAAATAGTTGTAGTATTGGAGGAGGGGGTAGATCCCCAGGAAATACAAAGGCATATTTCCCAGTAGAAAGCCATCTCATTTCAACTTCTATTACTATGTCTTTGGTTTTATAATTAGAACTGTTTATTTTTTAGGACATAGGCAATTTTCTAAAGTTAACACAGTATTTAATCCTTGAGAATTGCTTTGTGTAAACCAAGTAAAACCTGACTGAAATACAGGTCCTGGATGATGGGCCTGAGCATCTTCAGGCCACATGACTTGCCTCCCTCTGCTCAGACTGCCTGCAGCTCAAGAACTCTGCAGCACAATTTAGAAATAGCGGTAGCCCCTAGACTTTCATTGTCTTCAAATACCACTTTTTTGCCAAGCATCTACAATGTACTTGGGTACCTACTCTTCGTTTTGCTAGTTAGCTTTGGCAGCATCTAAGGCAGCTGGGGGGGGGGGGCAGCGCACAAATAATATAAATAATATAAAATAATATAGAGTTATAGCCATGTAATGTCCAAACACATTTGCAGGCGACACTCCACCTTCAGTATTAGCCTTAGCATAGCTCACCCGGGAAGCCCTGAACAGGATGATCATAACCACATAGATGTGGAAACTCGGCCTGTCTTCCATGAGCACAGATGGTATTTGCTGTGCACCCATTCTATGTTTATTTATTTGACTCTTGAATTTCTGTAGCAGCACCTTGGAGGTATTTGGCCATTATGTGAAGGTAAATGTATTGTCATCTGGAGTGACAGCCTTTAAAATCTTTATGTGGTAGTTAAGATGGGTTTATCTAGAGTTTCCTTATTGAGTCACTCTGATTCTCAGAGGTTTGCAACCCTTCCCCTCAACCCTTTCCCCATCTCCACTTCATATAAATTGGGTGAGAGAAGGTTGAGGAGTAGTTGTGTTCTGTGGGTCAGAGCTACAGCTAGGAACTGATAGAGTGCACGTGAGGGTGACGAGTGTTGGCAGTATGGTGTATTTTAAAGTACACATTACCAAGTATTCATTTGGCCAGTCTTACCACAAGGGCATAAAGAATGCTAAGGTATTGGATATGCTAATTACCCTCAGTAGATCATTATATAATGTAAAAACACCAAGACATCACACGGTACTTGTCAAATATGCCCAATTATTATGTATCAATCAAAAATAAACTTGAGAAAACATATGTGGAAAATCCATGTGTTATATATGCGTGCCTAAATGATCCTGGCTGCCAAGGTTTATCTAAATCTTGCTAATTGCTGTTTGGTGTGCAAAATGACTTACTAACTCCTCAGAGCAGTTCTGCTTTTGGTAATCCTGCCTACATTTTAAAATGAAGTTGAAGGAGGCCTCTTTCTTATCAGGATCAAACAGCTAATATGGTTAAGCCAAAACTTGGGCTCCAGCTAGTGTGACTACAAAGCCCATAGTCTTAAAGGCTGAGCACTGAATACATTTGTGACCTACCTGCTCTCATACCCCCATACCTATATTTTTCCGTTTGACACAAACTATATAGATGTGTTCCTGAAGGCCCCTGGAAGAGCTAAAATAGATTTACAAAACACAAACAAAAGAACCAGGCCTCCTAAGTCCACTTAAACAATCTGGAACAGAGGCCTGAGAATGAAGGCAGAATCTGTCTTCCTTGACATCTCATAGTAATCCCCTTGTGCATAGCTGGTCACTGAAACGGCTCGTGGTTAGCTAATGTGCAACACCCTGTGATTACACAGCACAGAGAAGGCGAGTCATGTTATTTGTGTGATGCCTGGGCGAGTTAGATAAAAAGAAACATTCTTTCAGGGATTATTGTCTGACAAATCCTGACACTGCTTTAGAAAATAATGGACTTCATAGGAACGTGATAATTTTCCTGTGAATGAATAATATGTTTGATTAAAACAGATCAAGTCACTCTTGAGCAGAAGTAAGGGATGAATCTCCTTTTTATCTAACTTAGCAAATATTCATAGCATCGTGCTGGTGATTTTGCTAGAGCATCACTAAGACACATTAGCCTGCCTTCCAGGAGGGCCTTGAATTATGTAGAATAGACTGTAGAGCTACAAGCTCCTACCAGGATCTCTCGTGATGGAGGCTACCAAAAGAAGAAGCTAGCCTTTGCCGCTGTTTATCATGCAGTGGGCTGCACAGGCCCAGGTCTGAAGGGGCCTCCTCCTTATCTGCCTGCCGTGTTTGTTGAAGAGTGGGGGGGGCAGGCGTGTGGTGGGTGGTCCTGAACACTGGAGTAAATCTCACACCTCACAAAGAACGGAGATGATGCAGATTGCCTCAGGGATTGACCTGGACCTACTGTGGAATAGAGAGTGTGTCCAAGGAGGAAGATGACTAGAAGGTGACTGTAAGGTTCCGGGCTACCGAATGGAGTCTAGGTATCATTGCAGATGTGGGGACCAAGGGAAATCGCTTCTTTTTATTCTTCTGCAAATACGTGCCTACCCGGGCGGGGGGAGGGGGAGACTAGAAATCAGATGCCTGTTTGCTTTGTGAGCGGACTCGTGGTGTGGTAAGCTAAATGGAAGGAACATGGCCACCAGTCCACACGGGTCAGACTTAGCACAGAAAAGCGACTAGTAATTTAGCATCATGGTTATCATTTGGAGTAAGTGACCTGTTCTTGAATTGCTCAGTGGCCACTTGGCGTGTTAGAAACTTTAGCCAGGAGGCCAGTAAGGATAATATGTTTCTCCAGAAATTATTCTTAAAATTTTACAGTAGAGCCGGACCTAGGAGCACATGCCCATAACCCCAGAATTTGAGAGGCTGACACAGGAGAACTGGTATAAGTCTGAGGCCAGCCTGTGTTACATAGCAAATATACTACCAGGCCCGCCCTACATAGCAAAACCTGTCTCAAAAATAACCAACAAAAACTCCAAACCAAAATACTGTAATAGAGTTTCAAGGGATTAACTCATTGAAAGTTGGTGTTTGAGTAACAAATGTCTGGCAGCTTCCTTGACTAGGATCATTTGGCTTCAAACAGACTTTTGAGAGAGAATTCTTAGGAGTCATAGAACCTGGTCTGAGGGAGAACTAAGAATACAGGTCCATGAATGGGTTTCCTAGAGCTCGCAAGGAAGCAGACTCATAACTAACTCTGGGCAAGCGTGTGGTTCTGTCAGGGGATGCAGATTCCCTTTCCTCTTGGCTGCCTGCTCCCTCCCTCCCTCACCTAGGCCTAAACTGCTATGGAGTCCAAAGCAGCATTGTCTTAGTTTCTCTTTGTGATGTAGCATATGCCCTTCTCCGTTACAGTGTGGAACATGCCTCTGCACAAATGGGGCCACTTGCCAAAACATCAGTGTTTAAGCTCAACACGTTTAGATTTCCAAAATTAAAAAAAAAAAATTGTTATGGCGCAAGGGCTGTTTCTTCAGAGGTGAAAGGAGGATGCAGTAATTTCTGGTCATACAAGATGGAGTCTTAAGCACCCACAGATTGTGGTGTCAGAATAGATGTGGTGGGCTCAGGACTGCATCAATACTAGGGAGGACTATATTTTGTTTAAGACTTTCCCCAAAGCATTCTGTTACTCATTAGCTTTAATTGATGTTTGATACTGGGCAATTAACTGATAAAATACATACTAATTAATTTTGGCTCAGGTTTTTGAAGAATTTGAGCTTTGATTTAAAAATTTATTTAACACCTGCCCCTTCTGGTTAGAATCAAGAGTCTTTCATCTCCTGGTCATATCGCTGGTAAGGAGTGTTTGCTCTGTCTATCCCTTGGTGGGATTATGAAACGCCTTTCTGATGGCTTCTGTCTTTGTCCCACCCCACTTCCATCCTTTAAAGAAAGAAGAAGAAGAAAGGAGTGCTTAGGAGAATGAAGCTTCACGTGCCCAGACTCTCCCTGAGCTTCTGAGTCAGCGTAGAGAGGGGCAGGGCCATCTGTGGGTGCAGCTTTCCACTGGACCATGCCCCTTGCTTGAGCAACTGCTCAACTCTGTGTGCCCAGGTCTCCCCTGGAAAGCCAGGATGATAACAGTGTCTACAGCACACAGTTCTTGCAAGAGCTGAAGGAGTTAAAGGACTTTGAGCATTTCTGCTGTCATGAGATAAGTTGGCCATTTGTTTGTTTGTTTGTCTGTTTATTTTTAAAGCTTTCCAGGAAGTTCCAACTGAGCGCTTTCCTGGTTTATAGCTGAGAAGGCTGAATTATTAGGATGTGCTCAAGTCAGATCGAATTCTGTGTCTCCTGAAACACCCACCTGATCTCGATTTGACTCTTTTCATTTCCTGAGTGAACAAAACCTCGCCTCAGCCCTTGCTCATAAGTATGACAGGGCTACACCTCCATTTCTTTCCAAGATATGTAACTGTGTCTTCTCCCCGCTGCCCAGTGCTTGTCATCAGGGTGAGAATCAAATGTGTGAAGAGTAAAGGGACAGCATCGGCACCTTGATTACTGAGGAGTTTCCCGCTCTGTGAGGACATGGATATGGGGACAGTGTCTGCGTTACATTGTGTGGCTTTTGTGTTAGATTGTGCTGTGTGGCCACTGCAGAAGCTGCAGCAGCTCAGTGCGGAAGATGGCAGGTGCCACTCTGTCTCAGGGCCTGATGGGACACATACCTCCTCCTGCCTCTACTGGTGCTGTCTCAACCAGGGCTTAGGGTTTTTTTTAATGGGGTTGTTGTGATTTTTAAGTAGAAAAGCCCGCCAGTGAAATGGAGTATTAAACAAAATCACACATAAAAATGTTTAAAAGTAGTGGTCTTGTCATATTTTTTAAGTGGAAATTTACAATATTTGTAAACTTGTAGGTGAGGCTACCCCCAGGTCTGAGGTCAGGGCTCGTGGGTGACAGCTGCCACACAAGGGCAGTGACGTCACCAGCACCAAATGTTACTTACTTCTCTGCCTCCTTTAGGCTGTGTGACTTGTGGGAATTCATCAGTTACACCCATAAGCAGTTTTAAAACAAAACAATCGACAATGGCTAATCTCATTTTTCTTAGTAGACTTTTGGGTTAATCCAACGTAGAGGCTTCGCACAATGAGAACGTCCTGTTTCTCCATTGAATTCCCGGCAAGGGAGCTACTCACATGTTTCACAGTGGACAGAACATCTCAAGGGAGCACCTAGAAGTAGAACCTGTGCCAGCCCATGATGTCACTCTGTCATGATTCAACCAGCAGGCCGCTTCTCTGTTATACAACTGGCCCCAGATGCTGGGAGCCTTTGTGCCAACCAGTTGTACCTGCTCCTGCCCTGGTGTTTGTTTGAAAGTGATGTGTATGTACGTTGTTGGTACAACTTTATATGAATGAACATGCACGGGCTTGAACTCACCAAAAGGAAAAAAAAAAAAAAAAAAACACTAAGGCAGAGTAAACTTTCCAAGTTAGTGACTCATGTATAAGTTCAAATATACCAAAGAGGTAGCATGAAACATGTTCGTCCAGTATCTGCGCATGAAGCAACTTACTCCAGATGCAGGCATCAGCGAGCGGAAGGGTGTCATTCCTTATCCACATTTCCTGTCATCTGGCATAGTTCGAGTTAAGAGGTAATAGTAAGAAAGCGCCTGCCCAGCACCTGTCTTTCTAATTACTCCATGGGGCATAGACTTCACTGGGGGATTCAAAGTGCTCATAGCTTTATAAATTCACCCTAAAACTATCTGCACGTGGCTCAGGCCATAATCAGCCCTCTGACTGGCATTGCACATGGGACATTGCCACAAGAAAGACACACCCAGCACCCACCTACCGTGCAGAAGCACCTTCTGTCTGTAGAACTGAGAAAATCAAAACTTCCCTTGGCTCAGGACTCAATGCCAGTGAACCCTGGATTTCATAATTATATTTCCTTCTTATTTTGATTACTGTGGCATTCTAAGTGCAGATTAACCCAGTGTCGGCTGGCCCAAGGAATTGCTCTTTGGTTTTTGTATCTGGCGAATAGTGAGGCTTTACTTTGTCCTCACCTTTAACTTTGGGTCTATTTCTGCCCTGTGTCACTGCACATATATTTGCCAGAAGCCCTGACCTTTTGAGGGGAAGAGGTATACATAAACATTTCCCATGCTCCCTGACTACTTGTCCTGAAGTTGTGGTACAAGGAGCATTGCTTGGTTGTCATCTTTTGTCAGTTTGTGTACCGCTCAGTACTCTAGCCAGAGCGGCTCCCTCGGGAATCCTGGTGCTATTTCAAACATCTGACTGCCAGCCTTGCCCTTGGAAAGGAAATCTGACCCCTTCTCATAAGCATCCTTCAAAGAAAAAGAGTAGAGGCAGGACCGTACCCTGAATGGTCGGTAATCATTAAAATAAGCAAATACTCAGAACCGATGGACAGCGGCTCATCGATTGATTGACATCTTTAGTGAAAGGGAGGTGAGTCTGTGTTTGTGTTTGTGTTTGTGTTTGTGTGTGAGGATGCGAGCACACGCCTGCAAGTCTTGTTTTGTACATATGGTGTGTGATTTTACTCACTTTGAGACTCACTTCTTTGCCTTTCTTAATGTTTGAAGTCAGGAAACAACCCAGGTAGGACATGTGTTTAGCTCTAGAGGTTTACTTCACTTGTATTTTAGTTACCTTTAAAAAAAAATCACAGTTGTGCCGAGGATGGAGACACACACCTCGTAGCACTTGGGAGCAGAGGTAGTTGGAGCTCTGCGTTCAGCTGATCTACGTAGTAACTTACATTCTAGCCAGGGCCACATAGCAGGATCCTGTGTCCAAAAAAAAATAAAAAAATAAAAAAAAAAAAGGTAGCTGCATTTACAGTTTCGATTTCTTGGTGCCAACCTGTGAATCGCTCCTGGGCTGGAATTCCTGTCCTGGATGTAGTAGCTCATCCTGCATGTGCTAGAAGCGCTCCACAGTTGCCCTTCTGTTTGGGTGCCTGTGGTAGCCCTGCACCTTTCCTGACCCACAAAGACATCAGTGATAAATCATCTGCGTTCTCCAGGATTGTTTGCGCATCTTCACTGAGCCCCGGCCCTTGAATCTTCCCGTGGATTGACGGTTTTCTGACCTCTGAAACTATTAGACTCAGGGCCGCTACATGGACCCCACAGGTAATCTGTGTCCAGAGCCGAGGTTTAATGCCGTGTTGAAGAAGAACGAGGTGACGCTCCTGCGGGCAGCTCCGCCTGCAGCACCGTGTAGCTGAGCATTTCTAAACGGCCCAGCAGTGCAGTCTCAGGCGTGCCGGGGCCCCAGTGTCACAGCTGTAGACTTGTCCCAGACCAAACCTGTCTTTGCATGTAGGGATCAACATCTCTGGGGAATGTGCCTGAAATCTCTCTGTCCCATCGCTGTCCACATCTACACATGGTGCACAGGTCGGCTCTGCTTCTCAGTTCTGTTGCTGACAAGCCAGAGGCTTGGCCTGTCCCTCCTGTCTTTTTCACACCTTTTGTTTTTCTCCTCTGAGACTTGCACGGATACTACTCTGGCTGCAGACCCTGCCTGCACGCTGCCTTTCCCCATGAGTTCTGACCTCTTCTCCGCTATCATACCAGCAACAGGGAGCTACACACCGGACCTCTTTCTGACCCCCAGTCCCTGCCCCTGCACTCTCTTGTGTGCCTGCCCCAACCCCCTCCATCTGCTCTTTAAGACTCTGCTTGTGTTACCTTCTGAGCAGCCTGCCTTAGCCACCCCAGGAGGAAACTAAGCTGCCGCCATCTAGGCTTGGCCTTCACAGGCGACAGGTGGTTCCTTAGGACTTGCTGGCCACCGGTCTAGCCTTGCTGAAAGACCTCCATCTCAGAGGAGGTGGACACTGTTCCTGAGGAGGACATTCAGAGTTGGCCTCCAGCTTACACGTGCATACAGGCATGCACATGCACACCCACAGACCCTGAACGCGTCTAAGATTAAAAATCACACTGCACAATTTGTTGGGTTATATATGTGTTTGTAATATACATGTGTGTGTGTGTGTGTGTGTGTGTGTGTGTGTGTGTGTATATATATATATATATATATATATATGCAAGTATCGGTAAGTAATTTTTAATTAATGTATATGTCACCGAGAAGATTGGGGTGTGAGTTTAGAGCCCAAATTATATGGGAATTGTTATCTTGATGGGCAAATAGAATCAATTAACACTCCTCCCTTGCTAAGCTGCTGTGAATGAATATGGATTACTCAGTGTTGGGAAAGGCCTTGGTGAAGGAAGACTTACCTTTGACCTCCCCCGTGATACATATTTTTCTCCCTCGTCCTGTTTATCTGTTTACAATTATCTTGCTATGTATATTCCTATAGCATCGACTAAGGCAAGTCACCAGTAACGGAGTAGATTAAAGAGTGATAAATAAATAAGGAACTAGCTGCTTTCAGCTGCTGGTTCTTCCCCGGTGACATCAGCAAACCCAATGAGAGATCAGGAAACTACACATACTGGCACCCTTCCCCTCTCCAGTGTTGCTGCTAGTACATAGAAGAGGACACTCCTCCCACTTGGCCTCAGAGCCCCGCCCCTCCCACCCACAGGACCTCCGATGGAGTGAAAGCCACTCAAAGCAGCCAGCAGCTGTTCCTCCTTCCAGCTGTGAGCCAAAGCAAAGACAAAGAAAGAGCCACTGTGTTTTCTGGGGTTGTTTGTTTAAATTTTGTTTTGTTTGTTTTTACTATTAAAGCCCCTCCCACCTCTGCAGAAAACTGTAATCCTAAGTAATCATTAACTGGTCTATATTTCAGTATCTCCAAGAGATACACGGTACTAATTAATCTGTCTTTGTGATTATGGGTTTTTACCTTATTCTTGGTTTTCAAGACAACAGGATACTTTTGAAATCCATTTTTCTTTCTCCATGATTCAGGCTACAGTTAACACTTGTACTTGAAAGCTATTATTGGGACCAGTCATTGTCAAAGTGTGTGTGCGCTTTGGAACAACTTGGAATAGGCTTCTTGTCAATCAGGCATTTTTGTCTCCAGGTTGTCTGCCTGTATGTGATCAGTCCCAGTTGATAGTCATTAAACGAACTCTCAGCTTCAGCCACCACAGGTGGCTTTAAACAGTAGGCTTCCTCCAAGTCATTTCATTCCTGCCTTGATTTTGTGTGTTCCTTCTCATTGTTTCTTCAGATCTTCCTTTTATCTTCCACTGTATGTTGCTTTATAAGCTAATTGAGACCATGTATATGAATACCCACATTCATGTACACATATGGCTGTGTCACGTGTGTATGCACACATTTTCATACATACAAGCTTATATGTTTGAATGTAAGATAGATACATGCGGTGCAGGGTAGTTTTATGCCGCCACAACATAGAATTATCTGAAAGAAGGGAACCTCTGAGAGAATGCCTCCGTTTAGAAAGTGCCAGCACTAGGGCATTTTCTTAATTGTTAATTGATGGGGGAAGACCCTGCTATTTGTGGGTGTGCCATCTCTAGGCTGGTGGCCCTGGGTTCTACAAGAAAGCAGGCTGGACAAGCCAGTAAGCAGAACCCCTCTATGGCCTCTGCATCAGCTCCTGCCTTCAGGTTCCTGCCCTGTTTGAGGTTTGGGCCTGACCTCTTTTCAGTGATGGACTAAGCTGTAAAAATGTAAACTAAATAAACCCTTTTCTTCCCAATTTGCTTTTGGTCCTAGTATTTCATTGCAGCAATAGAAAACCCTAACTAGGACACGTACAATTTGTATTTTTGTAAATAAAGTAATGAGGAATGCCAAGTCCGTGTTTCTCTTGTTCAGAGAGTATTTTAAGTGGGTCTGCTTTTTGAAATGTCTTATAGACATTGGTGCACCAAATGTGAGTTATTAACAAAATATTAGGCAGTATATGTTGTTTTATAATAGCTTCTTTTCTCTGCATTTTAAGTGCAGTAGATAGAATAATGATCTTTAATTAAGTAACAATAAAAAGAAAAACCTTGTTTTAAGCAATACCATTAGAGATAATTACTGTCAGCCATTGTTCTCTTCTCAAGGGGTCAAAACCCAGACAGAGTCTCAAAACACACACACATACACCACACACACATTGCAATGGAAAGTGTCTGATTATTTTTACTGCTTATTTTGGCCTCTTTCTTAGCTCTGAGCTTTAAATTAAGCTTGAGATAATGACTGTAAAAGGGATTTATGAAGTATAAACATGCCATCCAAACAGGGTCAAAGGTATCCCAGCTTCTCTGGTATGCTGTTGGGTTAAATGAATTGGCCGTGAAATGCAACAAAATCTCTCAGTTTAGAAACATAATTCATGTGATAATAAATGAGAGAATGCTTCCGTATGGTTTTATAGATGGGTAAAATTATAACTGGAAACTGTTGTCCAGGCTTGGGAGTTGGTTTCATCCAGAGTGCTCTGGGCTGGTTATGTGTCTTTCTAGTCCTTGTTGACCTCTAGGGAGCAACTAATTAGGCTTGGTATTGTCTTGGGTTCACCACTCTTCTGCTTAGAATAACTTCCTAGTTTCTCAGCCTCACTTGGTCTTTCCTATCAAAGAAGCACATTATTGTGGAACTGCTCCCACATCGCTGGATAGCGCCTGGATGTTAGGCAGGGAGAACAGTAAGGTCACAACAGCCTCTCAGTAAAGAAGCGTAGTATGGCGTAATGACCGTGAACACTTGTCATATGAAAGCATGTTTGAGGATCTTTTGTTTGAACAAGGTTGGGCTTACTTTTTTGTTTGCTATGTGGTTTGAAAGATCTTATAGGCAATGATGTTGGAGAATTAGAGTATTCTACAGAGACAATAGAATATTTTTAAACTTTTTTTTATGTGCATTGGTGTTTTTTCTGCATGTCTGTCTGTGTGAGGGTGTCAGGTCTTGGAGTTATAGACAATAGTGAGTTGCCGTGTGGATGCTGGGCATTGAACCTGGGTCCTCTGGAAGAGCAGTCAGTTCTCCTAACCACTCAGCCATCTCTCCAGCATCGAGACAATAGAATATTTCTCTAGTAGTCTAATTGATTAATTGCCAGCCCTGGGAAAGGAAAAGGCCTCCATGGTCTCACTTCTTCATTGATACAAAAAAGACTCTTACTCCTTTTGTTCAGTCATTCGTGTACTCTCGGATCCTCTTTTCTCTTTTTTCTTTCTTTAAACAGAATGTCATATATCCTAGACTGGCCTCAAAATCACTGTGTATCTGAGGATGACACTGAACTTCTGATGATCTTGCCTCTACCTCCTGAGTGCTAAAATTAAAGGCATGGCTCTCTATGCCCATTTTATGAGGTGGTAGGGTTCGACTTGGGGGACCCTACGAGTTAAGCAGTCTACCAGCCGTTGCTACATGCTAGCCCTGACAGTTTAACAAAGGCTCACTCACTCTCTGACCCCCTTAAACTCTGGGTGTGTGTGTGGGGGGGAGTCGTTGTTTGTATTTTTGGGTTTTTTGTTTGTTTGTTTGTTTGTTTGTTTTGCTAATAGCAAAGGAATTTATTTTCACGTATTTCTGAGAAACAATTTTATTTTGTCTTATTTTCTTGGGATGACTTGTTCTTAAAGTCTACTGCAATATAATATTTACATTATGTTTAAATTTAGTAAGTAACCCAAATGAACAAATACATGTTGCTTTTGGTGTGTTTTGAAAGGTAGCTTTAGGAAACTTTGTTTGGAACCCTGTTCTGTTGAAGAGATTTTATAA
>NW_026585895.1:22983544-23002943 GCF_907164565.1 Psammomys obesus
TGCTTTGCTTTGCTTTGCTTTGCTTTGCTTTGCTTTGCTTTGCTTTGTTGGGTTTTTGACCAATGTTTCTTTGTGCCGTAGGATGTCCTAGACTCACTTTGTTTGTAGACCAGGCTGGCCTACAAAGACCACAGAGACCCTCCTGCTTCTGCCACCCGAGTGCTGGGATTAAAGGTGTGTGCCACCACGCCTGGCCCGAATGGAGTTTTTAAGGATGTAACTCTCCTGAAGCGTCTTCCCCAAGAGTAAGTAAAAAGACA
This sequence comes from Psammomys obesus, assembly GCF_907164565.1. Lineage (NCBI taxonomy): Eukaryota > Metazoa > Chordata > Mammalia > Rodentia > Muridae > Psammomys > Psammomys obesus. The sequence continues at coordinate 22,983,805 of NW_026585895.1, forward strand.
CAGCACATGATTTGAAGTTAGCTTAGAAGCAGAGTACCCGACTACAGGCCGTGGACCTGCCCACTCCTTCAAGGGTAAGATAGAAACAAACCCAGAGCGCCAAACTAAGTGTTCAAGCTTCTTAAGTGGAAGTGAGATTATGTTACGTGGCATAGGAATCGATGTCCCCGCCTTCAAGTCCCTTCATTTTCTTGGAAGTGGGTAGTTTCAGTTCCCTTTGGAGGAGCTTGTCACAGCAGTAGTAGCCTGCCTTGTGGGCAAACCCTTCCTGCCTTTAAATGCTGAGCGTTTGCTTTCCCTCCACCTCCCGTATCCCAGCTGCTCTCCATACACCAGTCATGGGGTGGAAGTGTCTACTGAGCCCTGCTTCTCTGAGCTGCTGCTGTCTTGTATCTGTCTGCTAGGACCCAGAGCCTGACTGTGCTGTAGGGCGTTTAGCTTGGCACCGGGGCTCCACAGTAAGTAGGAGCAGGGTCCTCTTTTTGCTCCTGCTGGAATTACCATGTGACTTTGAACAAGTTTTCCAGAAGCTCAGTCTCTGTTTCAGTAAGATAGGGAAAGAATGCTAATGTTCTAATTTATGTTTCACTACTGTATGTGTCCTAGCTGCCATGGAGACCACCGGCCTCATGACACGCATAAGCTGGATGTTTCTGTAAAAATTATTGATGCTGTTTTACTTTAAGAGAGCTGTCAGGTCTGATTTTTAGCATCTAACTCTTCATCAGGCATTGTGCCAAATGGTAATACTGTTTCTGTTGCTGCTAGGCTCACCAGGCAGAGAGTGCTTCTGGATCCCATTTGGAATCTCAGAAATATTATAAGTGAGATAAGAAAATAAGATTAAAATGTTGTCTAAATAGAGAAACCCAGTACGGAAGTCTATCAATAGAACACTTACTACATGAAAGCTTATTTGAGGAGCTTGTGTTTGGGCCATGGTAGCTGACATTGGCCCACTTGTATTGTAATCCTGGGTTTTCTGTTGTGTTCTGGCTGGCATCTACACTAACTGCTCACATAGCAGGCACTGAATAATTATCAAATGATTTACTTCAGACATATTTTGCCATTTCCATACACTTCTCAGAAAACTAAAACTTGATGTCTTCCTTTCGAAATAGCTTTCATTTTTGTAGAAAACTTCATCGTTTCCAGTTATTAGAGTCATAGGTTAAAGTGCTCATCAGTGTCACAGCTACAGGAGGGCATGAGGAAATGCGTCTCTTGGCTCCTGCCTTTGGCTATAGCCAACCTAGAAGAATTCAGAAAGATCAATGCGCACGAGCCAACCTAGAAGAATTCAGAAAGATCAATGCGCGCGCGCGCACACACACACACACACACACACACACACACCACACCACACACACACAATTCCTGCAGGGTGGATTTGTTTTCGTTGGTTGGGACACCTGCTGCTGTGTCCCCAGTGTCTACTTACCACTCACCTGTTTTTACCTCACTAGCCACTGTGAGGACTATAAGATAATAGTTCTGTAATTTAAATATCAGATGGAATCAACATATTGATTTCACATTGACCTTTTAAAAATATATAACCTTCAAAATTTTTTTAATTACTAAAGCCATTGTCTTAGTTCCAAGGTGTTTGGATTCCCAATTAATTACCTTTATCAAAGTTTTATCATGCAGTAATCAGAAGTGACTGATAGTATCCACAGAAGATATAGATGCAGGTTTGCCCAGCAGGTGATAGGATAGAAGATTATATATGCAGTTTTAAAACATATATTGGCTGGTCCTTTGGTGGTGTTTTAAACATCATCCTAGTTTCACTGAAGTTCAGTTTCTTATAGCTCATGTTCTAGAGTTTTGAAAGATACACCATATAATATTCTGAATTGTTAACACATTTGAGGAGATACGTTGTGATCTCAGTTATTGGGTGAATGATTTTTAGGTTTTAGTAAGGGGTTTTCTGTAATTACTCCACTAATGGCAGAGCAAATTTTACCGAATAGTACTTGACAGTGTCTCAAAAGAAGCTATCTCCTGTCGTCCTTGCTCCCGTTCTCTCCACTGTCAAGTTTTGTTCCAGGTGACTCAGCACAGAGGTCAGAGCTTCCCATAGGAGCAGGAATGCACATTAATAACTGTGTGTGGGCCAGAACCACTGTTCTTAGTTAGAACCAGTGATCCGGTGGGCTTCCTATCATAACAGAACTTGAGGGACTGTTGCTGTGGTTCAGGTTCCGGATGCAGACCTAAGGCGAAGCCATGGCTATCATTTGTCTATGGCGAGACTGCAAAATGTGGTCCCAGGCTAACAAAGCCAGTTTCTCCTTACAGTGTAAATTTAACCTTTTCTCCCTCTGTAATGATATTCAGAGAATTTTGGAAATGCAGAGCAACTATTTTAGAAGGTCCTTTGATGGGCACACTGATTTCTGCTTTAGGAATGCTCACTGGAAATCTGATTCTGTATAAAAAGGAATTCTTGGCGCCCAACTTTCCCCCTCGGATAATTTGGAGTGAACATTTTTCACCCAGCTGTCAGTAGTCGTCTTCCTGGAATGGCCTGGTATTGTGGTTTGGTCCCCAAGGAAGTATTTATGGTAGGTTCCAAACTAAAGAAATTAGTATGTGTCTGCTGCTTCCTGAAAAGGTGAAACTTCCAAGTTAAGTTTTCAGAAAACTAAAATATTCATAGGAATGTTAGTTCATACATGGATTCTTTTAAGAGATTAGAAGTAAAAGTCTCACATTAAGCCTTAGAGACGTGAAATACTATTCAGTGGACCTCAGTGACCGCTTAATAGTACGTCATTCCAGAAATCATGAGCCTTGTGCATTCTCAGGCTGGTCTCACTGCACATGCTCTTTCTCCCCCTTTGTAAAATGTTCTCTTTGTTCTTGATCAGAAACTCGCTCTTATAAAATTGTAAGGTTACTAGCTCTCTTACTGGGCGGGGCGGGGCGGGGGGGTGTGTGCATCTGTGTTTGCATCTGTGAGTAGGTGGGTGTGCACTTGAGAACTAACAGGAGTGAAAGCCAGTTGAAGGGCAGAGTGAGGCATTGTCTTAACATGGACATGTACAAGTGATGGAGTGAGTAACAATTTTCTCAGAATAGAGCTGTGTTGAATACATATGTATTTTTTTTTTTTTTTACTTCCTATTATAACCAGACTTTTCTCTTGCTATTAAATATCCTTTGAAAGCCTATGGTGATTTTATCTGAGTGGGCACTACAGAGTTATTCATGATTTCTACATACTCGGGTTATTTCCAGCTTTGTATCATACTTAATGACGCTGCAGCAAATGCATCTCTGTGGTCCCAGCCCTGCAGCCACTTCCTTCTTCCTGGCATCCACTGCCCCTGCAGCCTGGGAAGGTATCCAGGGCCCAGCTCAATCAGCCTGAAACTGAAGCTGGCTCCAGGGGTCAGCTGCAGAGGCAAGACTCCCCCTTAACAAGCTCAAAGGGTCAAGGGAACCCTGTCTTCCCTGTGATGTGGGAGTTAAGAGTCTACAAAGAAGGCAGAACTGAAGAGAGGAAGCATAAGTCTCATTACCCCACCACAGAAAGAGACATGCTAATTAGGTATTACCTGAGGACACTTCCCCTGTTCTTAGGGACATCTAGCAAGGACTGAGCCTAATTAGAGAGGAGTAAGGCATCTGAGCCTCGCTACCATCTGCTTTCTGTTGTAAATTGAACCAGCAAGGTACACTGAAATGGCCATAGAATTTTACCCCACATTTGATTTCCCTTTTACTTCATGTCTCACCGTGGATAAGTCACTGTAAAGCAATGTCTAACCTAGTCATGTGTTTTCAAACATCTACAACTAAATTACTTGCTGTACATTTCTAGCCATACTGAATTCAACCCAGATTCTCGGAAAGTTAAGTTCCATGAGCTTGGCAAGTCATTGCTCACATCATTGGCCTGTCCAGCACTGACCAGTAAGTCTTATTTCATAATCTCCATGCTTTATCTTAAAATCTGGTAAAATTGCCTATGAGATCAAGAGACAGTAACTTGTTTCTAAAAGACTAATTGGGGTTGCTTGGATTCTGAGTAACCTTAATTACTGTCAGTTATGATATTTATCCCAAATATCTGAATCTTTCTCAGAGAGAGAGAGAGAGCGGGGATACTGCTAATGAGTGGCATGATCCCCAAAACCCCAGTGGCAGGGTAATGTTCAGAGAGATATGTCCCTGTAGCAGAATCGATAGTAGCACATGTAGTAAGCAGAGAAAGAAAATATACGCCGCAAAGTAAGGAAGTCCAACCAGAAAGACGGTTGAGAAAGGCATTTTTGAGGCACCAATTGACTCTTTAAATGCTCAGTCCAGTCTCCTCTTAAGCAGTCTGTTAGCATTACAGCAGAATACAGTGTATATTGCAACTCAACACATGCGCGCGCGCACACACACACACACACACACACACACATACACATGCACTCCCCCCCCACGTTTCCCCCTGAAGCCTCATTCACTCTGTATGCTCACACCAGAGTCCCTAAGAGCATTTCAGAAGGGAAAATCAACCATTTGTAAAGATTTTTTTTTTTTTGCAGTGTCATTTTGTCTCCGTATTACACCCTTTTAGTCATTTTGTCTCCCTATTACACCCTAACCTAGAGATCTTTGCAGCAGCATACATATATACATCTATACAGACAGACATATCCCCCCACCAACCACCACCGTCCACCACCCCTCTCACTGGAATCAGGACCTAAAAACTGTTTGTTTCCATGCCTTACTCTTGTGCATCTTTCTATCCTGATGGATTGCATCTCCTCGGCTGTGCTCTGGCCACTGCTGATGCCTCGAACGTTTGAGCCTCCTGTGACTTCTCACACTGCTTCCTAGGGGGCCTCTTCCTGTCTTCTTTTTCCCTGAAGTATCCTAGGGTCAGCTGCTGCTGTGTGTCTGCTGTAACCATAGGGCTCCTCAGGGAGCTGAGACCACAGTGTGGGTCTCCTGGGAGTGTGCTTTGAGAAATTCTTCCCTCAGCTACGTTAATCTCATATTTACCCTGAGAACATGAGCTCAGTGGTGACCCTTGTTAAAGCTGCCTTTGGGTTTATACGGGATAAGACATGTATTCAAATGATCAGCTCACTGTTTTAGACTATTTTGACCGGTATTCTTTGAATAGTATATATATGCAGTAATACATTACAGCAAAGGAAATGCTGTGTTCTTATAGTTTGTCTCAAAAGCAATATATGTTTATGATGTATTAGAAGAATACAAAGAGGAAGCTGAAAAATCAAAAGGAATCTTGTTACTAATGAACTAGCCTCTCTTTTTTGGGTTGATACTCAATCCTTTATATTTCGTTAACAGGTGATTCGTTTGGAGCTCTAAAGGACAGTGTGTCACGTTTCCCCAGAGTATCTGTTCATATCTATGGGTGAGGGTGACTGACGCACCAGAATCTAAAACTGAGGAAGAACAGAGACTCAGGCGCAATTAATGTTAAAATATAAATACTTCTTTAAAATATATTTTTCTGTATTAATAAAATCATATAACCTAAAAACTAACCTAGCTTTCAATAGCTATAACTGACTATAGGTTACTTCAATCACGAAGGCTGTTGTACATGTGTAAATATGGAGACATTGTTTAAAAATTGCATCTCTTGTATATATTTAAAATAAATGGCCGCTGGACTTCTCTATATTCAGCTTGCTATCTGGAATCTTTCACTGAAAACTTTTGAAAAATCACCCCACAGTGTGTAATAAATGCACCATTGTGTCCCAGATCCTGGAATTGTAGCAAAAAGTAATATATAAATGCTGTTCCCAGAACTTGTAGCTCACCCCACGTGGCTTTAAAGTAAATGCCCAGCTTTGCCATGTTTGTTTTCAGCTACATCAAAAGCACAAGGAGAATTAACATCTAAATTCTTGTTGTCAGAACACCAAAGGAATTAGAGCTTGAAGTATTTACACTTTCCTGGAAGTTTTTACTAAACAATATTAAAGTGACTTGGTAATCACTTTATAATCCTTTGGAGATTGTGAGAAAAGAGGTGTGTTAAAAGTCAAGAGAGAGCAGGGAGATGACCACTGACCTGGACAGCCTACAGTCTGCACAAGCCAGCATCTTGGCTTTTCTTTTTTTTTTGAACCATTTTCCATCTAGGGTGTGAGAAAAGGGTTGTGATCTGATGGGAAGGCTTGGGCAAATCCTGGCTGTCTGTGCAACCGCTTGGGGCTGGCTGGCATGCTGATTTTGCTGGCTGGTGTCTGTAGCTCTCAGGTGATAAGAAGATGATGATAATGCCTGCCATGAAGATTAAGTGGGATAACGTGGGTCAAGTTCATGGACAGCGCCCACCCAGCACAATCAGGGAATATAACACATGCTGTTTTCTTTTCCTCCCCTCTTTGGACAGTGAATGCTCATCTGGTTATCTTGTATACTTACCTTTTCCTCTCTGCCTTATTACCATTGCTTTTCTTTCTGGTTTAACTCTTTAAGTTAAAAAAAAAAATAATAAATCAACTGCCGTTTGTTAAGCACCTGACATTTAAAAGGCATTGTGATAGATAGTAGATGAATTTTTAAAATGCATATGACAGTTTCTATCCCTAACAAGACTAAAATATATTTGAGAGGAAAAGAATGGATGGGTAGAAGGATGGACAGGAGGATGGATGGATGGATGGCATAAGATTTTTTCTGATAGGCAGAGATAGCAGATTTGTTTGCATTTTCCTTTAGAGTATATTTAAATAGGTAGTTGACTATAATGTAACTTTCTAGAATCAAGCATATAAAGTTGAATGCTCTCTATTGTATTTCTATGTTTTGTTACAGTTATTACAGTAACAGAAGAATTCAAAGTCACATGATCCACAAGCTCCAACTTTCCCAGTTGTCTCGTCCCATGGTCTCTCATGGAATAATTTTTTATTTCATGAATATTTATTTTAAAAGTTCTCTTTAATTCATGATATACATACAGTAAGAACTACCTGACATTTTGTGTGTGTGTGTGTGTGTGTGTATAGTTTTACTTTCTATAATTGTTTTCTCCTGTAATAATTTCTGTATTTTTTTGCATTTTCCATTAAAAAAAAAAAGATTGTCAGTTCTTGCTGGTTGCAGATACTGAGGCATTTGAAGAACACTCATAACTGACAGGGTAGACTGACCGCTGTCCACACAGCTCTTAACTCTACAGCTGTTAGGTGCCAGGTGAGGCATTGCTCCTGGGGCCCTGTGGAAACTGGGGAAGCCAGCCTTCCTGAGTAAGGTGAGGTTCAGGCCAGCAGAGCCTCCTCTTCCGAGCCCTGTACCTGAGGTGCTGGCTTCTCCTCTGCAGGATGCCTTTTTCTGGTTTGCAAGAAAGGCACATTAAGGACCAATGGTTGCACAGGTTGCTCCCCTAGTGTCGTATGTTCAGATGAGAAATTGGTGACAAACAGAAATCTCAGATCTACAAGGCTGGCTAGCTTCAGATTTAGATAGTAAATATGTTTTTTCCCCAATGTTTTGGTTTCTTTTCTCTTAACTCTTTTCTTTAAAAAAAAAAAAAATTAGTAACTGTGTATGTGTGTCGATTTAGATAGTAAATATGTTTTTCCCCAATATTTTGGTTTCTTTTCTCTTAACTCTTTTCTTTAAAAAAAAAAAAAAATTAGTAACTGTGTGTGTGTGTCAGTCATGGCAGACTTTTAGACAGGACAGCTTGTGGCCATCAGCACACTCCCTTCACCAAGTGTGAATTAAACTCAGGTAATCAGGCCTAGGGCCAGGCAGGCAGCCCTACCTGCCGAGCCATCTGTAGCAGCCAATTGTGGGCTTTCTTACAAATGTGCCATTCTGACATGAGAACTTGCATCATATGTGCTGGTCATGTACAACACACGTGCCGTAAAGATTATACAGGAAAGTTGTAAATTTTAGTGTGTGACTCTTAAAGCCTCAAGGGTTGGGGGTGACCAAGAAAGAACTAGTGAATGCACACTATGTAGCCTAAATAATGAGAGTAAATACAGACCCTTACCCAGTAACCTGAAAGGAAGCACTGCTAGGGCATTTTAGGCAGATCTTGCTATTTGGATGTTTTCAAAGATCAATTCGCCCTCAACATTAAAAGCAAACATAACAAGTGTAGAAGTTGAATTATGTTTGTGACTCTTGCCCACTTTAAAGCAACCTAAGATAGTAGCAAGCTCACTTTCACTGTGATTTAAGTAGGGCTAAGCTGCTGGCTGCCACGGTAAGAAAAATGTTAAAGCAGGGAAGAGGCAGTAGCCCAGAAAACATCTGCATCTGCACAGATAGCAGCAGCCAGCACCCGCATGTGGCTCTTCAGTGTGGGGATGTGGCCGGTCCAAGTAGAGATGCCTTGGTAAGACACACACCGGATCTCAAATGCTTGTGGGAAATGTTACCCTGCTTGCTGCCATTTTATATCCACTACAGCTTGCAGCGGGGGTATTTTGGATATACTGGGTTAAGGAAACAATTATTAAAATTAATTTATGTTTTTTTTATTTTAAATGTGGCTACTAGGAAATTTTAAATTATATATATATGGTTGCAGCTGTGGTTCTAGTTCTATTGGAGAACAGTGATCTAGGTTTGTAAGGAGTGTAGACAGTTTATTAACAATGTATCACTGAATATCAGAGTTTCTGTTTTATTTTTGTTTGTTTGGATGGTTGGTTTTTGTTTTGTTTCTTAGTGTTGGCTGTCTCCTCGCTGAAACTGAAACAAGACATACAGTGTCACCAGTGACATGTTTTTTCCCATTTCTTGGCTATTCTGTGCCTTACCAGTATTAGACACCTTACAGCTTCTCCAGACAGTATTTGCAGCAGTCGCTTGCACATATTTGTAATGCTTTTCTTAGGCAGAGTGATTAAAGCTTTTGCTCCATGTGGGCAGGTTGACTCCTGAAGGCCCAGTGGTTTCTAGCTGAATCATATGATCATTTTGCTGTTTTGCCTTCTGCCTAAAGACTTTTTTTTTTTTTTTTTGTAATTAATGCTTCTTTGCCAGTTGGCTAAACAGTATGTTGTCTCTGTTTTAAAAGAAAATTCAGTTAAATGCTCTACTGTGACAGGAGCTGCTCAGCATAAGATAGTGGAAGAGTGTAGCTTGCTCTGACCCTTCCTGGATAAAGATTAAATTCACTTGTAGTCCTTCCAGAAATACATCAGGCTCAGCAATCACTCCAAGTTACACTTCTAATGAATGGCTGGTGCTCCTTGTCAGCCACAGAAACAGAAGAAATAATAATTTAAAATGCATAGAATCCTAGCAGGGTGAATCTTGTGGGAACCAATCCACAGATATGACCTAGAAACTATATCACATGTAGTGTGAGAAGCACATAACGATGATCCTGAGGGAAAGAGTCCCTCTCAACTGGGAAGTTTTTAATTGGCACGGCTACTTGGGATATAGTTACATCAGGATTGCACATCCAATTAGCCAGGAGTTTCCAAAATTCTTCCCTGTACTTTCTGAAGTTGAGAAGAACACAGGAAAAGGACCTCAGAACACACTTGAGCCCTTCTTTGGGTCCAGCAAGAGTAGTGGGAGTTTACGCCAAGAAATTGATGCGTCGCTGTAGTCTCTGGCATGCCACTGTTTTTCTCACAGTCATTTGAACAAGCCCCCTTGGAACTTGCTGTCCTATAATTGTCATCTCTGGGTTGGCTGTGTCACCATGACAATAACGGCAGCTCGGCCAGTGGACAGCTTGGATGCTCCCAGAACCTGTTTCGCTGCTTTTCTTCTCCTGAGTAGAATTTGATGGTGCTGAAGTTACTATAGCTCTGCATTTTAAAAAGATGGTTCATGGCTCTCATAATAAACTACACTTAAGGAAACACTTCTCCCCAACAAAACAAAACAAAAAACAACTTATACATTCTCTCTCTCCCTCTCCCTCTCTCTCTCCCTCTCACCTCTCTCTTTGCCTTTTCAAGCAATAGGTAGGTCAGTCAGACAACCATTTAGCCTGGAGTAATTGCCTCTCTGCTGTGCTTATAGGTGTAAATCATATCGCTCAGGTTAGAAGACCAGTCCTCTTTCTGTGTTGTGAAGACTGGGTGGGGTAGTTTTTAATACTCATTATCTTGCTCTTGTATGGAGAGCGAAAGGATCTTAGCCTCTTTTTTTCTGGGATAAATATCTTTTTTTTCCCCTTCCATTTCAGTATAAATCTTAGCTGTATATCACATAGCATTCAGTGTTTTACTCAAAGACTGTTATTGAAATGGTCCCCCCCCCCATAATCTCTTCAAGTCTCTGCTTGTTTTCATATAAAATTAAACCTCCAGACCCTGGAACAGTGTGACTAAAGGATCGGATGTTGAGCTTTCATTCTCTCCCAAGGACAGGGTTATGTTACATGATTTCCTTGGCTGGTGCTTTTCATGGCACGAGTCCCGTCTTGGTCCTAGTAATGGTCTGTTCTGTTTTAGCTAACCGTTTCCTCAACACACATTGTCACTCAAGTTTGGCAGCTAAGTAAACTCCAGGAGGAGCCTGACACAAACCCATTCTTCCCACTGAGGGTTTATGAGGCGGTGTGATTCCTCTGCCTGACTCGTTTCCGCTGCAGGGAAGTGGGACGATGCAGTGTGTTGGTATATTTCCCTGGGCATTGCTGTTTCCTCCGGAGCACAGGATCAGCACAGTACCTGGTGTGCTGGCTGCCAGAGGTACAGACAAGATTCCACGTGGAAACCCTCCAACGGTGCACTGTGACAGCTGTCTCAGAGGTCATCACTAGCACTTGGCATAGCTCCTTCCTGACTCTTCGTCTAAATGCCTACATATTCAATATAAACTCAGCACAAATACAGACCTCTCATTGCCCATCGGTTTACTCGGTGTTTTTGCTGTGGTGCTAAAATATGTAATACAAACTCTCCTTATAGAGTGTTACATCAGAGAAGTAGAACTCTCTGGACACTGTAGATGAATGCTCTGTGGGTAATAACTCAGTATGTCCTCATTAAAAAACAGGGATATTCCGAGAATTGAGTTCTCAAACTGGTCACTTTCAAATGTATGTACAGGTGTGGACATCTTGGGACACAGCATGTGGTTCTAGGTTTGATATCTTTTAATCAGATCACCCTGCCTCCGTGGTCTTTATCAAGTGTCCAGGCAGGAAAGTCTGGTAGCTTCGTCTCTCTGAGGTGCTTGTTGGTTTTAGAAAGTCTTTGTTGTCACTTATTAGCTGCTGAATTCATGTCGCAGTTGTTTCTGATTCTTCTGTGGTTGAGTGTCTCTTGTATTTTCTTTCTTCAATGAAGGAAGGTTGATCCTTCGTTGAATGAACTGGAAAATTCTCAGTCTTGTCCATTCCCCATGCTTTTCAGTTCTGTCTCACTGCCTCTGTAATGAAATCCTGGGTTTGGGAAGGGTTGGGAGCCGCAGCTAGGCATTGATCTGAAGCTTAAAGGCCGTCCTCTACCTTCCTTTTGAATCCAAGTGTTTTGAGAGGAAACACACCGGACATGGAGCGCTTAATGAGCCCAGTGTAGGCCTGGGTGTTAGGGGGCGATTATCACCTTGTTCTTGGATGTGGTTTGGAACAGCCACTGGCCTGTTGGAAGGTCTCAGGCCAGCCTGGTGGGTCTGGGCAGGTAAAAGAAACCAGTGTTTTGATAAGCTGAGCTCCTAACCGTTGAGTTTGCCAGGAAGGTACTTGATTGCTGTCTAGGAGTCTATCTTGTACTCTACTGCAGTTTTAAGACAGATACCATATTCCTTTCAACAGGATCAGAATGTCTTTGATGTGGAGTTTATGTTATTCAAACGAGGAGAAAGGCCACCTGGTGGGCGGGGGGCAGCTGGGAAAACAGTTCAGTTGATGAAGCACTTGCCTTGCAACCTTAGTGACCTGAATCTGGTCCCCAGAACACACAGGAAGGTGGAAGGGTGTCGTGGTACAATCTTGTAATCCCAGTGCCAGGGAGGCAGAGATAGGAGGAGCCCTGGAGCTCATTGGTCAGCCAGTCTACCCTAATGAGTGAGTTCAAGGCCAGTGACAGACATTGCCTCAGAGAAGTAGATGACTTTCCTGAAAATGACACCCAAGTTTGTCAACCTCCATCCTCCACTGCACACTTAACACACACACATACACACAGAAAACTTTCCAAGAGAAAGTCTACCTACCATGGTTGGCTCCCAATCACATCATTACCCAGCAGCACCTTGGGTTGGCTCTACAAACAACACATTCACCTCTATCTCCAGAGATGTAGAGATGTTACACTTAAACTTTAGGAGACAGATACTTTACACTTGAAAAGAACTGTGTATGTGCGCGCGCACGTGTGTGTGTGTGTATGTGTGTGTGTGTGTGTGTGTGTGTGTGTGTGTGTGTACGTACAGTGTATGTGTATATAGCTGTTCTGTGGTGACAACTCTCAGCTGTCTGCATTCATTGATGCCATGCTTTCAGATTTTCTTACAACGCTAGTACCCCACCATCTCTCTTTTGAAAAGCAGTCATTCCAGGGCCTAAGGGACCTGCTGAGGATCCATGAACTACTTCCCTCATGTTCAAGATACATTTTACTTTCATTTAAATTGTCTCTAATTAGCTGTGCACAGAGTAGCGCATGCTCTCGGGAGGCAGAGGTAGGTGCATCTCTGTGAGTTTGAGGCCAGCCTAGTCTACAGATATAGTCTAGGACAGCCAGGGCTGTTACACAGAGAAACCCTGTCTCAGCAGTGGGGGGTGAGAAACAACCCAAAACTAACTTAACTAACTAACTAACTAACTAACTAAATAGCCTTTAATTCTAGTTTTTATTGTGTACATACATGTAGGTGGTTTAGTTCTTCTATGTCACCTTTCTGTGGCTCCAGCGATGAAACTCAAGTTCATCAGGCTTCAGGCAGCGCCTTTACACACTGAGCTGTCTGGCTGGGCTCTGCTCCTCATGTTCTCTAAGCATAAAGCTTAAACCATGCAGCAGAGGAAGCAGGAAGTGGTGGAGCTGCTGTTCCGCTGTCTCAGCAGGGTGGTGACAGGAAGTACCAGGGGACGCCATTGCTGATAAGTGCCTACCCCAGCCTGGTCTGGAGAGACAGGAAGATGTCAGGCTTTCTGGCTGGATGTCAGGCTTTCTGGCTGCCGTGTGCGTTCTCACCCATGAATTCTTTTGCTTATGGTCTGCTCAGTTCATAAACCATTGTACAGAATTTTATTGAGCTATTTTTTGTTTTGACTTGAAGGTAAGAGTTACGCAAAGTAAATCCTGTCAAGTGTGGTTTTTAAAAGCCTGCCTTTTTCACTCGGCCATGTCTGTAAGTAGCCCTTGCTGTTCTTGACATTAATCCTGCTGATCAGTCTAGGTCACTCTCGAAGCAGGATAATCAGCCCCTGCTCTCAACGGAGCAGGATATTTCAGATTTTTATTTCCGTTTTAACTGTTAGTAAGATAAACAACATGGGGGTGGTGGTGTTGGTTTTTCCGGTAAAGTTTTATGTAATGTCAGAAAAGAACAAACGGAGGCCTGTGTGACCTTGCAGGGAGGAAAGGTCAGAATCACAGAATAAATTTAGTTTGGGGGAAATTTCATTGCACTTATTTTGGTTCCCACTGGCGCCCTGCAGTGACCATGTGGCCCCTCTCATGTCAGTTTGTACCTACCCCGCCAGCCCCCTTACCCAGGGAGTCACCGAGCTTACCCTGAAAACTCTACCAACAGACTCTCCTTGGCTTCCCACGGGAAATGGCCAGGCTATAGTCTCTTCTCCCAGGTCAGTACCTATGAGGCCCTCATCTGTAACTTCCTCTGGAGTAAGGCTCTAGACTATGGAACGTGGTGCCTACTCTTTTGGAAGTGCTTGTAAGATTAATGTATCACCATCCTTATTACTGTGGCTCATCCTGTGAGAACACAAGTCTCGTGGAAGGGTGGCATTGTGGCAGTGTGGCTTGCAGCTGTAGTGGCAGGAGCACAAGGCTCCTTGCTTGTGGCTATGTAGACCAGGAAGCAGAGAGCAGACATGCAGTAGGCCAGACCGTAAGACGTGAAGTCCACCCTAGTGACTCACTTCCTTCAGAGGGGCCTGGTTTCCCGAAGGTTCTTCAGACTTCCGTAAGAGCATCACCAGCTGGGGTCCAAGTCCTCAAACACCGGGGACGTTTCACATTGCAACCACAGCCAGATTAGTTGGGGCATGCAGAGTAATCATCTCCAGACTGAAAGCAGGAACAGTCAAAACAGGCTGTGGCTATTATCTCTCCATTCTTTTCTCCTGAATATTGAATGTCCATTACTTACAGGGCACTGTGTTGAGGCTGCGTGTTCAAAGAGGCAAACAGACAGCCGAAGGGTGCAAGCCTAGTGAGAGCAGAGCTATGCGGGTGTCATGATGGAGTTGGGCATGCTGCTTTTGTGGACGCAGTGCAGAGGCAACAGTTAGCTCATCCTGAAAAGGTCAGGGAAGGCTTGCTGTGAGGAAGTGCTGTTCTACTGAGTCCTACAGAGTTTTGGTGCGCTTATCACGTGAGGCATTGTCTGAACAGAGCAGAAAAAGAAGGCTGGGCAGAGCACGCGCAGAGGCCTGTAAGGAAATGCGCAGTTAAGCCAGAGCTCTGTTTTTCTGTTCGGCCGCCATAACCAAGTGCCCACAAGCTTGGGGGCTTAACACAACAAATGCCCATGACCCTGCAGTTGCGGGAGGCAGGCGTCCAAGTCTGACGCGTCCAGGAGAAGCCTCTCTCATCTTTTCCTAGGTGTGGCGTGTGGCGATTGGCAGCAGTCCTTAGCCCTGCCACCCGAAGCGCCACCCCCCTCTGTGGCCTGCGGCATCACTTGGGCACCCCTGAGTCTTTGGAGGTGGGGGAGCGTTCAAGAGAGAGCTTCTTTGTGTAGCGTTGGCCAGCCTGGGCTCAACTTTATAGACCAGCCTGGCCCCGAACTCACAGAGATCTGACTGCCTCCGCCTCCCAAAGTGCTAGGGTTACAGGTGTACACCCCGGCTACTCCCCTGAATTTTTATGCTACAGTTTTCCTCTTAGAAAGGTGCCAGTCATACTAGACTAGAGCCCCCCCTCTAAGGGCGGTTGTCTTACCTTGATTGCACCCGCAAAGAGGGCGTGCAGAGGGCTTTGACATAGCTTTTGGTGGTGACAGCTTTAACCAACACCTGTGTGTGGAGGAACACTGAGCAGGAGGACCAAGAACATAACTTACTTTTATAATTAGGGTCCATTCCGCCTAAATTTTATCTGGAAAACTTGACACATCCCTAACAGAAAACCCAGGGTTTTTTATTGTGCACAAGCCAAGCCTTTGTCAGGTGATTTTTGCCACTTAAGAACCCATGGATGAATTATTTTTCACTAGTGAGTGTTACTGAGTCGCCATTAGACAAGTATGAATCCTAGTTTGTTAAAGTCATTTAAGAGTGTTCAGACATCTTAGCTACACCATCCCATCTAGCTCTGGGACATTGGTAGATCTGGTAGTATGCCACCAATCACTTGCTGTGGGTCGTAGGTTTGGGGTTTTTAATTTTTTAATGTGTTGCCTAAGGATTGGGCCTCATGGGGTATCCCTACATGCTCTGCTCCGCGCTAACTGAATGCTAGTTTGGTGAGTTGTCTACTTATCCAAGCCAAATCTCACCTTTCCTGATCTCACCGTGTATCTTACAAGCAAATAGTTTCTTTTTATTTAGCGCAAATAAAGCAGCCCTCTCTTTCTCATCGTGTCCCAGATAGAGGCAGCATTTAATGCATGTGGCTGGCTATTGAGGAATCCACAGGTTGTGTGAGTTTGCCAGGGAGACACGAACAAAATTCACTTTAGCCAAGACAGGATGTGGATGACGCAGCAAGGAACCATTGGGTTTACCAAGGTCACTTAGGAAAGTGTCATCAAAAAGCCCACCTGAGCATGGGCGAGGAAACATGGCAAGCTACTCCTGGGGCTCCTGAGGAGGTTGCAGGTCGCTCCACAGTGGTGTCTCCTCACTGCTGCAGTACTTACCGCCTGTGCAGTTTCGTGGGGTGGACTTGTGAGTGCCCTAAGTTTCCCTAGCTTTCTGAATCTCTGGAGGTGCCTCCTCCCTCCAGGAGGGAGTGCTCCCATTTGGAGGAAACAGATGCAGACACACACGTGTGCCTACACACACACAGGTGCTTGATCTTTTCCCAAGTCTCTCTAGTTTTCCTCTTGCGAGGCCTCTCCAGAACTTGGCTTTCGGTCAGCTTTCACTTTCCTAGCTTTTAATTGCTAGCATCTTGGGGCTTTCTGCTGCTGTTGTTGTTCTTTGAAAGAATCTAGCATTTTGCAATCCGTGATCACCTGTCCTGTTACGCAAGGTTTTGCAACATAACTGAGATTGGGGGAATTCTTACTGACTGATCATCCAGTAGATAAGCACTTAACACACACCATGGATACCCACTGCCCCCTCCTCGAAAAGCACAGCCAGAGAGTGAGGCGTAGCACCTTCATTTAGGATGTGGCAATTGCGTGAAGTTTTCCAGGGAGACTGAAGTAATTTTAGAGCATTTGCTTCACTTCAGCTACATTCTTTCAGACAAAGACAATCTCTCTCTGCCTTTCTTAGGGCGTAAGGTTCCGAGCCGTTGCGTCCCTCCTCCTGTGCCTTTGGAATGCTTGCTCATCTTTATCTACAGTATCTAAGGACAGCGTGGTTCAGGGACAAACCTGTGGGTAATCAATATGGAGCCTTATTTATCCCTCCCCTTCAGCTCTGCTCTTGAAGCTGGAACTGTTGTCACAAGTGACCTTTTGAGCTAAGTAAATTTAAAGATGTCGAGCTGCTGGCTGGTGTTCCCTTACTTTCCTGGACCAAGTGTGCCCTTCACTGTGAGGCATTCATACCATAATTCCAAGTTTGTCAGGAGTGAAATACAGAAGATAGATGCTGTTTCCCTCCCCAGCCTCTCTCAGCCTGACTTCCCGAGATGGTGGGGCAGTGGAGAGTTGCTGTCCTACAAAAGGGTGATGTGTGCTTGGTGATCAGCATACTGATGCCATATTTTGTATTGCAGCCAACTTTTGTGTAAGTCCAAGAGACATCCAGTTTGACTCCTATACTTTCAACTTGTGGCAGAGTCAAGAGAAAGGTTGAGATAGTTTTGCATTCTGATTAATCTCTTTCAGAAAGCATGCATGATTTACCCTCTGTCATTCTGTCCTGCTTTGAATGAAGTAGTCACTAACGGCTTTCAGTGCTGGAGTTGTACCATTCAGTTTCTGCAGACTCTGACTGGTGTGTGTCTATGTCTAAGATTTTCTGTTTTGTTTTATTTTTTTTTTTAAGTGTAGCATATTTAGAGGTATTTAAAAAGTGATTGCCTGGACTTCTTCCATGCCACAACTGGCTAATTTTCTTTTTACTACTTTTTTTTTCATGCTAAACTTCTAAATTGCTTTCCTTCCTATGTTTCTATTAGCTATATTAGGTTACAGTTCCACCCCTATCTGTTTCCCAAGACAACACAGTGTGTCTCTTCTATCTCTGACAATCCTCCCTCTTTTTTTTTCTCTCTCTCACCAAATACTTTCACTGGGGAAAAAATTATATTGCCTGCTTATGTTTTCTGTATTCAACCAATACACATTGAGTATTTATATACAATATGTAAAGAAAATGATGCTAAAAAGTAACAAATATAGTGGGGTCTGCTCTTTCTCAATATTTTTCAATATAGGACCATGTTAATATTTTGATAAAAAATAGTCCAGGTTGCTGTCTGTTATTCTTGTTTGGAAAGGGGGTTGAGGAAAAACGCCACTACGAACCAGTCTGTTTTGTCTTCTGTGAGGTAGGTATTACTGGCCATTTATAGGCGAGGCTATCAAGAATGCCACAGAGCTGGTCATTGGCTGTATTAGAACCTGAGGCCACATCTCCATAGTTGTAACTCTGCCTTCTGTCTGCTATAACCAAGTTTTCCTTACGGCAAATGACTGCAAAAGAAACTGTTAAGACAACAGGAAAAAATGTTATACATTGTAGTAGAAGAGGAAAACAGTTTTAAAAGAAAATAATCATCATGGTTTCATCGATCCAGAGATAAAAGACTCCTTTCTACCCGGGAGTGATGGCGCACACCTTTAATCCTAGCTCTTGGGAGGCAGAGGCAGGTGTGTCTCTTGAGTTTGAGGCCAGGCTCATCTACAGAGCAAGTTACAGAACGGCCAGGACTACATAGAAAAACTCTGCCTCGAAAAACCGAAGAGACTGCTTTGTGCAGTCATGTTGTCTTTGCCTTAGGACTTGTGCATCAGCGTGTGAGACTTTGAGGTCAGCTGAATGGCAGGCACTTCGAGAACATCCTTGGTGCCATGTCCAGTGTAAATAGTTTCCCTCTGACATGCTGGTATTTGGGAGCACTAATTTGGGTTCAGGCATCTGTGACTGTGCCCTGGAGAGCCACAAGTACAGTGGCTTGTGACATGGTGTGGTGTACACGAACACTGGTGTGCTGTGTGCTCTTGTGACACTGCCTTAGCTTGGTTGCCAGTTGTGACAGAATCGATTCTAAACTGTAACCATAAATCGGTGTGATAAATCAAAGTCTCTGTAGTACATTTATTTAGAAGAAAGGCTATGTACAGTTTTCACAGAATATAAGCCTCCCACCCCCGCCCACGGGCATCTTTGTTGTTTCCAGCGATGTAGTTCAGCGTTCACTTTTAGTGTCCAAGTATACACTGTGCTTTTGATTCCTAGCCGAGCATGGCATGAACCGTGCTGCTTTTATGTAGGAAAGCTGGTGAGGGTGCTTTTGAGTGTAGTGAGAGTCTGTTCTAAGATCTGGAGGAGAATCACAATTTCATTTGCATCTGAAGGGCACATTTGTCTTGGCGTTGAAAACAAACAAGTGTGTAAGTGTGTGCTTCCTCTTGAGAAAGTGTGCCTTGGCACTTTGTACTAGAGCCTCTGCGGCATCTTCCCAGCAGCTCACCTGCTGAAAGACAGCTTGGGCTAGCTGCCCCAGAGACAGACGGTGTGATGAGGAGCAGAGTTCTGCTGTGTGGCCCAGCCTGGGCAGAAATCACTGACCTCTCCAGTTCAGAAACATGAACTTGAGGCTTTCTTTTCTTTCTTTCTTTCTTTCTTTCTTTCTTTCTTTCTTTCTTTCTTTCTTTCTTTCTTT
>NW_026585895.1:23002953-23030125 GCF_907164565.1 Psammomys obesus
TTTCTTTCTTTCTTTCTTTCTTTCTTTCTTTCTTTCTTTCTTTCTTTTTTTTTTTTTTCCTTCTGAATTCATGATTGAGCTCCTGGCTCTCTGTAGCAGACACCTGGGACTGTTTTTCTCAGAAGTTTAATTGAGCATTTAAATCAGAGAAGCCCTCTGTCTTAAATCTCTGCTGGCCTCCGGAAACCCCCAGCTCTCGTCAGTCATCCAGAGTTAACTTTTAAGCATACAGCAAAATAAATTTTAAAACATGGCTGTCTTTGCTGATCCTAGGTATAAACTTGTTTTTTGTTTTTTTTTTTGTTTGTTTGTTTGTTTGTTTTTTTTTTTTTTTTGGTTTGTTGTTGTTGTTTTATGAATCCTGCTAAAATCTTGCTTTTGCCGTTTAGTTCTACAGTTGAGAAGTCTCCGGCCAAGATCTGTTCCCTTTTTCTGGAAGGTGGGCCACCCTAGGGCCTTCCCACCCCTGATTTCTGTGGTTCTCACATAGGTTTGCATGAAAATATCTGCTGTTTATGGTTCTTCCTGCTCCCCAGAGGCTGTCTTGCTCGACTTGACCTTCCCTCTGTGTTTATGCCTTCTCTGATTAGGATTCTGCAGACAAGATTTTGTATTTTTATTTAGTACTAAGGTGGTTTCGTACTGAAAATTCCTCACATCCCTCAAAGGATTGTCCCCTCTACAGTAGATCTGGCATCTCATACATTTTTCATAGGTCTTGTGTGGTAAAGGTCATCCCAGGGCATGCTATGAATATTGGTGAGTTGCATTCTTGATTTGATCTCTTCTTTCATGCTATGCTTGTCTTTCCTGTGATCGGCTGGCCTTCCGCAGCAGGGCTTCAGTTGTAACTGACCTTCAGGTCTGCAGTTGCTTTTCTTGCCAAGCATTTTCCTTCCGGAAACTCTGGCTCCATGTCCAGCTGTGTAAGGCACAGTTCCCTGTACAGTGTGTATGCGGCCCCTTGCAGCCATATAGCACAAGTGGAGGAGGTGGTTACCTGAGTTTGCCTCAGATAACTGAAATGAAAACTGGAATGTCTTCATATATACTTAATATCTTCATTTCCTAGACCAGTTTTCTGGAAACCATGAAAACTGTCAGAGTGAAACATAAAGCCTCAGAAAATCTGTGTGAACTTGATTGCACCTAATGCAAAATATTCACATACTGTATCTCCTCCTCAAATCCCTACTATTTCTTTTACTAAATAAGTAGAGAAAGTATTACCAATTTAACTATTTAAGGTAGTGGGAATGCATAGCAGCCTGGGTAAATCCCTCCTGTCTTGCCCTAGGCCTTCTTCATTAACAGACTTTCCTGTTAAGAAGATGGCATTTGTGCTTTGTCTTCCTTCCTCTGTCCGACCACACAGTTTGATGAGCTAAGGCAGATTTTAGGAAATCCCTTTTTCCTGAGGTGCCCTTGACAAAATAAAGCAATAAGTGAAGGCAAGCCAGAAAGCTCACATCCTAAGCGTCATCTGTGAGCCTCTCTGGTCGGGATGGGGTTATGGTTGTGTGGGGATATATGGGGTCTGGCCATTTAGCTGTAGGTATACACATGGGGGGGAGAGGGGCATGTATTTGTATATGAGGGTTTTCTCCTCCCCTAACCATTCCAAAATAACAAGGGGGATTTGACTGACTGTCCACATTTTTTGTTCCTATGAATGATTCCTTTTAAACTTTAAGATCAGTTGTGTCTCCCCTCACTGACATATTTTATCTTGGGCATCTTATCCCAAGATAGACCAAAGTGACCTCTCTCTGAATGTCCTCAGCATCCGTCCTAGAGACATGAGCGGTGACAGTCTGAAGCATGCAACTCCAAGTGGAATTGCTTTGAACCTATGTGTGGTTGGTGACCCAGGTTTCTGGAATTGTCAACATGCGTGGCCTTTAAACTCCAAAGCAAACTTCCTGCCCTGCGTCCTTGCTGCCTGTCAGCTGTGTAACCCCAAGCAGGCTCACTCTGCTCCCTGGGTTGCACATGAACAAAGTGGAAATCGTAGGCCACCTATTCAAAGGTTGTCGTGAAGATTAAATTATGAGACAGTCACTCAGCATTCTGGGGCACAAAATAAGAGCTGTGTTAATATAAAGTATGCCTTTGGGTTTTTCTCCCACCTGAATTAACCATGTTGCCAGCTTCCAGTGTTTCCTTAGTTTATCCTCATTTCATGATATCTGTTCGTCTTTCGAAGTTTGTTATCACTTACAGAGTTACATCATTCCCTATTGTTCTCAAGGAATGCACCTGCGTTTAAAGTAAACATAAGCCATCCTCCTATATTCATGAGCAGTATATGGCCTTCTCAAATGTAATGTCTCTTTTTCTATTTACATAAGCACATATTCTTGTTATTGGTATATATATATATTTTTTTTTCCATTGCTTTTTCAGCTTTAATAATGGCCAGAATATATTCCAGGTCGAGCACAAACACTGCCAGTACCTTAAATTTTTGAAAGGACCAGTAGTAAGAGATACAACCGTGATCGCCATCTGTCGGTGGTGGCTGGCGTAGACTCCCATTTTCAGAGCTCTCTCGTAACTTGGAAGAGGGATTGGAAAGCCTGGAAGGGAAAGAGTGTTGTGTGCCCACGTTTGCACGTGCAGGTCACTTACAGCCTGTAAAGATGGACCTCCACCATGTAGGTCTAGGACTTGGGGTGATTTTAATTTTGTCAACCTAACAATCTGTGTTCGAATTCCAGTAGTATGTTGCCTTTGTAGTGGTTAAAATAAACTAAAAAGAAAGGTATAATTTTGAATGGAGAAAGCTATGTAGACAGATAATTTTTTTAATTAAAACTAGGATATATTTAATTTTATTCATGAGTAGAAATGGAGGAGAAAGGAGAAAGCTGTCTTGCAAACTAAAGAAGCTGTAGCCCTTTCCAAGCAGCTCTTCAGCCGTGTCCCCATGAGCAAGTGGGTATAAATGTGAATTCTGACTTGTTATACTCTCCCTTTGAAATTCTAATTATTCTGCTGCCACGTCTCTTAATTACTCTTTATCCTTTTTCTGCCAGTGCTTCCTCTGAAGTGGATTAGCTCCTCTTAGCAAAGAGTGTTATAATCAGGGTAGCAAGGGCTGTGGTCTGAGCCTCCTTACTTTGAAGTTGGATAAAACCTAAAGAACCAACATAGGGCACATTGGTTTCCACAAGGTCCTACACCTCTCGTTCTTGGGTGTGTTCCTCTTCGGTGTTCTTGGAGTGTGTATTCTGCCAGTCAAGAGCCTCTATTTTCCCCTGTACGGTGGACATCTCTTTTCCTTAATGATTTAAAAGAACAAACAAATTAAGCTTCAAATGGGAACAAGAGAAGCTGAAAGGCTCGGTTCCTTTATGAATCTGTAACCAAACATCTGTTAATCTTGTGAGTGCTGGTGATTGGCAGTAGACTTAGATTAAGTTCTAAACCCGTAACACCCCCTTACCACCACCACCCTCTGCTGCCATCACCCTCATTAAGTCTTACTGCAAGCAAAGCTCTCAGGGCAATGGTGACCATGTGCATTGTGCTGAGTTGACAGCATGGAGCTGCTTAATGAAAGGGGAAACCCCTTAACACTCTTCAGTGGCTCTAGATAATCCCCTCGGTGTACGCAGGAGGCAGCAGGCCGCAACCCCGCTGGCGGAGTGGAAGCCTTTCTAACTTTCTGTGAAGTCACAGTCTTTCAGCCCAAGCCCACGAGCTGATGAACCACAGTGGAAAGTAAAACTGGTACATTTCAGAAATGCCTCTTCTGTTCCTTTTCCCCCTTGTCAATCATGTGTTTTTTCAGGCTAAAGACAAACAAAAACTGCATGGCCTTGAGGGGAAAAAAAAAATCTGTCACTACCGAAGTGGGAAGAGACCAGTCTAGACCTCCCAACTCGTTTCCTAGCTGAGCTTATGAGGGACAAATGGCTTCTCACAATCACTTCCTTAGATAGGTTGCAATGAAAACTTAGATAACATGAGTTGTTGTTTTGGTTTTTTTTTTTTTTTTTTTTTTTGACTTTGGAAATTTAGGCAAAGTCTTTAGTCCTAGGCTCAAACCATGATTTTGTTTGGTTTGGTTTTTACCATTTACAAAGATGGGCATAATAGTAGATTTTGAAATAAGGAAAATGCATAACGTATGTAACACACCACACGTAACATCATTGTATGGGGCGTAGCTCTAAGAGCCTAAGTAGGAATTTGGTAACTGTAATCCCCTTTATTATTTCCTCAGTGAATCAATGAGACAATTAGGGCTGGCTTCTGGGAAGAAAAGATTTGCACAGGTCCTTTGGGATCAAGACGAGTATGGGATGGGCATGTGTAAAGTGGTTGAGGTTAAATGTATGCAGCAGAGGTCCTCTTAGAAGGATGGGTAGAGGTGGTGGGACTCCTCAGTGCTTTTAAAATAAGTCTACGCAGGGAATTTTGGAAGCATCGAAGGCAAAACTCAGCAGGGTTACTGCTTGCATTCAGGAATGCCTGTGTTGACACAGTCTCCTGTAACCTTAGCTTGTTGGAAGACTGAAAAAGAGTAAAAGTGCTTTTGAATAAAGAGGAGATGGAATATGTGTTTGGGGTGCTTTTGAGAATAGAAATTAGAAAGTGATGGACATGAGGCAATTTTTAACTAAATACTTGATATCTTATTGTCAAGGCATATAAGTAGAAAGAGGTAAAGGCACAAACAAAAGCTCTTGCAGAATTTGTGGGGGAAAAGTCAGGAAAGAGAAATGGCATCATAAAAAAAATTAATTACAGCTGTATCTCTGGATAAATGTCCAAATAAGGCCAGAGTCAAGGGTCAAATAGTAAATTTAAAGAGGGAGGCAAGGAAGTAGACTGGATATGGAACCCGAAAGGGGCCACTGAAATGTTAGGAGAGCCAGCCCTGTGGGTACTGGTTCCCCTAGGTGTCAGAGTGAGCTGCAGTGTCACAGGCAACCTAGAAGGCAGAGCTCTGCAGGGCAAGAGGTGTGGCGGGGGCCGTTACCCTCTTTCACCCACCCCTCCGTCTCCACATCTTTGCCATCATGAAGTGTTGAAAGCGGCAGCAGGAGGGACAGTGCCAACTCCTGACCTCCTCCACGTCCTACCCTGTGTCTGACAGAAGGCTGTCTGTCTGAGAACTCAGGCATCATAGCTGTGGTGTGACTCTCAAGTCCCTTGCTCTAAGCTGGGGTCCTGCCGGCTTCCCCTGCCTCGGGGAAAAGTGAGGGTGACAGAGTCTAAGAAGTGCTTTCATTGAAGACTGAGTGGCTGGAAATAGTGAAGCCTGGGACCTTGGAAAGTGAGTGGCTGCTAGAGGGTCCTCCTTCTGTCTGTCTTTGTTTTTTAGCATTTGTGCTCCTTTACAACTGTTTTTGTAGAGTTAGTGATCCATGGCAATGTTGTTAGAAATGCCCAGTGTTTCTTTGGGGAATTGAAGGTGTTTGTGCTGCATTATGCCTCGTGGATATAATTATCATTTGAACCTTAAATTATCTTTACTTTCATGCCTAGTTAGAACTCATTTGACTACATGATTATACAGAGTGGAAGAAGGGGAATTAAATGGACAAGAGAGGTGGCTCATGCCATTTGCCTCTTTCAGACAAATGTATTTCAGCTGCTTTCAATGTACGAGTCTAAGTGTATAATATTCGGGGTGGTGTGAAGTGGGATGCAGAATTCTTTGATTGCCTAACACACTTGAGACCCAAGTTTCTTTTCTCTACCTCCTCAGTGCCTCGGTGTGGTTATGACAGGCTAGACAAGTGCTCAGGCACCCAGCTCCCTCCCAGCAATAAGACTCATTCTGTTTTTTAGTCCTCAAAAGTCAGGAATGAGAAAGGTGTAAGAGAGCAAGTTTAAAAATTTGCAAATTACCCATCAGGAAAGTGGAATTTTAGAACTTAATGTGTATACGTGAGGAAATTTGGGCCCCTGAGTCATGAAATAGGTTCTGCACATATCTTTAAAGTTTATTTTCATTTTAAATTTTTAAATACTGCCTTTTTCAAACTTTCTCCTGAGTTTTTAGAAAGCAAATGTAGGCTTCAGGGCTTTTCCTCGGGTTCTGCACTGAAAGGGTCTGGGGTTAGAATCTGTCTATATGCATATACATATATATTACATTTACTCTTTAGCAGCAGTGCACTAGATCAGAGTATTCTAGATTTTTCCTCTCCCCCAGTTTCTGAAATTTAACCACGTTTTTCCATGCACACCATCATGTAAGTGATGATTAATCCCAGTTTTGTTTTGTAGTCTCAACTGTCCACCTTATACACATGGACATGCTCACTCTTGCCAACTAAATAGTTATTACTGAGCTAGAAGTGATATTAGTAATATGTGTGAACATAGAAGCCTTTGGCATAATACATATATACCTGCCACCCAACCTATGGCCACACAACACTGTTCACTGAACCGGAATGAATAGAACAATACAACTCTCCCACTGTCTGTATTTCATAAAACCTGTGTGGGTCGTAGAACTGTGGCCTCGTATTTGGCTTTGTAGTTGGCCACAGACGTCATATTACCAGAAGGGGGGATTTTTTTTTTTTAATTTTGTTATTTTTTTTTGTTTAGAGTGTATAGTGCATTCTTCCACTGAAGATTGTCAGGAAACTACCTGTTCGTCAAAGCTAAACATCAAACTCAATTCAGAGCTTCAAAGGGGAAGCCTGGCCATTCCTCTTTTTAGTTTAAAGTTCAGAATTCTCACTGCATTTCTCCTTAGTAAAGAACATCTTGTACTTTAAAGTTTGCAGATGTTTAAAAAAAAAATAATGTGTGTTCTTTGGACTTAGACATGAATAAGAGTTCCTCGTAACTTCTTCTTTTCCCCTTTTGTTTTAGATATGGGAAAATAGTTTCCACGAAGGCAATTTTGGATAAGACAACAAACAAGTGCAAAGGTATGTATGTTTTCGTGGGCAGTCGTTTATTCAGTCATGGCTGTAGAGGGATGATGGAGTGGCCTTAGCTTTCACAACTAGCCTCATGGTATTAAAAAGCAAATCTCATACGGCACCCAGTTTCTGTCTTGCACAATGTCAGCATATTGCTTACGTTTGTTTTGTCCCCGGCTGAGTTTTGGCTGGAAACCCAACAGCTAGCAGTTTGCCAGAACTCAGGATTTGGCGCCATTAGAGTTAACATGCAAAATACGAGTTGGCTTTCAGCCCCTGCCTTTAAAAGGGGGAGCAGAACTGGAGAATAGCTTTCCTTTGCTGAGCCCAAGGAGATTAGAGCTGCTTACTGAAGACCATTGGACTGTACTAAAGAACTGAAAAGATTACATATTGTGTAAATTGGCTCTATTAATTAGAATAGAGTAGTTTTAAGCAGTACTTAATTACATGTTTCAATACTCCCGATTGTTCTCTGCTGAATGCCTGTTGACAATATTGGCGGCGGGAGGAGAGAGCCATTTTCACTGACCAAATTGTACCAGGGAAGGGAGGTCACGCGCCCCTTTGAAATATGCTGCTGCATTAATTTGATGCACTGACCTTCAGTTTTCCATGCAATTAGGATGAGCTCATCCAGCTCCTTGAGCTGCGAGGGAAAGCGTCTAGAGCAGGGCAGCGCAGATGCTCCATGCATCTGACTTTTAATGATCCAGCATCTTAACAATGGGCATGTGATTTCTAGGAAAATGGAAGAATGGAGTCAGCTGACTCTGAATCTAACTACTGACCCTGGGAATTGAAGCAAGGTTGACAGAAATAGGCAGAGAAGGCAAATCTCCTCGTTAATTAGACCCTGGGTTTTCAAGCAGTGGTGAAGGGGCATTGGCTTAGCAATGAAAAAGGCAGGGCACATAAATGAAGCCTATAGTGAGGCCTCCGCTTGTAAGCCAGTCCTTTCCTTTAATCTAGACTTGAAGTGTGTCATTGTATTCTCTCCTCTTCAAAGGGCCTAGATTTAAAGGAGCTATTGTGGGAAATAGCTAAGCCCGTGTTTAATCAACATGGCATATTAAGGCAGTTTTGCCTTAGGACAGTGAATAGAGTGTGCTTTATGTAGAATCGTACCCAATAAATATTTAAAATGAATTAAACCAGAGACAGTCAAATGCATGCGGAAGTGCATGCACTTAGTTGCCAAGATTAGTCTTATTTAACATCAATAAATGATTTGGGAGATCAGAGACAAACAGGAAAAAGAAATGTCTTATTTTTATGGAGAAAAATAGGCACTTGCCAAGCACAAAGCAGGAAGCTGATCTCAAAGTGAACTTCAAACCATGAGAGAAATAACAGCAGATAAATGGTTTTAGCCTACCATCCTTCCCTCCCATTCTTCCTCACTCCAAAGGAATCTGGTGTGGCAGTTCAGACTGCTGAAAAGTGGAGCAGCCAGGATAAGTGGGGGAGAACCCCTCCTCCCGGTTGAATCCCCCAGGACATGCATGCCACACCAAGGGACACCACTGTACTCTCTTCTCCAGTGGCTGCCTCCTTCCTAGAAGCCAGAATTCTCCTGCATGTTCAGTGAGGTCTGGGCAAGGGCACGCCTAAGAAGAAACGACAGCTAATCTCACACTACCACATGCAAAACTGCACAACTAGACAGTGCCCTTGGCTAATGTGGAGAGACTTAAGAGGCTTCTAGATAAAAGTAAGGGTGATTCAGAGCTGATGGTCAGTCCAGCAAGTCTCCTGGACACCTTCGCATCAAGCTGGTCTTGGGAGACACTGCCCAGTGTGGGGCCAGGCTTGACCCCTTCTAAGATTCTCAGTCTCACTAGCTTCCAGGCTGGGTAAGGGATATGGCGTATAGGTAAGAGGAGAAGGTGATCAAGAGTGGGCTTATAGTCAAGCGGGCAAGAATGAATTTGTGGAGCGGGAAAGTAATAGAGAGAAATGAGAAGTAAGTAACAGTCTGGTTCATAATCCAGCCAGGGAGCGTGCTACCTATGGTAACTTGCCATGGCGTGTGTGTGTGTGTGTGTGTGTGTGTGTGTGTGTGTGTGTGTGTGTGAGATTTTTTTTTCCCACATATGATAGTTTGGGTGAAGATGCATAAATTAGTAACGAGATTAGAGAATTACTAAAAATAAGAAAGACTATATTAAATGCAATTTTTAGAGATTAAATGTATTCAAGAAGTTCACATATGACACCAAGATATCTTAGAAGGTCATGAAACTTTTTCACAAATGTATTTGGTGGCCTCTCTTTTGGACAAAGTTAAGCTGAAGAAAATAAGTCTGAATAAGATGCATTAGTTATTGAAGATTCAGTTGGCATTTTTTTATTTCAATTTTTGTTAAAATTTAGCAAACAAATGGGTTTTAAGTACTTATCAGTAATGTCACAGGCAGGTCAGGACAGGAAAGCTCACAAAGGATTGACTGAGAAACTGAGTTATAGATGAGATGAGAGAAAGTGAGAGAGAGAGAGAGAGAGTGTGTGTGTGTGTGTGTGTGTGTTTGTACACTATATGAAAGTCAGAAGATAACCTGTTGGTTTTGGATCTCTCCTTCCACCATTTGGGTCCTGGGGATCAAAGTCAGATCATGAGGCCCGTAAGAAAAAAAAAGGGGTAGGAATAAATGAGACTGATAAAGTGCGGACAGAAAAGTTTGTCTTATCACAACGAGCCTGTGTCTGATAGAAGCCGAAGTCGGAATGAAAAAGCACAGTCCTGCCCATTGGAGGCAGACATCAGTAAGCAAGATAATTGTGATTTTTGAAGGCCCTGATGACTTAATCTTTGGGGAACATCAGCAAACCTGCACGTTACATAGTAAGCCTCACCATCAAAGACAGTGGCTTCCCTGTTCTTAAAATGAAATCTAATTAATCCTATAGACCCACTATACAACTTTAGAGGTCTTACCTTTACTTGAAAGTAGCACAGATAAATGGAAACCACATAGTTACATGCTTAGCTGTTGTGTTTATCTTCAGGAAACAGTTAAGAATTCTTAGGGTAGGATCCAACAAAGACCAGAAAAGCACACTGACAATGACTGAATGCAACACTTGTGTATTTCTCTTATTAAGAATGGCCCTGCTACACGTGCAGATTACAGCTCCAGTGCAGTAAGTTGTGTCATAGTATAGATGTTGTGCTTAGTGTAATGTATTGGCAGTGGCAGAGTTGGTGGAATAAGTTTACACCAGGAGGAGCTGCATCATTTCAGGGCAGCAGGCTGTTCGTTTATAAGCTCCAGAAACCGTGTGGTATGAGGAAGACAGGAACAGAGCTTTCCTGTGTATCCAAGAGTGATGCATATTAGCATAAGCCCCGAACATGTTCAACCTATCTCCTAGCCTGGCAGTTGGGGAGTGCTTTCTGCCTTAACTGAGATCAGCTGCCTTTTGTTTTGTTTTGTTTTCTTCTTCTCAACCCAGCTATTTCTGTACTGGCTAAATCAGACTAAGCCCCTCTCGGTCCAATTCTAAGTAATATAAAGAAGCCTCTGCTTGTTTCAGCTTCTGCCTCCATCTCTCCTGAAACAGCCACTTCTGTAATCGATAGTCTGTTCCATTACAACTTACTTTGTGAAGAAGCAGCTTCTGAGGCTAGTGCTGCCACATGGCTGTTGAGTGTTCCTGTATTGCTTCGTTGCTGTATGCTTGCACAATGCTCTCAGAATTACTTTTTCCTCATAAAATCTGAGGACCAGTGGCAGGCCAGGCTCCCCCACTTCACAGACGTCCAAACAGTACCATTCTCTTTCAAGTGACACTTAATTAAAATCAGTTAGAGCCAGGTGTGGTAGTATATCTACTCATGAGGCTGAGGAGCTATGCAGGTCCAGGGTAGCCTGTGCCACACAGCAAGACCATGCCTCAAGCCGAAAATTTAAATAAATCATGTTCATGTATGTATTCGCATATATGCACACATGTATAACAAAGACATACATCTATACAAAAATAAAACTTCCTAAGTGACTTGAGTTCAGAAAAAAAGCTGGTATTTGGGCCAGGCTCCTAGCTAGTCCTTCACATTGTCCTAAGTATCCTTAGGTGGTCCTTGGAGTTACTACAGTGGAAACTGGTTGTTTTCAGGCAGTGACTTCTGATGGACCTACAAAGGCTGTGGCTGTTTGCTCTGTACTGTGGCAGCCCTTCTCGCTAGTCTGCATCTTTGGCATCTGTGGACATATTTTTCAGTCCTACCCACCTCATCCCTCCACCGCTTAATTTCCGGTTTTGATTTATTGTGGCCTGGAAACAGAAAAGATAAGTTCATTTACAGTGTTTGTGAAACCACAGGTAAATGAGCTCTGTACAGAGCCTTTTTTAGGCAGTTATATGTTTTCTATGTTGCATGTCGTTAAGCTTCATACAGACATGGTTACAATATCTATTTGAGGTATCTGGAGGCATTTCCATTCTTGCCTGAATTTTGAAGGGAGCTACTGTTATTTTAGGTAAATGAGTACTTTTAACTAGAAGCTATTTGAGTATCAAATATTTATACTTACTTTAACTTGGAAATCTAAGAGATAGCCTATCGAATGTACAATTTTTGTTTCTGTCACTTTACAGCTCGGTCAGATAGCTTCATCTTTTTGTTGTATCCTTTAAAAGTTTGTCTCAAAACACTCGTAACACCCCTTTCCTTTTTCACCCTGATTATCAACTTAAGTGTCAGGTTTTTCCTATTGATACCTGAGAAGACCTTTAAGAGGACAAAGCTCAAATCTACGCTCGCCTCAACCCCACCCCTACACACCTGCTTTTAAGTGATGCTTTGAAGGACCTGAGGAAGCCACGGTACCATGGCTATGGATACCTGTGTGCCCACAGGACACATCTGCTTCTGTTGCCTGTATCAGAACCAACATGAAGTTCTTGGGGTGGTTTTGTTTTGTTTTTCTTTTCTTCTAACACTTGTGTCCTTAAGAAGAGTGTCTTTTGCATTTTAGGTTATGGCTTTGTTGACTTTGACAGCCCTGCAGCAGCCCAGAAAGCTGTCTCCGCCCTGAAGGCTAGTGGAGTCCAGGCTCAGATGGCAAAGGTGAGTGGACGCTGTGTCTCCCTGAAGGTTGCTGTCCCTCCATCCCTTCAAAAACTGAGGATGTACTCGGGTTCTCAGCAATAGCAGTTACACAAAGGCGTTCTTCCTCACGGTAGTGTAAATAAAAACAAAATAGTATGTGTGTGTGTGTAGAAATGTCACAGCGAAACTCGTTTCTTTGTGTGATAAACAGGAGATTAATTTAATAAGGGAATTGGGGGATGGCTGATTGGTGAAGTGATTGCCATGCAAACGGAAGGACTTGAGTTCAGATCCTTTGCAGGCATATAACAAGCCAGGCCCTGAGGAGCGAGTGCTTCAGTAGGCTTTGCACTGGTCAGGGAATAGGAGGAGGTCCAGGCTCAATGAGAGATCTTGTCAAAAAAAAAAAAAAAAAAAAAAATGAGAGCTATTGAGAAGGGCATCTAATGTAAACCTCTGGCCTCCATACTCAGACACACACAATTAAAGACAGAAGGTGAACATAATGTCCTCTTTTGAAGAGATATATAACTGGCTCACACCTGGATTTATACAAATGAGAGGTTGGCTATGAATAAATGCCATAGACGCTCTTTTACCTGTATAATAGTGAGATGCCTTTTACATGCTGATTATTTATGTAATATGAGTCTGTCCTTTGGTAATTTTATATGGAGTTTCTTCAAGACTTGTTTCTGGTGAACATTGATCATTCTAGATGAGAAATATTGCTGAAATAATCCTCCAAGTGAGGAATATGCCTAAGTGCTCAAGGACTATAAAACGGAGACCATATGGTTCACGCTTCATAAGCATTCTTGCACAGTATGCATGGATTTTAATTACTGCAGGGCATAATGCTTTCTCTGAGCTGTGTTCTCTTTTGCTAGTTTCCTAGCAAGGTTAAAAACCTAAAGAAGCCCTGTCTAAACACCCCCCCCCCCAAAAAACCTGTCTAGAATCCAAGATGTCATCACTTAGAAATGTGACTGGATTAAATGACGAGTCTATGTCTTGTTTCACCTCCAATTCATCATCAAAGTCTGGATAAATGTGATGAGATGGCCAAACCAAAAAAACTTCCTCACTGCCAAGCCTGACAGCCTGGGTGTAATCCCTGGAACCAATATGGGAGACGGGGAGGACTAACTCCTGCAACTTCTCCTCTGATATCAGTGAGCACACTGTCGCGGGCGTGTGCAGACACATCCAGATTTATAAGATGCTAACATCCTTGGGTGATTTCATGAACTTGGTGTGGTGAGTTTGGCATGGTGAAAACCATTGATCCAGTGTAGTTACGGTTCTAAAGCTAAAGGGACTACGGGTTGCTCACCTCCAGCCTGCTTTCAGTGTACTCCCTGTGTAGCTGAGGATGACCTTGAACCTCTGATTCTTTGTCTACTTCCTGACTGCTGGGTTTACAAACATAGATAGCTTTCAAGTAAGCATATTTTTATTAAAAAGAAGAGTCAGAAACGAGTTGATCCCTGAAGCCCCTTACATGTTGTGTTCAGTAACTCGAATTTCATTATGCACTAAAAGCATCTCAGAGTCACATCATCTAAACCAATACTTATGTCCTGGTCTTTATAGACCAAATGCAAGCTTGCACCTAATATAGTGCATTTGTGAAGATAATAGTGGGGTTTTTTCCCCCTCTGTATCAGTTGTTGTGGCAAATATTTTCAAGCCTAAAATTTGGCTGTATGCTATTTCAAGTCTTCTTTTCAAAAGAGCAATAGTTTTCTATTACTGGGCTTTATGAAGTGCAGAGGAAAATTATTGGGGACTGTCCTTGGCTACTTCTGAATAGTAGCACATGATCACTCCCTGAGGAACATTCACATGTGTAGGAATGAAGACTCATGGGAGTTCAAGGACCATGAGGAAGACATAGATCACCTACAAAAACCTGAGAGCTAAATTAGCTGCTTGAAGCTCTACAGCTGCAGTAGCACACTGATACTTTGAAGACAAGAGTCAGCACAGGTAAAAGTTTTAGGGATTCATAAAAGGGAGATTGCTTTTCTAAAGTAATGCTTCACACATAATCCTCACAGCTTGGCACCACATTGGCCATTGTGTATTCTTCACCTCCAAGTAAAAGGTAAGACAAACAGAAACGGGAAATAGAAGGCACCCTGGTTTCCAGATGACTGGCCACCCTGTGATCAGTGGCCAGTGTTGGTGTTGAAAAGCGGTGCGTGTGCCTAGTGGACCCAGGGAGCCTGCACTGCTTTCCTACTGTAGCATGTTTTCTCCCGCCCTGCAGCGTGGGTGTGACTAGACTGTGATGAGCAGCACCTCCTTCACTCTGTGCATCCTAACTCCCTCCGAGCAGCTCCTCCTTTCTCCCTGGATAGCATTCGGGAGTGTTCCAATGGCTCCTGCAGCTACTCCCATTTCGGAAAGGCCCGTCTCTTGTTTTTTTTTTTTTTTTTTTTTCACATCTAAAAGCCACGAACTGTAACATCTCCTTCAGTCCGTTTACAACCATTCCTGTGTGCATCCATGTTGTCCAACCCCATTAGACGTGCGGTTTAAGTAAGAGTCTTTTGGGGAGACCATTGTGCTTCAGAAGCAACGTGTAGAATGCAGGGTCATATATAGAGGTTTCACACTGGCTATTGTTGGTTCCAAGGAGGCCATCGCAGCCAACATTGTACTTTTTTGCTGGTAACTGTATTGACTCTTTGATCATCTAGAAGGTTTGATCATCATCTGAAGGTTTCCATCCCAACAGTCATTTATTATGTGCCTATATAGGCCACATATGATGAATGAGCTTAGTTACGTTGTAGCGAAATCTAATTTCATTTGAGAAGGTTTCTTGGGGTTGTGACTACTATTATATATATAGCATATAGTATATAATACACTATATATATATAGTGTATATATATGTTTTATATATATTATATATAGTGTATTATAATTTTTTCCTTAGCTAAAATAATGCAAAATGTTTTAACATTTGATTAACATTTTGAAGCTAGACAGTTTTCAAGAAGAGATTGGTAATGTATGGTGTGTAGTACTTCTAATTTAAATATACAGTCATATTTCACAGTAACTCTGAATGTCGGGTGACAGTGGTGAAGTTTCTCTTCCCCCGAGTCAAGTGCGCTCCATTGGCATGTTTGCAGCATGTGTTTCCACCCAGTCTTTCTCAGCTCCCTAGCTGTGTTTCCTAACCCCTTCAGAGTTGAAGCAGTAGCAAAGGATGGGAAGGTTTGTTGGCCTAACAGTGATGTGATAATCTGGTGTTTACTTCTCCCCTGGGCAATACACTGATGTTCTTTCTCATAAAGCACTCTGGGAGTTTTTTCTAAGCTCTCTCCCCAACCTACCACCCTTCCCCGACGCTAGCCTTCAGCCGTACTGATGAACTATGTCTCCCTGCCTCATAGACAGCCTTCCTAGAGAACTCTAACTCACTCTGGAACCGCTCTGTGTGGTCACTTCTTTTGGATTTTTGAGAGATCTTACCCCATAGCCCAAGGTGGTTTTGAGTCCAGAATTCTGCCACATCTGCCTCCTGAGTGCTAGGATTATTCAGTGTATTACCGAGCCACTTTGCAGGGAGTCCTACCTCCCATCTACCTTTGCCAACAGTCAGTAAGAGAGTAATTTACTTCCCAGCCCTTCTGGTGGGCCCTTTCGATCAGCTTTCTCCTTTTCTGTTGTTCAGCTTTTGAGTCACAACATAGACCCATTGTATACAGCAAGCTGGTGGGATACAAATCAAGCTTTGTGTCAGGTCTGCTGACAGCGCTGTCGCTCAGCTGGTAATGAGAGGGTAGCCGACCACACGTGGAGGCCCAGAACATGGCTGCCTTTCTCTCTACATGAGGGTCGTTCTCGGCCTCTGTGTCTCTTCTAGGCAGATAAGCGCTGTGTGGTCAGCCGTCCATCCTAATCCAATTAACTGCCAAATTCTTGCAGTCTTTCTTTGGGTTGTCTGGTTTCTCCACATGCATCCTGGGAGCACCAACACCCATTGTCAAAACTGAGTTAGAAAGAAGCCTGTTTATTATGAACCTATTGAGAAGTACAGAGACCTTTATAGGGTTCTTCCCTATGTACCATTCAAGCCCTGTAATACGAAGGAGCATAGTATATTAGACTCTGTTTGGAAGAAATCTTCACAGTGTGTTTACTCAAAACAGGGTTGGGTGTAGGTTCACGCTGTAGGTCCTATCAGTGATGCACTCAGAAGACAAGCATCCATGAGGGTTAAGAACAAGCCCCACTCAGGGACGTCACGGCTTCATTCTGCAAGCTGCGTAGGGGACATGATTCTCCATCTCCTGTGGGGAGGACCAGTACGTAGGTGCAGGGATGGTGGCTGTGTGCCGGAGGACCTGGTTTTCTCTTTCATTTTATCTTTAAAGCTACAAATTACGTTTTAAATGCCAGCAGATACCTTGTTGATAAATTTGTGGGTTTGAGTATCTGGACTTAATCCTCTTATGCTGGTGCACTCAAGGATTACCCAATGTCCTTCTTTTGGGGAGAGGATTTTCATAAAGGAAGTTTATGAAAAGTCTGTCTTATGTGGTTGTGTTATAAGGAACCAGTCACTGTCTGCTTTGTTCTTGTGAGTGAATCTGGATGCTGCAATGTATTCGAGACCCACAGATTCAATTCTTTTCCTCTTGTGTAGTCTGAAATATCGAAAGGGAAAGGAAGGGAAGGTGGGGACGTACCAGGTACCTGGGCTGAGGTCTGTGCCTACAGATACTTAAAACCGAATTTCAAAACTGTGAACTGAGAACACTAAGCCTCTCCACTCGTGCTCTGATATCCACAGCCTTTCTCGGTACTTGCCATGTGGTGGGCATGAAACGTTTGCTTTACTGATTAAAAATAGCAACTAATTAAGGGAAGGTCTTTGTTCCAAGGTTGACTAGACACTGGGAATCCAGAAAGGGATGCTTGGAAATTATGTCCATGGAGCAGTACCTTGACTAAACATAACAAACAGAAAAGGCCTTGGACCCCTTGGAAAGCCTGTGTATGTGAAGCATAACAAATGTTTTAAATGTGCGTCTTCTTCTCAAATAAAGGACTCGGGTTCTAAGCCAGGTGTGATACCGCATGCCTATACCCCAGCAACGTGGGAGTTTGAGGCAGGAGAATTACTGTGAGTTTGAGGTCAGCCTGAGCTGCACAGTATGTTCCAGCCTAGCCTGGCCTGTACAGATGTGAGACCTGCCTCCAAAAGAAAAAAAAAAAAAATCAGATTCTATTAAAAGAAACACAGACAACTGGCTGAAAAGGTGTAAGGCATGAACTCTGCGGATAATCCGAGATAGAGTTCTATAGGCCTTTCTTTGTCACCTCCTGAAGCTGCCTGGGGGTCAGCAGACCCTCACGGGTGGTAAGCCTGCACACTTTTTCAACAAATAAGCAGGCAAATGAGCAGGAAATCAGTTCCCCTTAGCCAGAGGCCTACCCTGCTCTGAGCAGTCGGCAGTCACCCACCGTCAGCGGCGATCTGCTGGTGGGTGAACCTATTCAGTACAAGAGAAAACAGATGTCTGTTCCTTCTGCCAAGTCCCTTTCTTGCATTTTAGGAACCATTCCACAAGCACAGGGAGGGTTTTGTTAATTTCTTTCAGATGGTGACTGAGTGCTTTACACCATGCGAGACCTCCAAGCCTGGCTTTTCTACTCAAGTGAGCATTAGTGCCATTTAGCCCTCTCAGAGCCAATGTGGGGACCTCTCTGCCATGTGGTAGAAAAGCTCCTGAGCCCCATCTCTGCCGAGGGACATAAAGAGGCCCATTGCACCCACTGTTCCTGGCTACCTATAATTGACAAAATAACTTTTTCAGACACAGTAATTTATTATTTAGACATAATGAAACAGTTAGGGTTGTGACTGATTTTAAAGAGACTAAATTAATCTTCATTGAAAACACCACCAATTACTATAAATGCTTTATGTCCCATTTCCCATGAATATATGCAGTAATGAGACTTCATGGCCATTTAGAGGATTTGATTGGGGGGAGGGGGGTGTGGCTTGTGCAACCAGCCTGGAGTTTCATCCCATTCTTTGGTGTTTTAAGTTTATGTTTGGGGATTTTTTTTTTCTCCCATTGGTAAACCTTCAAGTTAAATTAAAACTATCTATAAAGTGTGTAATTCTTCCATTACTATTTATCCCAGAAGCAACTAAAATGTATATTAGAAAGTATTCATATCTACCTTGTCAGCTCCCTTTTTTAAAATACTTGAATGTGTAATATTCTGTGAGCGTGCTTGAATATGTTATTGAAATCTTCATGACATGATTTCGAAAGTTGGAAGGATTTTAGTGTGCACTTCTTAGTAACACACTTAGGTCATGACAGCATATGTCTGTCTAAAAAGTATTTTCATGACCTTTAATTAGCTGGTTCCTGTGTCACTATGGAACTAAGCGTGATTTAGGAATCTTAATTATGTCCCTACCCTACTTTGATGCCTCAGAAGCCTTCCTCTTTTGCAGGGTGTGGCAAAGGTGACAGTCCCTCCTCTATTCTGTCCCAGTCCACCTCTGAGGAAGGAGACATCTCTAAACATGGTGCTGAGGGCCCTTGACAGCCACGTAGTGGGATCAGGTTACAAAGCTTGTCTTTCAAAAGTCAGATTGTTGTAGACACCCCTGTTGTGGGGTGGGGATGCTGAGATAGGGTCTCACACTGTAGTCTAGGCCAGCCCAGAACTCACACTGTAGCCCTTCAGCTTACAGCTCAGTGCCGGGGCAAGGGTATGTGGTCACTTTCTTCAATGTTAGCATTCCTGGAGTGCAAAAGAAACGCTTAACACAGCTGATAAAATAGGGCCAGACTTGATAGGGAGCACTTTGAAGTCTGGTTCGGTGTCTTGACTTTAGCTTGTTCTCAATGCCCCGTGTTCTCTCTACACAGTTATTCTCTCATCCTTAATGAGAGCCTCCATCCGTCCTCCCACTGTGGTTTGCATAGCAAGCGTTTTTGCTCACCTCTATTGATCTGATCTGAAAGCTGCTAGAAAATGGGACTTGGGTCATGGGTGCTTTGTCGTGAGAGTCTGGGACGCACGGGATGCATTGGAAAAGCCCTTTTTCTATGAAGCTATTTTCAAGGAGTGGTAACCTGGCTTGTGTAAGTTTCCACAAGTAACAAAGCTTCAGAGATTTGGGAGGTTGGGTCCAAAAAGAGACGGCTCATGGCGGAAATGTGCGATTTGTTGGGTATGGTTAGTAGAGGCAGCAATTGAGGTGGAAATGCAGGGTAGGGCTTCCCCTTTTACCTCACTCCGTAGTTTGAAAACCCTAACACCTGAAGCCAACTTTATTAATGGTCCTTGTATTTTTGAAACACTGCATGCGTTATTGCCTACATCTGTCAAATAACATGGCATGTTTTCAGCATTAAAGATATAATTTATCTAACTGACAGTAAGATGCTTTGCTCATCATCAAGTTAACTGGTGGTACCATAAGATGTTCTAATCTCGGCTAATGCAAAGATAGGTGCTGTTTTGATTAGCTTGTGAATTAGTTACTGTTGAGCATCTTGAATGTTCTCATTTTTTATTGGACCTGCGCATAACATACTTTAAGAACCTGGGTTCAGGTACATCTGGGCTCCAAGCCAGTCCTCTATACCTTTGGCCAGGGTATATATACATTGTCTTTTTTCATATCTGAGCCAGGAAGTTCTAAGCCAGGTTAGTATTTGTTGTCCATACTTCTGTCTTTGTTAACTTTAATTCTTGAAAACACTGGGACATAAGTCATGCTGTGGAAAACTGAATTACTTCATTTGTTTATCCATCCATTTCTTCAGTCATGTGTGGTACCCGAGATCAATGCTCATTCCGGGCAAGAGCTCCAACAGTGAGCTGAACCTCAGCTCCAGGTTATCTTAAGTCTTAAAACGACTTAAGATAGAGCACAAAGGGTCAGTGCTTGTTGAGAATTATATGAAAGGGAAAATTTTCATTTCAGGTTTAATTAATGCTAGGATATATTAGAAAGACTGTAAAAATGCAAACAGGCATACTGTGTCACATA
Organism: Psammomys obesus; assembly: GCF_907164565.1. Lineage (NCBI taxonomy): Eukaryota > Metazoa > Chordata > Mammalia > Rodentia > Muridae > Psammomys > Psammomys obesus. The sequence goes on from NW_026585895.1 coordinate 23,022,962, forward strand.
TATCTTTAGGACACTGTGTACTTCAGAAATCGAGGGAGCCATAATGAGGATATTATTCTGTTGCCAAAGGCTAAGACATCAATTAATGACTTTACCAATAGTTCTTATTAAAGAGATGTCAACTCATGCCTTAATGTGTAAAGATAAAATTGGAGGACTGGAGATACTGTTCTGTGCTAGGACACTTGCCTGGAAAGCTCAAGGCTCTGGGTTCATCTTCGCAACTAGCAGCAAGGGAAATGTAAGATCAAAGGAAAAGCTGAAGGGAAGGGTGTGCCAACCCCAGGCGCACAGGTGAATTTTGACTTAGGAAATGTTCTCGTCAGGTAGGCTTTCCCGGGGACTTGCATGACATGCTCTTCATATGCACTCGCTGTGGTCACTGCTCATCAGAAAGTACAGTCATGTGTCTGATTCCAGCTGAGACCCTGTAACGAAAGAAAGCTGAGTGTAAAATGACCTGATGCCAGTGTCAGACTTGATGGGCGTGTTAATCGGGCCGAGCATCTTGTTAAAACGAAGCTTCTGCAGGTGCCCCATGGGTGTGAAGTTCTACATTTCTCACCCAGTACCTGGCAGGCACAGCCTGGTGACCTGTGGGCACGTGACAGATCACCCTTTGTGGGACAAAGATTGACCCAACATTCCTTCCCTGTCTGTTCTCAAACCTGAGATTTGCTCTACCCTTTGCTGTGGCTTACAGTTTCTGGTTGGAGTTAGAAGCTGTCTTTCTCTCTCTGGTTGACCTCTATTTGAAGTAGACTAGTAGCCCGGGGGTGGTTGCACACACCTCTACTCCCAGCACTCTGGAAGCAGAGTCAGGCAGGATCTCGTGAGTTCGAGGCCAGTCTGGTCTACAGAGTGAATTCCAGGACAGCCAGGGCTACACAGAGAAACTCTGTCTGAAAAACAAAACACAAAAGAATGGAGCCAAGTACGGTGGTGTAGACATCTCTAATCCTGACACTCAGAAAGCTGGGGATTGTGGTGTATCGAGGCTATGTATCAAAAAAAAGAAGCAAAGAAAAAGTAAAGTAGTGTGGATTCTGCCGTAGGGAAGTGGAGGGAAGTGGTACCCAGCCTTCACTGGATTCCACGCGGTTGGTCTAGAATCTTCCTTCCCTGATCGCTAAGTTGAATAATTCGCAGTAATAGCCTTCTGTGTAACGATGAGCCCGAAATGGACTTCTGAAGACAGCAGTAGCTGGTTAATTTTGGAATCACTGCCCACTGCTGGGAGTCGATTCGTGAGAGCATCCTCCCCAACTCGTACAGACCAATAATGTCGCTTCCACATCTGCTGAGGATGGCATCGGGGACCATGTCTGGCCTGGGCAGGTTGTTCAAGATTCAGACCCAAGTTCCAAGTGTCCGGGGTGACTTGCTTGTTCGTACAGGCCCCACCTCACTATGTAGTGCTTGCAGGACTTGGAGAGCCGCTGGCTGAAGAAAACGGTGCTATCGTGAACACCTGTCTTGTGTTGGAAAGTGATAGATGGCTCTCTGTTCTGCCTTAGCAACAGGAACAAGATCCTACCAACCTGTACATCTCTAACCTGCCGCTGTCCATGGATGAGCAAGAACTTGAAAATATGCTCAAGCCCTTCGGACAGGTTATTTCCACAAGGGTCCTCCGTGATTCCAGTGGGACCAGCCGTGGTGTTGGCTTTGCCAGGTGAGGATGCTGCCTTTCCTTATTAATTGTAGTAGGTGTGCTGAGTCACTTAGAAGGTGAAAATGGCCAGGGTCATGGGATCCAGTTGTACTGTGGACTTAAAAATGCGTGTGCCTTTACATACAAGTTTTTTTTGGGGGGAAGTTTTGTGCTCCCCAAACCAGGCACTCTTAAGTACCCCGATAGCTCGTGGCCTGAATTATCCCAAGAACAGTGACCCTGGACACATGGTCCTGAGAGAGTTTGATTCATTACTCCAAGATGTTTGTCAGTTCCCACAAGTGAACAGTTCATAGGTAAATCAGTATCTTTTTGTCACAGAAATTTGATTCATAATAACAGATTCTAGCTAGGTTTTTAAACTGAGTATCTCTTAACTCTCAGGAAAGAAAAGGGAAAATAATACCAACCACGTCATCAACTTAGCCGCTGTTAACAGTTTATGATTCTTCGGGTTTGTTTTTTAATGATTGTTCTAGGTATACCTGGAGCACCCTTGCCATTCCTATGGAATCTTTATCCCCTCCTTTCTAGAAAAGATACTTTAGTGGCTGAATTGGTTTCTAGGGAATTAAATTAAACTGAAAAAGCTTTGATTTGTGGCAGATTTATAATCCTACAGCCCCCACACAAAAGCTGATTTTACAGTGGATTACATAAGAATGTTTTAGCAGTGGGGCACTGACAGATAGTATCAGCAAGCATTAAATTATTAACTGATGTTTGGATGGGAAAATGCTGACACTTAGCTATACAAATGACAGTTGCATCTTAATGCAAACTTGTGATTTCAACAAAGCATTCATTACTGAGGGACCTTATTGTTGCCTCGCCATTAAGTTATAAAGGCAAGCGCTGCAACTGGGTTCTATTGGCTTTTAGTCACTTGTCTAGAATAAAACCAAATACCTTTCTAGCACACACTTATTCATTCATTGGTGAAAAGGCTCCAAGCAAGACATTTGGTGGTCCAGAGAAGACATTTGATGGTTTAGCCTCACGCCGTCCCTCTGTGGTATACTTCTGAGCACAGATAAGTGTATCACCCCACAGAGTCCAGTGGCATCCTGTTGTTTTTTTAACACCTGTCACTGCCAGATAAAACTAAGGCGTGGCTGAGTGGGCAGGAGTATGGGGCATTCTGAGTAGATGATTGAATGCTTCCATTGAAGAAAAGCAAGTCAAAGTAATTATGTCCCTAGAACTGCTTCTTAAATGTTTTTAGTCACCCGTACATGTAAAATTAGGCTCCAGCTTTTTCTTCCACCTTCAAAGTTAAGATGGCAAAGTACATAATTAAGTTCACTAATTTAATTTTAACCCCAGAGCAAACGTTAAAAACACATAAGGCACATCATCTGATTGACACCAGCTATTACCACGATTCTTGTCTTATAATTTTGTGAATTTATAAAAGACCATCTTTAAAACAAAAATTCTAAAATGTTTTTAATGCAAAATCGTGACTAAGTACTATGAGTTAATTTTTAATTTCCAACAATTAGAAATTTGATGTGACTGCTATGAGATACTCTGCATAGAATTTATTCTGTCTTTATAAATCAGACTGTCCTCTGGATTCAGTTATTTTACTGTAGAGATGCCAAAGCAATAGCTTAAGCCCTTTTTTTGTTTATTTTATCTGTGGTTTTCTGCTAGGTTTCATTTGCATCTTAAACCTAATTGTAAGTCTCCTAACTGCTGTGAATGTACAATTTATGATTATTTTTTTTTTATGACTAGGATGGAATCAACAGAAAAATGCGAAGCTGTAATCGGTCATTTTAACGGAAAGTTCATTAAGACCCCTCCAGGAGTATCTGGTATGTTGTTTACCCAAAGTTTTATCAACCATCTTATATCACCTGTCTGTAACTTTAGCACACAATGGCTCTTAAGACCCAAAACCTCTCACCTTACTCTTTAAAAACTCACTTGTTTGTATTGGCAAATAAGATTCACACGTGTAGGGACCACGAAGAGCTGGAGTGTCACCTGAAGTAGTAAGGAGCCGACATGCAAAAGCATCGTAGAATTGATCTTCCCCACGACCACACATAGCAGTGAGAGCTCAACATCTTTGTCTTCAGAGTGCCTGGACCTCAGCTCCTGTGGCCTCTGTGTACACTCAGCTTCGGTCTCTTCCCTGTGTCATTCTGCCTAAGTTGTCATTAATCAGAGCCACACCTCAGGAGCACTTTATGCCAAGATAACACCCGAACTTCTGATCTGAAGTACGAGGGACTCCTCCTGTTACTGTTGAGAATTGCTTTCTTCATCTGTTTCCTGTCTACAAAATCTGGGCTGTCTGCAGTGCTTTCTTCAGGGGCAGCCTCGGTTTTCTGGTGCACTCACTGTTGCTTTTGCCGGCTAGATGAACACTAAGACCGGAATAGTCCGAGTAGACCATTATAACTTCCTCTGTGCCACCACAAAGATTAGCCAGACTCTCCACACTGCCACTGATATTTCCTGCAGTTCCTCAGGCTCCCCAGCATCTGCCTTTCTCCCCTTCACCTACCCGTTTATTTGAGCTCAATAATCAGGGATACACTCTTATCAGCATAGGAAGCTCACGTGGCAGGAACTTGCATCCGCTGTCAAGGGCAGGGAGAGAATGGATGAGCTTGTGTCCATTTGTTTGTACTTGCCTTGATTTCTCTGTTCTTATATAGTTTAGAACCCTTTGTCGAGAAAATGGTGCCATGCACAGTGGGCTAGGTCTTATGTATCAGGTGACTTAACTGGACAGTCCTCCAGGCATGCTCAAAGCCATTGGGACTTTCCCCCAGGTAATTAATTGTAGATTGTGTCACATTGACAAAACTGTCACAATTAGAAACAAAAAGTTGTGAGTATATCTATAATGGACTTTTTTTTTTTAACCACAGATTTTAGTGAACAGGAGTGTAAACTACTTTATGCCAAGATTTTTTTCTTTTTTTCCAGAAGAAGGTACCTATTTGTGTTTGAAATAGTCTTGGTCTTTGTGATCTTGAAGTGAAGTCCCTGTCTGCATTTTCTTGAGACACCCTTAAAAGGGCAGTCTTAGTTCCCGTCATGCCTCAGTTCTTACCAGTTTGTTATCTTCTCCTGCGATGCAGCTTAAATTCCTTTGGGCAAGCATTCTGTTTGCTAGGGTAACTGTGACAAAATAGCACCAACAGTAGGGGAGTGACTCACCATCCTGGGGGCCAGAAGGGCAAGCTTGGAGGAATACTGGAATTCCTGGAGGAATAGGGAATTCCAAGCCGGAATCCTTCTACGGACTATGAGGAAAGGGTCTGTTCCAAAGATCTCTTTGGCTTGCAGTTGGCTGTCCACTTCCCATGTGTCTTCTCATCACCTTCCCTTTGTGAGAATGCCAGCCACGATGGATTAATGGCCCACCCTAGTGATGTCGGGGTTTTTTTGTTTTTTTTTTTTTTTTTTTTTTTTTTTACTTAAGTAAGTAACCTTACTTAAGGTTTTGACTGTAATAGGTCACAATCTGGGCTGCCAGAAGTTAGAGCTATAGCATGTCTTTTTAAAGGGGAGGGGTGTGTAAGGGAACACTAGCTCGTGGCTGATACCTTCTGTGCCCCGTCATCCTTGACCCGGACACTCCCTTTCCCCCCTGTATTACATTTGTGACCAACAATTCTGATAGACTTATACACTCTTGAGAGTCTGGTCCCTGCTTCCAATGGGTTTCAGTCATTCATCTCTTCTTAGCTTCTCTATTGAGTCTCAGTCTCCGCGTGTCCACTGTCTCCAAAACTAAACCTGTTGCCCTCCCTCCTCAGTAGAATCAGACACCTAAGTGAGAAACCCAGACCTGGCTTCCCCTGGCCAGCTCTATCCTTTGCCTCTCCCATTCAAGTCCTTGACTTTTCTTCTGAACTGTCTCTGCCCATTCCTTTCACGCCTGCTGTCACTGCGTGGTGTATCCCTCGTATCTCATTATAGCAGCCTACCTATGGCTTGTTCTGTCTGCCATGTCCTCCCTCGGTTTGCTTCCTAAATATGCAAAGAACTTCAGACGAAATGCACACTTCTGTTGGACTATGCTCTTACACCCATCACCTCTGAAGGAAATACCCAGGATTCCCAGAATGACACTGTAGACCATGCTGACCAGAGCCCTTGCTCCTCAGTGCTGTTCCTCCATTCCTCCCTTCTGGCCTGAGTTCTCTCCTGTGGCTCCTACACCTTCATCTCTCTGCTTCCCCTTAGCTTTCTAGACTGCTGAGAGTCTGTCTTCTCCTGTGGGGACCTGCTGTGACCGAGCTGGGTTCCATTCTGCCTGGGGAACCCCCAGAGGGTTCACACTGCCATCACCACACTGGCGGTTTATTAACATAAATGTCAGTGCCATTACACCGGAAGCTCCTAGAAGCAGTTTTCTCACCTCTGTATGTTCACGCCTTGCAGCGGTTGACTTATACTGCGCAACAACCAGTGTTCATTAGTTTTGAATAATTTCACTTTGCCATAGCACCAGAACGACGGCAGTGGCTCCTTACAGGGTAGCATGTGGGGAAGACAGACGTGCCTTCGGGTTTGCAGTTAGTCCCGGTGCATCCCCTGCCAGGAGGCAGTGGCTCAGAATTCAGAAGCCAGCTCACTCACTTTGCTTTGAAAGAAAGGCACTGATACTGTTAGAACAGGACAGAGAAGTGCCTGCATCTCCCCCCCCCCCACACACACACACACTGTACTCTCGGGCTTCTTGCTCGGCAGGCCTAGGGCATCAGCTTTCTGCTTGTGGGTCTGGAGCAGCAAGCCTCTGTCAGCTGTGTCCATCTCCTTAGAACATCATTGTCTGCCTCTGCAGACAGTGTCCAGCAGTTCTCCTCTTGCTTGGGTAGAGGTCTGGCGAAGGCTCTTTTCACAGTGCTCCTCCAGTCCCCTGCTCCCTGCTCACTAGTATCTCACTAGTGGTAATATCAGCTACATCGGCAAAGATTATCCCGGATACCTGTGGGGAACAGTCAGGTCCTTGAGCTCACCCTGAACCATGGTAGCCTCTGTAATAAACAAACATGTAGGAATCCAGAGGAGGAAAGTACGCTATTTGGCCAAATACATCTTTGCCCCTAGAGTCTGTCCAGTACCTTTCATATGCAAAAAAAAAAAAAAAAGAAAAAGAAAAATGTATTCCAGAAGTAAGTAAATCCTGTGGATTGAAAGTGAGTAACATAAAAGATTGGTCAGACCCCACCTCTAATGGCAAGAGCGTGCATGCGCCCTTGTTTGTCAGCTGGAACACATCCAGAGAGCATTGAGGTGTGTTGAAGTCAGGTTCATTCCACTCAGGAGTCACTGAAGTGAACTGTCCACGGGTAACTGTTGTTGGGTCCATATCCTCCCAGACTCCATCTTTAACTGGGTGACTGATGCAGATGATAAGAGAATTACTTTAGTTTTTTGTATGCAGTTCCATTTTGTTTCATAGAGGAAGTGTGTGTGTGTGTGTGTGTGTGTGTGTGTGTGTGTGTGTGTGTGTG